>NC_090446.1:612651800-612973646 GCF_031143425.1 Pleurodeles waltl | reverse complement strand
CACAGGTTTGGTAGGTTTCCCTAGGTGGCGGCTGAGCTACAGGCCACAATCTACAGGTAGGCACTTTGCTAAAAACAGGTCTGTTTTCTGTGATGTGTCCACGTTGCGCTTTGGGGCGTTTCCTGTCGCGGGCGCTAGGCCTACCCACACAAGTGAGGTATCATTTTTATCGGGAGACGTGGGGGAACGCTGTGTGGAAGGAAATTTGTGGCTCCTCCTCAGATTCCAGAACTTTCTGCCACTGAAATGTGAGGAACATGTGTTTTTTTAGCCACATTTTGTAGGTTTGCAAAGGATTCTGGGTAACAGAACCTGGTCCCAGCCACACAAGTCACCCATCTTGGATTCCCCCAGGTCTCTAGTTTTCAGAAATGCACAGGTTTGGTAGGTTTCCCTAGGTGGCCGGCTGAGCTACAGGCCAAAATCTACAGGTAGGCACTTTGCAAAAAACACCTCTGTTTTCCTTCAAAAAATTTGGTTGTGTCCACGTTGCGCTTTGGGGCGTTTCCTGTCGTGGGCGCTAGGCCTACCCACACAAGTGAGGTATCATTTTTATCGGGAGACGTGGGGGAACGCTGGGTGGAAGGAAATTTGTGGCTCCTCTCAGATTCCAGAACTTTCTGCCACAGAAATGTGAGGAACATGTGTTTTTTTAGCCAAATTTTGAGGTTTGCAAAGGATTCTGGGTACAGAACCTGGTCCCCAGCCACACAAGTCGCCCCATCTTGGATTCCCCTAGGTCTCTAGTTTTCAGAAATGCACAGGTTTGGTAGGTTTCCCTAGGTGGCGGCTGAGCTACAGGCCAAAATCCACAGATAGGCACTTTGCTAAAAACAGGTCTGTTTTCTGTGATGTGTCCACGTTGCGCTTTGGGGCGTTTCCTGTCGCGGGCGCTAGGCCTACCCACACAAGTGAGGTATCATTTTTATCGGGAGACGTGGGGGAACGCTGGGTGGAAGGAAATTTGTGGCTCCTCTCAGATTCCAGAACTTTCTGCCACAGAAATGTGAGGAACATGTGTTTTTTTTAGCCACATTTTGAGGTTTGCAAAGGATTCTGGGTAACAGAACCTGGTCCCAGCCTCACAAGTCACCCCATCCTGGATTCCCCTAGGTCTCTAGTTTTCAGAAATGCACTAGGTTTGGTAGGTTTCCCTAGGTGGCGGCTGAGCTACAGGCCAAAATCTACAGGTAGGCACTTTGCAAAAAAACACCTCTGTTTTCCTTCAAAAATTTGGTTGTGTCCACGTTGCGCTTTGGGGGGCGTTTCCTGTCGTGGGCGCTAGGCCCCACCCACACAAGTGAGGTATCATTTTTATCGGGAGACGGGGAGGAACGCTGGGTAGAAGGAAATTTGTGGCTCCTCTCAGATTCCAGAACTTTCTGCCACAGAAATGTGAGGAACATGTGTTTTTTTAGCCAAATTTTTGAGGTTTTGCAAAGGATTCTGAGTAACAGAACCTGGTCCCAGCCACACAAGTCACCCCCATCTTGGGATTCCCCTAGGTCTCTAGTTTTCAGAAATGCACAGGTTTGGTAGGTTTCCCTAGGGGGGCGGGTGAGCTACAGGCCAAAATCTACAGGTAGGCACTTTGCAAAAAACACCTCTGTTTTCCTTCAAAAAATTTGGTTGTGTCCACCGTTGCGCTTTGGGGCGTTTACTGTCGTGGGCTCTAGGCCTACCCACACAAGTGAGGTATCATTTTTATCGGGAGACGTGGGGGAACACTGGGTGGAAGGAAATTTGTGGCTCCTCTCAGATTCCAGAACTTTCTGCCACAGAAATGTGAGGAACATGTGTTTTTTTAGCCAAATTTTGAGGTTTGCAAAGGATTCTGGGTAACAGAACCTGGTCCCAAGCCACACAAGTCACCCCATCTTGATTCCCCTAGGTCTCTAGTTTTCAGAAATGCACAGGTTTGGGTAGGTTTCCCTAGGTGGCGGCTGAGCTACAGGCCAAAATCCACAGATAGGCACTTTGCTAAAAACAGGTCTGTTTTCTGTGATGTGTCCACGTTGCGCTTTGGGGCGTTTCCTGTCGCGGGCGCTAGGCCTACCCACACAAGTGAGGTATCATTTTTATCGGGAGACGTGGGGGAACGCTGGGTGGAAGGAAATTTGTGGCTCCTCTCAGATTCCAGAACTTTCTGCCACAGAAATGTGAGGAACATGTGTTTTTTTAGCCACATTTTGAGGTTTGCAAAGGATTCTGGGTAACAGATCCTGGTCCCAGCCACACAAGTCACCCCATCCTGATTCCCCTAGGTCTCTAGTTTTCAGAAATGCACAGGTTTGGTAGGTTTCCCCTAGGTGGCGGCTGAGCTACAGGCCAAAAATCTACAGGTAGGCACTTTGCAAAAAACACCTCTGTTTTCTTCAAAAATTTGGTTGTGTCCACGTTGCGCTTTGGGGCGTTTCCTGTCGTGGGCGCTAGGCCCACCCACACAAGTGAGGTATCATTTTTATCGGGAGACGTGGAGGAACGCTGGGTAGAAGGAAATTTGTGGCTCCTCTCAGATTCCAGAAACTTTCTGCCACAGAAATGTGAGGAACATGTGTTTTTTTAGCCAAATTTTGAGGTTTGCAAAGGATTCTGAGTAACAGAACCTGGTCCCAGCCACACAAGTCACCCCATCTTGGATTCCCCTAGGTCTCTAGTTTTCAGAAATGCACAGGTTTGGTAGGTTTCCCTAGTGGCGGCTGAGCTACAGGCCAAAATCTACAGGTAGGCACTTTGCTAAAAACAGGTCTGTTTTCTGTGATGTGTCCACGTTGCGCTTTGGGGCGTTTCCTGTCGCGGGCGCTAGGCCTACCCACACAAGTGAGGTATCATTTTTATCGGGAGACGTGGGGGAACGCTGGGTGGAAGGAAATTTGTGGCTCCTCTCAGATTCCAGAACTTTCTGCCACAGAAATGTGAGGAACATGTGTTTTTTTAGCCACATTTTGAGGTTTGCAAAGGGATTCTGGGTAACAGAACCTGGTCCCAGCCACACAAGTCACCCCATCCTGGATTCCCCTAGGTCTCTAGTTTCAGAAATGCACAGGGTTTGGTAGGTTTTCCCTAGGTGGCGGCTGAGCTACAGGCCAAAATCTACAGGTAGGCCACTTTGCAAAAAACACCTCTGTTTTCCTTCAAAAATTTGGTTGTGTCTACGTTGCGCTTTGGGGCGTTTCCTGTCGTGGGCGCTAGGCCTACCCACACAAGTGAGGTATCATTTTTATCGGGAGACGTGGAGGAACGCTGGGTAGAAGGAAATTTGTGGCTCCTCTCAGATTCCAGAACTTTCTGCCACAGAAATGTGAGGAACATGTGTTTTTTTAGCCAAATTTTGAGGTTTGCACAGGATTCTGGGTAACAGAACCTGGTAACCAGCCACACACACGTCACCCCATCCTGGATTCCCCTAGGTCTCTAGTTTTCAGAAATACACAGGTTTGGTAGGTTTCCCTATGTGGCGGCTGAGCTACAGGCCAAAATCCACAGGTAGGCACTTTGCTTAAAACAGGTCTATTTTCTGTGATGTGTCCACGTTGCGCTTTGGGGCGTTTCCTGTCGCGGGCGCTAGGCCTACCCACACAAGTGAGGTATCATTTTTATCGGGAGACGTGGGGGAACGCTGGATGGAAGGAAATTTGTGGCTCCTCTCAGATTCCAGAACTTTCTGCCACAGAAATGTGAGGACATGTGGTTTTTTTTTGCCAAATTTTGAGGTTTGCAAAGGATTGTGGGTAACAGAACCTGGTCCCAGCCACACAAGTCACCCCATCTTGATTCCCCTAGGTCTCTAGTTTTCAGAAATGTACAGGTTTGGTAGGTTTCCCTAGGTGGCGGCTGAGCTACAGGCCAAAATCTACAGGTAGGCACTTTGCAAAAAAACACCTCTGTTTTCCTTCAAAAATTTGGTTGTGTCCACGTTGCGCTTTGGGGCGTTTTCCTGTCGTGGGCGCTAGGCCTACCCACACAAGTGAGGTATCATTTTTATCGGGAGACGTGGGGGAACGCTGGGTGAAGGGAAATTTGTGGCTCCTCTCAGATTCCAGAACTTTCTGCCACAGAAAATTGAGGAACATGTGTTTTTTTAGCCAAATATTGAGGTTTGCAAAGGATTCTGGGTAACAGAACCTGGTCCCAGCCACACAAGTCACCCCATCTTGGATTCCCCTAGGTCTCTAGTTTTCAGAAATGCACAGGTTTGGTAGGTTTCCCTAGGTGGCGGCTGAGCTACAGGCCAAAATCCACAGGTAGGCACTTTGCTAAAAACAGGTCTGTTTTCTGTGATGTGTCCCACGTTGCGCTTTGGGGCGTTTCCTGTCGCGGGCGCTTAGGCTCTACCCACACAAGTGAGGTATAATTTTTATCGGGAGACGTGGGGGAACGCTGGGTGGAAAGGAAATTTGTGGCTCCTCTCAGATTCCAGAACTTTCTGCCACAGAATGTGAGGAACATGTGTTTTTTTAGCCACATTTTGAGGTTTGCAAAGGATTCTGGGTAACAGAACCTGGTCCCCAGCCACACAAGTCACCCCATCTTGGATTCCCCTAGGTCTCTAGTTTTCAGAAATGCACAGGTTTGGTAGTTTTCCCTAGGTGGCGGCTGAGCTACAGGCCAAAATCTACAGGTAGGCACTTTGCAAAAACCACCTCTGTTTTCCTTCAAAAATTGGCTGTGTCCACGTTGCGCTTTGGGGCGTTTCCTGTCACGGGCGCTAGGCCTACCCACACAAGTGAGGTATCATTTTTATCGGGAGACGTGGGGGACGCTGGGTGGAAGGAAATTTGTGGCTCCTCTCAGATTCCAGAACTTTCTGCCACAGAAAATGTGAGGAACATGTGTTTTTTTAGCCAAATTTTGAGGTTTGCAAAGGATTCTGGGTAAACAGAACCTGGTCCCAGCCACACAAGTCACCCCATCTTGGATTCCCCTAGGTCTCTAGTTTTCAGAAATGCACAGGTTTGGTAGGTTTCCCTAGGTGGCGGCTGAGCTACAGGCCAAAATCTACAGGTAGGCACTTTGCTAAAAACAGGTCTGTTTTCTGTGATGTGTCCACGTTGCGCTTTGGGGCGTTTCCTGTCGCGGGCGCTTGGCCTACCCACACAAGTGAGGTATCATTTTTATCGGGAGACGTAGGGGGAACGCTGGGTGGAAGGAAATTTGTGGCTCCTCTCAGATTCCAGAACTTTCTGCCACTGAAATGTGAGGAACATGTGTTTTTTTAGCCACATTTTGAGGTTTGCAAAGGATTCTGGGTAACAGAACCTGGTCCCAGCCACACAAGTCACCCCATCTTGGATTCCCCCAGGTCTCTAGTTTTCAGAAATGCACAGGTTTGGTAGGTTTCCCTAGGTGGCGGCTGAGCTACAGGCCAAAAATCTACAGGTAGGCACTTTGCAAAAAACACCTCTGTTTTCCTTCAAAAATTTGGTTGTGTCCCACGTTGCGCTTTGGGGCGTTTCCTGTCGTGGGCGCTAGGCCTACCCACACAAGTGAGGTATCATTTTTATCGGGAGACGTGGGGGAACGCTGGGTGGAAGGAAATTTGTGGCTCCTCTCAGATTCCAGAACTTTCTGCCACAGAAATGTGAGGAACATGTGTTTTTTTAGCCAAATTTTGAGGTTTGCAAAGGATTCTGGGTAACAGAACCTGGTCCCAGCCCACACAAGTCGCCCCATCTTGGATTCCCCTAGGTCTCTAGTTTTCAGAAATGCACAGGTTTGGTAGGTTTCCCTAGGTGGCGGCTGAGCTACAGGCCAAAATCCACAGATAGGCACTTTGCTAAAAACAGGTCTGTTTTCTGTGATGTGTCCACGTTGCGCTTTGGGGCGTTTCCTGTCGCGGGCGCTAGGCCTACCCACACAAGTGAGGTATCATTTTTATCGGGAGACGTGGGGGAACGCTGGGTGGAAGGAAATTTGTGGCTCCTCTCAGATTCCAGAACTTTCTGCCACAGAAATGTGAGGAACATGTGTTTTTTTAGCCACATTTTGAGGTTTGCAAAGGATTCTGGGTAACAGAACCTGGTCCCAGCCTCACAAGTCACCCCATCCTGGATTCCCCTAGGTCTCTAGTTTTCAGAAATGCACAGGTTTGTAGGTTTCCCTAGGTGGCGGCTGAGCTACAGGCCAAAATCTACAGGTAGGCACTTTGCAAAAAACACCTCTGTTTTCCTTCAAAAATTTGGTTGTGTCCACGTTGCGCTTTGGGGCGTTTCCTGTCGTGGGCGCTAGGCCCACCCACACAAGTGAGGTATCATTTTTATCGGGAGACGGGGAGGAACGCTGGGTAGAAGGAAATTTGTGGCTCCTCTCAGATTCCAGAACTTTCTGCCACAGAAATGTGAGGAACATGTGTTTTTTTAGCCAAATTTTGAGGTTTGCAAAGGATTCTGAGTAACAGAACCTGGTCCCAGCCACACAAGTCACCCCATCTTGGATTCCCCTAGGTCTCTAGTTTTCAGAAATGCACAGGTTTGGTAGGTTTCCCTAGGTGGCGGGTGAGCTACAGGCCAAAATCTACAGGTAGGCACTTTGCAAAAAACACCTCTGTTTTCCTTCAAAAATTTGGTTGTGTCCACGTTGCGCTTTGGGGCGTTTACTGTCGTGGGCTCTAGGCCTACCCACACAAGTGAGGTATCATTTTTATCGGGAGACGTGGGGGAACACTGGGTGGAAGGAAATTTGTGGCTCCTCTCAGATTCCAGAACTTTCTGCCACAGAAATGTGAGGAACATGTGTTTTTTTAGCCACATTTTGAGGTTTGCAAAGGATTCTGGGTAACAGATCCTGGTCCCAGCCACACAAGTCACCCCATCCTGGATTCCCCTAGGTCTCTAGTTTTCAGAAATGCACAGGTTTGGTAGGTTTCCCTAGGTGGCGGCTGAGCTACAGGCCAAAATCTACAGGTAGGCACTTTGCAAAAAACACCTCTGTTTTCCTTCAAAAATTTGGTTGTGTCCACGTTGCGCTTTGGGGCGTTTCCTGTCGTGGGCGCTAGGCCCACCCACACAAGTGAGGTATCATTTTTATCGGGAGACGTGGAGGAACGCTGGGTAGAAGGAAATTTGTGGCTCCTCTCAGATTCCAGAACTTTCTGCCACAGAAATGTGAGGAACATGTGTTTTTTTAGCCAAATTTTGAGGTTTGCAAAGGATTCTGAGTAACAGAACCTGGTCCCAGCCACACAAGTCACCCCATCTTGGATTCCCCTAGGTCTCTAGTTTTCAGAAATGCACAGGTTTGGTAGGTTTCCCTAGGTGGCGGCTGAGCTACAGGCCAAAATCTACAGGTAGGCACTTTGCTAAAAACAGGTCTGTTTTCTGTGATGTGTCCACGTTGCGCTTTGGGGCGTTTCCTGTCGCGGGCGCTAGGCCTACCCACACAAGTGAGGTATCATTTTTATCGGGAGACGTGGGGGAACGCTGGGTGGAAGGAAATTTGTGGCTCCTCTCAGATTCCAGAACTTTCTGCCACAGAAATGTGAGGAACATGTGTTTTTTTAGCCACATTTTGAGGTTTGCAAAGGATTCTGGGTAACAGAACCTGGTCCCAGCCACACAAGTCACCCCATCCTGGATTCCCCTAGGTCTCTAGTTTTCAGAAATGCACAGGTTTGGTAGGTTTCCCTAGGTGGCGGCTGAGCTACAGGCCAAAATCTACAGGTAGGCACTTTGCAAAAAACACCTCTGTTTTCCTTCAAAAATTTGGTTGTGTCTACGTTGCGCTTTGGGGCGTTTCCTGTCGTGGGCGCTAGGCCCACCCACACAAGTGAGGTATCATTTTTATCGGGAGACGTGGAGGAACGCTGGGTAGAAGGAAATTTGTGGCTCCTCTCAGATTCCAGAACTTTCTGCCACAGAAATGTGAGGAACATGTGTTTTTTTAGCCAAATTTTGAGGTTTGCACAGGATTCTGGGTAACAGAACCTGGTAACCAGCCACACACGTCACCCCATCCTGGATTCCCCTAGGTCTCTAGTTTTCAGAAATACACAGGTTTGGTAGGTTTCCCTATGTGGCGGCTGAGCTACAGGCCAAAATCCACAGGTAGGCACTTTGCTTAAAACAGGTCTATTTTCTGTGATGTGTCCACGTTGCGCTTTGGGGCGTTTCCTGTCGCGGGCGCTAGGCCTACCCACACAAGTGAGGTATCATTTTTATCGGGAGACGTGGGGGAACGCTGGATGGAAGGAAATTTGTGGCTCCTCTCAGATTCCAGAACTTTCTGCCACAGAAATGTGAGGAACATGTGTTTTTTTTGCCAAATTTTGAGGTTTGCAAAGGATTGTGGGTAACAGAACCTGGTCCCAGCCACACAAGTCACCCCATCTTGGATTCCCCTAGGTCTCTAGTTTTCAGAAATGTACAGGTTTGGTAGGTTTCCCTAGGTGGCGGCTGAGCTACAGGCCAAAATCTACAGGTAGGCACTTTGCAAAAAACACCTCTGTTTTCCTTCAAAAATTTGGTTGTGTCCACGTTGCGCTTTGGGGCGTTTCCTGTCGTGGGCGCTAGGCCTACCCACACAAGTGAGGTATCATTTTTATCGGGAGACGTGGGGGAACGCTGGGTGGAAGGAAATTTGTGGCTCCTCTCAGATTCCAGAACTTTCTGCCACAGAAATTTGAGGAACATGTGTTTTTTTAGCCAAATATTGAGGTTTGCAAAGGATTCTGGGTAACAGAACCTGGTCCCAGCCACACAAGTCACCCCATCTTGGATTCCCCTAGGTCTCTAGTTTTCAGAAATGCACAGGTTTGGTAGGTTTCCCTAGGTGGCGGCTGAGCTACAGGCCAAAATCCACAGGTAGGCACTTTGCTAAAAACAGGTCTGTTTTCTGTGATGTGTCCACGTTGCGCTTTGGGGCGTTTCCTGTCGCGGGCGCTAGGCCTACCCACACAAGTGAGGTATAATTTTTATCGGGAGACGTGGGGGAACGCTGGGTGGAAGGAAATTTGTGGCTCCTCTCAGATTCCAGAACTTTCTGCCACAGAAATGTGAGGAACATGTGTTTTTTTAGCCACATTTTGAGGTTTGCAAAGGATTCTGGGTAACAGAACCTGGTCCCAGCCACACAAGTCACCCCATCTTGGATTCCCCTAGGTCTCTAGTTTTCAGAAATGCACAGGTTTGGTAGTTTTCCCTAGGTGGCGGCTGAGCTACAGGCCAAAATCTACAGGTAGGCACTTTGCAAAAACCACCTCTGTTTTCCTTCAAAAATTTGGCTGTGTCCACGTTGCGCTTTGGGGCGTTTCCTGTCACGGGCGCTAGGCCTACCCACACAAGTGAGGTATCATTTTTATCGGGAGACGTGGGGGAACGCTGGGTGGAAGGAAATTTGTGGCTCCTCTCAGATTCCAGAACTTTCTGCCACAGAAATGTGAGGAACATGTGTTTTTTTAGCCAAATTTTGAGGTTTGCAAAGGATTCTGGGTAACAGAACCTGGTCCCAGCCACACAAGTCACCCCATCTTGGATTCCCCTAGGTCTCTAGTTTTCAGAAATGCACAGGTTTGGTAGGTTTCCCTAGGTGGCGGCTGAGCTACAGGCCAAAATCTACAGGTAGGCACTTTGCTAAAAACAGGTCTGTTTTCTGTGATGTGTCCACGTTGCGCTTTGGGGCGTTTCCTGTCGCGGGCGCTAGGCCTACCCACACAAGTGAGGTATCATTTTTATCGGGAGACGTGGGGGAACGCTGGGTGGAAGGAAATTTGTGGCTCCTCTCAGATTCCAGAACTTTCTGCCACTGAAATGTGAGGAACATGTGTTTTTTTAGCCACATTTTGAGGTTTGCAAAGGATTCTGGGTAACAGAACCTGGTCCCAGCCACACAAGTCACCCCATCTTGGATTCCCCCAGGTCTCTAGTTTTCAGAAATGCACAGGTTTGGTAGGTTTCCCTAGGTGGCGGCTGAGCTACAGGCCAAAATCTACAGGTAGGCACTTTGCAAAAAACACCTCTGTTTTCCTTCAAAAATTTGGTTGTGTCCACGTTGCGCTTTGGGGCGTTTCCTGTCGTGGGCGCTAGGCCTACCCACACAAGTGAGGTATCATTTTTATCGGGAGACGTGGGGGAACGCTGGGTGGAAGGAAATTTGTGGCTCCTCTCAGATTCCAGAACTTTCTGCCACAGAAATGTGAGGAACATGTGTTTTTTTAGCCAAATTTTGAGGTTTGCAAAGGATTCTGGGTAACAGAACCTGGTCCCAGCCACACAAGTCGCCCCATCTTGGATTCCCCTAGGTCTCTAGTTTTCAGAAATGCACAGGTTTGGTAGGTTTCCCTAGGTGGCGGCTGAGCTACAGGCCAAAATCCACAGATAGGCACTTTGCTAAAAACAGGTCTGTTTTCTGTGATGTGTCCACGTTGCGCTTTGGGGCGTTTCCTGTCGCGGGCGCTAGGCCTACCCACACAAGTGAGGTATCATTTTTATCGGGAGACGTGGGGGAACGCTGGGTGGAAGGAAATTTGTGGCTCCTCTCAGATTCCAGAACTTTCTGCCACAGAAATGTGAGGAACATGTGTTTTTTTAGCCACATTTTGAGGTTTGCAAAGGATTCTGGGTAACAGAACCTGGTCCCAGCCTCACAAGTCACCCCATCCTGGATTCCCCTAGGTCTCTAGTTTTCAGAAATGCACAGGTTTGTAGGTTTCCCTAGGTGGCGGCTGAGCTACAGGCCAAAATCTACAGGTAGGCACTTTGCAAAAAACACCTCTGTTTTCCTTCAAAAATTTGGTTGTGTCCACGTTGCGCTTTGGGGCGTTTCCTGTCGTGGGCGCTAGGCCCACCCACACAAGTGAGGTATCATTTTTATCGGGAGACGGGGAGGAACGCTGGGTAGAAGGAAATTTGTGGCTCCTCTCAGATTCCAGAACTTTCTGCCACAGAAATGTGAGGAACATGTGTTTTTTTAGCCAAATTTTGAGGTTTGCAAAGGATTCTGAGTAACAGAACCTGGTCCCAGCCACACAAGTCACCCCATCTTGGATTCCCCTAGGTCTCTAGTTTTCAGAAATGCACAGGTTTGGTAGGTTTCCCTAGGTGGCGGGTGAGCTACAGGCCAAAATCTACAGGTAGGCACTTTGCAAAAAACACCTCTGTTTTCCTTCAAAAATTTGGTTGTGTCCACGTTGCGCTTTGGGGCGTTTACTGTCGTGGGCTCTAGGCCTACCCACACAAGTGAGGTATCATTTTTATCGGGAGACGTGGGGGAACACTGGGTGGAAGGAAATTTGTGGCTCCTCTCAGATTCCAGAACTTTCTGCCACAGAAATGTGAGGAACATGTGTTTTTTTAGCCAAATTTTGAGGTTTGCAAAGGATTCTGGGTAACAGAACCTGGTCCCAGCCACACAAGTCACCCCATCTTGGATTCCCCTAGGTCTCTAGTTTTCAGAAATGCACAGGTTTGGTAGGTTTCCCTAGGTGGCGGCTGAGCTACAGGCCAAAATCCACAGATAGGCACTTTGCTAAAAACAGGTCTGTTTTCTGTGATGTGTCCACGTTGCGCTTTGGGGCGTTTCCTGTCGCGGGCGCTAGGCCTACCCACACAAGTGAGGTATCATTTTTATCGGGAGACGTGGGGGAACGCTGGGTGGAAGGAAATTTGTGGCTCCTCTCAGATTCCAGAACTTTCTGCCACAGAAATGTGAGGAACATGTGTTTTTTTAGCCACATTTTGAGGTTTGCAAAGGATTCTGGGTAACAGATCCTGGTCCCAGCCACACAAGTCACCCCATCCTGGATTCCCCTAGGTCTCTAGTTTTCAGAAATGCACAGGTTTGGTAGGTTTCCCTAGGTGGCGGCTGAGCTACAGGCCAAAATCTACAGGTAGGCACTTTGCAAAAAACACCTCTGTTTTCCTTCAAAAATTTGGTTGTGTCCACGTTGCGCTTTGGGGCGTTTCCTGTCGTGGGCGCTAGGCCCACCCACACAAGTGAGGTATCATTTTTATCGGGAGACGTGGAGGAACGCTGGGTAGAAGGAAATTTGTGGCTCCTCTCAGATTCCAGAACTTTCTGCCACAGAAATGTGAGGAACATGTGTTTTTTTAGCCAAATTTTGAGGTTTGCAAAGGATTCTGAGTAACAGAACCTGGTCCCAGCCACACAAGTCACCCCATCTTGGATTCCCCTAGGTCTCTAGTTTTCAGAAATGCACAGGTTTGGTAGGTTTCCCTAGGTGGCGGCTGAGCTACAGGCCAAAATCTACAGGTAGGCACTTTGCAAAAAACACCTCTGTTTTCCTTCAAAAATTTGGTTGTGTCCACGTTGCGCTTTGGGGCGTTTCCTGTCGTGGGCGCTAGGCCTACCCACACAAGTGAGGTATCATTTTTATCGGGAGACGTGGGGGAACGCTGGGTGGAAGGAAATTTGTGGCTCCTCTCAGATTCCAGAACTTTCTGCCACAGAAATGTGAGGAACATGTGTTTTTTTAGCCAAATTTTGAGGTTTGCACAGGATTCTGGGTAACAGAACCTGGTAACCAGTCACACACGTCACCCCATCCTGGATTCCCCTAGGTCTCTAGTTTTCAGAAATACACAGGTTTGGTAGGTTTCCATATGTGGCGGCTGAGATACAGGCCAAAATCCACAGGTAGGCACTTTGCTTAAAACAGGTCTATTTTCTGTGATGTGTCCACGTTGCGCTTTGGGGCGTTTCCTGTCGCGGGCGCTAGGCCTACCCACACAAGTGAGGTATCATTTTTATCGGGAGACGTGGGGGAACGCTGGATGGAAGGAAATTTGTGGCTCCTCTCAGATTCCAGAACTTTCTGCCACAGAAATGTGAGGAACATGTGTTTTTTTTGCCAAATTTTGAGGTTTGCAAAGGATTGTGGGTAACAGAACCTGGTCCCAGCCACACAAGTCACCCCATCTTGGATTCCCCTAGGTCTCTAGTTTTCAGAAATGTACAGGTTTGGTAGGTTTCCCTCGGTGGCGGCTGAGCTACAGGCCAAAATCTACAGGTAGGCACTTTGCAAAAAACACCTCTGTTTTCCTTCAAAAATTTGGTTGTGTCCACGTTGCGCTTTGGGGCGTTTCCTGTCATGGGCGCTAGGCCTACCCACACAAGTGAGGTATCATTTTTATCGGGAGACGTGGGGGAACGCTGGGTGGAAGGAAATTTGTGGCTCCTCTCAGATTCCAGAACTTTCTGCCACAGAAATTTGAGGAACATGTGTTTTTTTAGCCAAATATTGAGGTTTGCAAAGGATTCTGGGTAACAGAACCTGGTCCCAGCCACACAAGTCACCCCATCTTGGATTCCCCTAGGTCTCTAGTTTTCAGAAATGCACAGGTTTGGTAGGTTTCCCTAGGTGGCGGCTGAGCTACAGGCCAAAATCCACAGGTAGGCACTTTGCTAAAAACAGGTCTGTTTTCTGTGATGTGTCCACGTTGCGCTTTGGGGCGTTTCCTGTCGCGGGCGCTAGGCCTACCCACACAAGTGAGGTATAATTTTTATCGGGAGACGTGGGGGAACGCTGGGTGGAAGGAAATTTGTGGCTCCTCTCAGATTCCAGAACTTTCTGCCACAGAAATGTGAGGAACATGTGTTTTTTTAGCCACATTTTGAGGTTTGCAAAGGATTCTGGGTAACAGAACCTGGTCCCAGCCACACAAGTCACCCCATCTTGGATTCCCCTAGGTCTCTAGTTTTCAGAAATGCACAGGTTTGGTAGTTTTCCCTAGGTGGCGGCTGAGCTACAGGCCAAAATCTACAGGTAGGCACTTTGCAAAAACCACCTCTGTTTTCCTTCAAAAATTTGGCTGTGTCCACGTTGCGCTTTGGGGCGTTTCCTGTCACGGGCGCTAGGCCTACCCACACAAGTGAGGTATCATTTTTATCGGGAGACGTGGGGGAACGCTGGGTGGAAGGAAATTTGTGGCTCCTCTCAGATTCCAGAACTTTCTGCCAGAGAAATGTGAGGAACATGTGTTTTTTTAGCCAAATTTTGAGGTTTGCAAAGGATTCTGGGTAACAGAACCTGGTCCCAGCCACACAAGTCACCCCATCTTGGATTCACCTAGGTCTCTAGTTTTAAGAAATGCACAGGTTTGGTAGGTTTCCCTAGGTGGCGGCTGAGCTACAGGCCAAAATCTACAGGTAGGCACTTTGCTAAAAACAGGTCTGTTTTCTGTGATGTGTCCACGTTGCGCTTTGGGGCGTTTCCTGTCGCGGGCGCTAGGCCTACCCACACAAGTGAGGTATCATTTTTATCGGGAGACGTGGGGGAACGCTGGGTGGAAGGAAATTTGTGGCTCCTCTCAGATTCCAGAACTTTCTGCCACTGAAATGTGAGGAACATGTGTTTTTTTAGCAACATTTTGAGGTTTGCAAAGGATTCTGGGTAACAGAACCTGGTCCCAGCCACACAAGTCACCCCATCTTGGATTCCCCCAGGTCTCTAGTTTTCAGAAATGCACAGGTTTGGTAGGTTTCCCTAGGTGGCGGCTGAGCTACAGGCCAAAATCTACAGGTAGGCACTTTGCAAAAAACACCTCTGTTTTCCTTCAAAAATTTGGTTGTGTCCACGTTGCGCTTTGGGGCGTTTCCTGTCGTGGGCGCTAGGCCTACCCACATAAGTGAGGTATCATTTTTATCGGGAGACGTGGGGGAACGCTGGGTGGAAGGAAATTTGTGGCTCCTCTCAGATTCCAGAACTTTCTGCCACAGAAATGTGAGGAACATGTGTTTTTTTAGCCAAATTTTGAGGTTTGCAAAGGATTCTGGGTAACAGAACCTGGTCCCAGCCACACAAGTCGCCCCATCTTGGATTCCCCTAGGTCTCTAGTTTTCAGAAATGCACAGGTTTGGTAGGTTTCCCTAGGTGGCGGCTGAGCTACAGGCCAAAATCCACAGATAGGCACTTTGCTAAAAACAGGTCTGTTTTCTGTGATGTGTCCACGTTGCGCTTTGGGGCGTTTCCTGTCGCAGGCGCTAGGCCTACCCACACAAGTGAGGTATCATTTTTATCGGGAGACGTGGGGGAACGCTGGGTGGAAGGAAATTTGTGGCTCCTCTCAGATTCCAGAACTTTCTGCCACAGAAATGTGAGGAACATGTGTTTTTTTAGCCACATTTTGAGGTTTGCAAAGGATTCTGGGTAACAGAACCTGGTCCCAGCCTCACAAGTCACCCCATCCTGGATTCCCCTAGGTCTCTAGTTTTCAGAAATGCACAGGTTTGGTAGGTTTCCCTAGGTGGCGGCTGAGCTACAGGCCAAAATCTACAGGTAGGCACTTTGCAAAAAACACCTCTGTTTTCCTTCAAAAATTTGGTTGTGTCCACGTTGCGCTTTGGGGCGTTTCCTGTCGTGGGCGCTAGGCCCACCCACACAAGTGAGGTATCATTTTTATCGGGAGACGGGGAGGAACGCTGGGTAGAAGGAAATTTGTGGCTCCTCTCAGATTCCAGAACTTTCTGCCACAGAAATGTGAGGAACATGTGTTTTTTTAGCCAAATTTTGAGGTTTGCAAAGGATTCTGAGTAACAGAACCTGGTCCCAGCCACACAAGTCACCCCATCTTGGATTCCCCTAGGTCTCTAGTTTTCAGAAATGCACAGGTTTGGTAGGTTTCCCTAGGTGGCGGCTGAGCTACAGGCCAAAATCTACAGGTAGGCACTTTGCAAAAAACACCTCTGTTTTCCTTCAAAAATTTGGTTGTGTCCACGTTGCGCTTTGGGGCGTTTACTGTCGTGGGCTCTAGGCCTACCCACACAAGTGAGGTATCATTTTTATCGGGAGACGTGGGGGAACACTGGGTGGAAGGAAATTTGTGGCTCCTCTCAGATTCCAGAACTTTCTGCCACAGAAATGTGAGGAACATGTGTTTTTTTAGCCAAATTTTGAGGTTTGCAAAGGATTCTGGGTAACAGAACCTGGTCCCAGCCACACAAGTCACCCCATCTTGGATTCCCCTAGGTCTCTAGTTTTCAGAAATGCACAGGTTTGGTAGGTTTCCCTAGGTGGCGGCTGAGCTACAGGCCAAAATCCACAGATAGGCACTTTGCTAAAAACAGGTCTGTTTTCTGTGATGTGTCCACGTTGCGCTTTGGGGCGTTTCCTGTCGCGGGCGCTAGGCCTACCCACACAAGTGAGGTATCATTTTTATCGGGAGACGTGGGGGAACGCTGGGTGGAAGGAAATTTGTGGCTCCTCTCAGATTCCAGAACTTTCTGCCACAGAAATGTGAGGAACATGTGTTTTTTTAGCCACATTTTGAGGTTTGCAAAGGATTCTGGGTAACAGATCCTGGTCCCAGCCACACAAGTCACCCCATCCTGGATTCCCCTAGGTCTCTAGTTTTCAGAAATGCACAGGTTTGGTAGGTTTCCCTAGGTGGCGGCTGAGCTACAGGCCAAAATCTACAGGTAGGCACTTTGCAAAAAACACCTCTGTTTTCCTTCAAAAATTTGGTTGTGTCCACGTTGCGCTTTGGGGCGTTTCCTGTCGTGGGCGCTAGGCCCACCCACACAAGTGAGGTATCATTTTTATCGGGAGACGTGGAGGAACGCTGGGTAGAAGGAAATTTGTGGCTCCTTTCAGATTCCAGAACTTTCTGCCTCAGAAATGTGAGGAACATGTGTTTTTTTAGCCAAATTTTGAGGTTTGCAAAGGATTCTGAGTAACAGAACCTGGTCCCAGCCACACAAGTCACCCCATCTTGGATTCCCCTAGGTCTCTAGTTTTCAGAAATGCACAGGTTTGGTAGGTTTCCCTAGGTGGCGGCTGAGCTACAGGCCAAAATCTACAGGTAGGCACTTTGCAAAAAACACCTCTGTTTTCCTTCAAAAATTTGGTTGTGTCCACGTTGCGCTTTGGGGCGTTTCCTGTCGTGGGCGCTAGGCCTACCCACACAAGTGAGGTATCATTTTTATCGGGAGACGTGGGGGAACGCTGGGTGGAAGGAAATTTGTGGCTCCTCTCAGATTCCAGAACTTTCTGCCACAGAAATGTGAGGAACATGTGTTTTTTTAGCCAAATTTTGAGGTTTGCACAGGATTCTGGGTAACAGAACCTGGTAACCAGTCACACACGTCACCCCATCCTGGATTCCCCTAGGTCTCTAGTTTTCAGAAATACACAGGTTTGGTAGGTTTCCCTATGTGGCGGCTGAGATACAGGCCAAAATCCACAGGTAGGCACTTTGCTTAAAACAGGTCTATTTTCTGTGATGTGTCCACGTTGCGCTTTGGGGCGTTTCCTGTCGCGGGCGCTAGGCCTACCCACACAAGTGAGGTATCATTTTTATCGGGAGACGTGGGGGAACGCTGGGTGGAAGGAAATTTGTGGCTCCTTTCAGATTCCAGAACTTTCTGCCACAGAAATGTGAGGAACATGTGTTTTTTTTGCCAAATTTTGAGGTTTGCAAAGGATTGTGGGTAACAGAACCTGGTCCCAGCCACACAAGTCACCCCATCTTGGATTCCCCTAGGTCTCTAGTTTTCAGAAATGTACAGGTTTGGTAGGTTTCCCTAGGTGGCGGCTGAGCTACAGGCCAAAATCTACAGGTAGGCACTTTGCAAAAAACACCTCTGTTTTCCTTCAAAAATTTGGTTGTGTCCACGTTGCGCTTTGGGGCGTTTCCTGTCGTGGGCGCTAGGCCTACCCACACAAGTGAGGTATCAGTTATATCGGGAGACGTGGGGGAACGCTGGGTGGAAGGAAATTTGTGGCTCCTCTCAGATTCCAGAACTTTCTGCCACAGAAATGTGAGGAACATGTGTTTTTTTAGCCAAATTTTGAGGTTTGCAAAGGATTCTGAGTAACAGAACCTGGTCCCAGCCACACAAGTCACCCCATCCTGGATTCCCCTAGGTCTCTAGTTTTCAGAAATGCACAGGTTTGGTAGGTTTCCCTAGGTGGCGGCTGAGCTACAGGCCAAAATCCACAGGTAGGCACTTTGCTTAAAACAGGTCTATTTTCTGTGATGTGTCCACGTTGCGCTTTGGGGCGTTTCCTGTCACGGGCGCTAGGCCTACCCACACAAGTGAGGTATCATTTTTATCGGGAGACGTGGGGGAACGCTGGGTGGAAGGAAATTTGTGGCTCCTCTCAGATTCCAGAACTTTCTGCCACAGAAATGTGAGGAACATGTGTTTTTTTAGCCACATTTTGAGGTTTGCAAAGGATTCTGGGTAACAGAACCTGGTCCCAGCCACACAAGTCACCCCATCTTGGATTCCCCTAGGTCTCTAGTTTTCAGAAATGCACAGGTTTGGTAGTTTTCCCTAGGTGGCGGCTGAGCTACAGGCCAAAATCTACAGGTAGGCACTTTGCAAAAACCACCTCTGTTTTCCTTCAAAAATTTGGCTGTGTCCACGTTGCGCTTTGGGGCGTTTCCTGTCACGGGCGCTAGGCCTACCCACACAAGTGAGGTATCATTTTTATCGGGAGACGTGGGGGAACGCTGGGTGGAAGGAAATTTGTGGCTCCTCTCAGATTCCAGAACTTTCTGCCAGAGAAATGTGAGGAACATGTGTTTTTTTAGCCAAATTTTGAGGTTTGCAAAGGATTCTGGGTAACAGAACCTGGTCCCAGCCACACAAGTCACCCCATCTTGGATTCACCTAGGTCTCTAGTTTTCAGAAATGCACAGGTTTGGTAGGTTTCCCTAGGTGGCGGCTGAGCTACAGGCCAAAATCTACAGGTAGGCACTTTGCTAAAAACAGGTCTGTTTTCTGTGATGTGTCCACGTTGCGCTTTGGGGCGTTTCCTGTCGCGGGCGCTAGGCCTACCCACACAAGTGAGGTATCATTTTTATCGGGAGACGTGGGGGAACGCTGGGTGGAAGGAAATTTGTGGCTCCTCTCAGATTCCAGAACTTTCTGCCACTGAAATGTGAGGAACATGTGTTTTTTTAGCCACATTTTGAGGTTTGCAAAGGATTCTGGGTAACAGAACCTGGTCCCAGCCACACAAGTCACCCCATCTTGGATTCCCCCAGGTCTCTAGTTTTCAGAAATGCACAGGTTTGGTAGGTTTCCCTAGGTGGCGGCTGAGCTACAGGCCAAAATCTACAGGTAGGCACTTTGCAAAAAACACCTCTGTTTTCCTTCAAAAATTTGGTTGTGTCCACGTTGCGCTTTGGGGCGTTTCCTGTCGTGGGCGCTAGGCCTACCCACACAAGTGAGGTATCATTTTTATCGGGAGACGTGGGGGAACGCTGGGTGGAAGGAAATTTGTGGCTCCTCTCAGATTCCAGAACTTTCTGCCACAGAAATGTGAGGAACATGTGTTTTTTTAGCCAAATTTTGAGGTTTGCAAAGGATTCTGGGTAACAGAACCTGGTCCCAGCCACACAAGTCGCCCCATCTTGGATTCCCCTAGGTCTCTAGTTTTCAGAAATGCACAGGTTTGGTAGGTTTCCCTAGGTGGCGGCTGAGCTACAGGCCAAAATCCACAGATAGGCACTTTGCTAAAAACAGGTCTGTTTTCTGTGATGTGTCCACGTTGCGCTTTGGGGCGTTTCCTGTCGCGGGCGCTAGGCCTACCCACACAAGTGAGGTATCATTTTTATCGGGAGACATGGGGGAACGCTGGGTGGAAGGAAATTTGTGGCTCCTCTCAGATTCCAGAACTTTCTGCCACAGAAATGTGAGGAACATGTGTTTTTTTAGCCACATTTTGAGGTTTGCAAAGGATTCTGGGTAACAGATCCTGGTCCCAGCCACACAAGTCACCCCATCCTGGATTCCCCTAGGTCTCTAGTTTTCAGAAATGCACAGGTTTGGTAGGTTTCCCTAGGTGGCGGCTGAGCTACAGGCCAAAATCTACAGGTAGGCACTTTGCAAAAAACACCTCTGTTTTCCTTCAAAAATTTGGTTGTGTCCACGTTGCGCTTTGGGGCGTTTCCTGTCGTGGGCGCTAGGCCCACCCACACAAGTGAGGTATCATTTTTATCGGGAGACGTGGAGGAACGCTGGGTAGAAGGAAATTTGTGGCTCCTTTCAGATTCCAGAACTTTCTGCCTCAGAAATGTGAGGAACATGTGTTTTTTTAGCCAAATTTTGAGGTTTGCAAAGGATTCTGAGTAACAGAACCTGGTCCCAGCCACACAAGTCACCCCATCTTGGATTCCCCTAGGTCTCTAGTTTTCAGAAATGCACAGGTTTGGTAGGTTTCCCTAGGTGGCGGCTGAGCTACAGGCCAAAATCTACAGGTAGGCACTTTGCAAAAAACACCTCTGTTTTCCTTCAAAAATTTGGTTGTGTCCACGTTGCGCTTTGGGGCGTTTCCTGTCGTGGGCGCTAGGCCTACCCACACAAGTGAGGTATCATTTTTATCGGGAGACGTGGGGGAACGCTGGGTGGAAGGAAATTTGTGGCTCCTCTCAGATTCCAGAACTTTCTGCCACAGAAATGTGAGGAACATGTGTTTTTTTAGCCAAATTTTGAGGTTTGCACAGGATTCTGGGTAACAGAACCTGGTAACCAGTCACACACGTCACCCCATCCTGGATTCCCCTAGGTCTCTAGTTTTCAGAAATACACAGGTTTGGTAGGTTTCCCTATGTGGCGGCTGAGATACAGGCCAAAATCCACAGGTAGGCACTTTGCTTAAAACAGGTCTATTTTCTGTGATGTGTCCACGTTGCGCTTTGGGGCGTTTCCTGTCGCGGGCGCTAGGCCTACCCACACAAGTGAGGTATCATTTTTATCGGGAGACGTGGGGGAACGCTGGGTGGAAGGAAATTTGTGGCTCCTTTCAGATTCCAGAACTTTCTGCCACAGAAATGTGAGGAACATGTGTTTTTTTTGCCAAATTTTGAGGTTTGCAAAGGATTGTGGGTAACAGAACCTGGTCCCAGCCACACAAGTCACCCCATCTTGGATTCCCCTAGGTCTCTAGTTTTCAGAAATGCACAGGTTTGGTAGGTTTCCCTAGGTGGCGGCTGAGCTACAGGCCAAAATCTACAGGTAGGCACTTTGCAAAAAACACCTCTGTTTTCCTTCAAAAATTTGGTTGTGTCCACGTTGCGCTTTGGGGCGTTTCCTGTCGTGGGCGCTAGGCCTACCCACACAAGTGAGGTATCATTTTTATCGGGAGACGTGGGGGAACGCTGGGTGGAAGGAAATTTGTGGCTCCTCTCAGATTCCAGAACTTTCTGCCACAGAAATGTGAGGAACATGTGTTTTTTTAGCCAAATTTTGAGGTTTGCACAGGATTCTGGGTAACAGAACCTGGTAACCAGTCACACACGTCACCCCATCCTGGATTCCCCTAGGTCTCTAGTTTTCAGAAATACACAGGTTTGGTAGGTTTCCCTATGTGGCGGCTGAGATACAGGCCAAAATCCACAGGTAGGCACTTTGCTTAAAACAGGTCTATTTTCTGTGATGTGTCCACGTTGCGCTTTGGGGCGTTTCCTGTCGCGGGCGCTAGGCCTACCCACACAAGTGAGGTATCATTTTTATCGGGAGACGTGGGGGAACGCTGGGTGGAAGGAAATTTGTGGCTCCTTTCAGATTCCAGAACTTTCTGCCACAGAAATGTGAGGAACATGTGTTTTTTTTGCCAAATTTTGAGGTTTGCAAAGGATTGTGGGTAACAGAACCTGGTCCCAGCCACACAAGTCACCCCATCTTGGATTCCCCTAGGTCTCTAGTTTTCAGAAATGTACAGGTTTGGTAGGTTTCCCTAGGTGGCGGCTGAGCTACAGGCCAAAATCTACAGGTAGGCACTTTGCAAAAAACACCTCTGTTTTCCTTCAAAAATTTGGTTGTGTCCACGTTGCGCTTTGGGGCGTTTCCTGTCGTGGGCGCTAGGCCTACCCACACAAGTGAGGTATCAGTTATATCGGGAGACGTGGGGGAACGCTGGGTGGAAGGAAATTTGTGGCTCCTCTCAGATTCCAGAACTTTCTGCCACAGAAATGTGAGGAACATGTGTTTTTTTAGCCAAATTTTGAGGTTTGCAAAGGATTCTGAGTAACAGAACCTGGTCCCAGCCACACAAGTCACCCCATCCTGGATTCCCCTAGGTCTCTAGTTTTCAGAAATGCACAGGTTTGGTAGGTTTCCCTAGGTGGCGGCTGAGCTACAGGCCAAAATCCACAGGTAGGCACTTTGCTTAAAACAGGTCTATTTTCTGTGATGTGTCCACGTTGCGCTTTGGGGCGTTTCCTGTCACGGGCGCTAGGCCTACCCACACAAGTGAGGTATCATTTTTATCGGGAGACGTGGGGGAACGCTGGGTGGAAGGAAATTTGTGGCTCCTCTCAGATTCCAGAACTTTCTGCCACAGAAATGTGAGGAACATGTGTTTTTTTAGCCACATTTTGAGGTTTGCAAAGGATTCTGGGTAACAGAACCTGGTCCCAGCCACACAAGTCACCCCATCTTGGATTCCCCTAGGTCTCTAGTTTTCAGAAATGCACAGGTTTGGTAGTTTTCCCTAGGTGGCGGCTGAGCTACAGGCCAAAATCTACAGGTAGGCACTTTGCAAAAACCACCTCTGTTTTCCTTCAAAAATTTGGCTGTGTCCACGTTGCGCTTTGGGGCGTTTCCTGTCACGGGCGCTAGGCCTACCCACACAAGTGAGGTATCATTTTTATCGGGAGACGTGGGGGAACGCTGGGTGGAAGGAAATTTGTGGCTCCTCTCAGATTCCAGAACTTTCTGCCAGAGAAATGTGAGGAACATGTGTTTTTTTAGCCAAATTTTGAGGTTTGCAAAGGATTCTGGGTAACAGAACCTGGTCCCAGCCACACAAGTCACCCCATCTTGGATTCACCTAGGTCTCTAGTTTTCAGAAATGCACAGGTTTGGTAGGTTTCCCTAGGTGGCGGCTGAGCTACAGGCCAAAATCTACAGGTAGGCACTTTGCTAAAAACAGGTCTGTTTTCTGTGATGTGTCCACGTTGCGCTTTGGGGCGTTTCCTGTCGCGGGCGCTAGGCCTACCCACACAAGTGAGGTATCATTTTTATCGGGAGACGTGGGGGAACGCTGGGTGGAAGGAAATTTGTGGCTCCTCTCAGATTCCAGAACTTTCTGCCACTGAAATGTGAGGAACATGTGTTTTTTTAGCCACATTTTGAGGTTTGCAAAGGATTCTGGGTAACAGAACCTGGTCCCAGCCACACAAGTCACCCCATCTTGGATTCCCCCAGGTCTCTAGTTTTCAGAAATGCACAGGTTTGGTAGGTTTCCCTAGGTGGCGGCTGAGCTACAGGCCAAAATCTACAGGTAGGCACTTTGCAAAAAACACCTCTGTTTTCCTTCAAAAATTTGGTTGTGTCCACGTTGCGCTTTGGGGCGTTTCCTGTCGTGGGCGCTAGGCCTACCCACACAAGTGAGGTATCATTTTTATCGGGAGACGTGGGGGAACGCTGGGTGGAAGGAAATTTGTGGCTCCTCTCAGATTCCAGAACTTTCTGCCACAGAAATGTGAGGAACATGTGTTTTTTTAGCCAAATTTTGAGGTTTGCAAAGGATTCTGGGTAACAGAACCTGGTCCCAGCCACACAAGTCGCCCCATCTTGGATTCCCCTAGGTCTCTAGTTTTCAGAAATGCACAGGTTTGGTAGGTTTCCCTAGGTGGCGGCTGAGCTACAGGCCAAAATCCACAGATAGGCACTTTGCTAAAAACAGGTCTGTTTTCTGTGATGTGTCCACGTTGCGCTTTGGGGCGTTTCCTGTCGCGGGCGCTAGGCCTACCCACACAAGTGAGGTATCATTTTTATCGGGAGACGTGGGGGAACGCTGGGTGGAAGGAAATTTGTGGCTCCTCTCAGATTCCAGAACTTTCTGCCACAGAAATGTGAGGAACATGTGTTTTTTTAGCCACATTTTGAGGTTTGCAAAGGATTCTGGGTAACAGAACCTGGTCCCAGCCTCACAAGTCACCCCATCCTGGATTCCCCTAGGTCTCTAGTTTTCAGAAATGCACAGGTTTGGTAGGTTTCCCTAGGTGGCGGCTGAGCTACAGGCCAAAATCTACAGGTAGGCACTTTGCAAAAAACACCTCTGTTTTCCTTCAAAAATTTGGTTGTGTCCACGTTGCGCTTTGGGGCGTTTCCTGTCGTGGGCGCTAGGCCCACCCACACAAGTGAGGTATCATTTTTATCGGGAGACGGGGAGGAACGCTGGGTAGAAGGAAATTTGTGGCTCCTCTCAGATTCCAGAACTTTCTGCCACAGAAATGTGAGGAACATGTGTTTTTTTAGCCAAATTTTGAGGTTTGCAAAGGATTCTGAGTAACAGAACCTGGTCCCAGCCACACAAGTCACCCCATCTTGGATTCCCCTAGGTCTCTAGTTTTCAGAAATGCACAGGTTTGGTAGGTTTCCCTAGGTGGCGGCTGAGCTACAGGCCAAAATCTACAGGTAGGCACTTTGCAAAAAACACCTCTGTTTTCCTTCAAAAATTTGGTTGTGTCCACGTTGCGCTTTGGGGCGTTTACTGTCGTGGGCTCTAGGCCTACCCACACAAGTGAGGTATCATTTTTATCGGGAGACGTGGGGGAACACTGGGTGGAAGGAAATTTGTGGCTCCTCTCAGATTCCAGAACTTTCTGCCACAGAAATGTGAGGAACATGTGTTTTTTTAGCCAAATTTTGAGGTTTGCAAAGGATTCTGGGTAACAGAACCTGGTCCCAGCCACACAAGTCACCCCATCTTGGATTCCCCTAGGTCTCTAGTTTTCAGAAATGCACAGGTTTGGTAGGTTTCCCTAGGTGGCGGCTGAGCTACAGGCCAAAATCCACAGATAGGCACTTTGCTAAAAACAGGTCTGTTTTCTGTGATGTGTCCACGTTGCGCTTTGGGGCGTTTCCTGTCGCGGGCGCTAGGCCTACCCACACAAGTGAGGTATCATTTTTATCGGGAGACATGGGGGAACGCTGGGTGGAAGGAAATTTGTGGCTCCTCTCAGATTCCAGAACTTTCTGCCACAGAAATGTGAGGAACATGTGTTTTTTTAGCCACATTTTGAGGTTTGCAAAGGATTCTGGGTAACAGATCCTGGTCCCAGCCACACAAGTCACCCCATCCTGGATTCCCCTAGGTCTCTAGTTTTCAGAAATGCACAGGTTTGGTAGGTTTCCCTAGGTGGCGGCTGAGCTACAGGCCAAAATCTACAGGTAGGCACTTTGCAAAAAACACCTCTGTTTTCCTTCAAAAATTTGGTTGTGTCCACGTTGCGCTTTGGGGCGTTTCCTGTCGTGGGCGCTAGGCCCACCCACACAAGTGAGGTATCATTTTTATCGGGAGACGTGGAGGAACGCTGGGTAGAAGGAAATTTGTGGCTCCTCTCAGATTCCAGAACTTTCTGCCACAGAAATGTGAGGAACATGTGTTTTTTTAGCCAAATTTTGAGGTTTGCAAAGGATTCTGAGTAACAGAACCTGGTCCCAGCCACACAAGTCACCCCATCTTGGATTCCCCTAGGTCTCTAGTTTTCAGAAATGCACAGGTTTGGTAGGTTTCCCTAGGTGGCGGCTGAGCTACAGGCCAAAATCTACAGGTAGGCACTTTGCAAAAAACACCTCTGTTTTCCTTCAAAAATTTGGTTGTGTCCACGTTGCGCTTTGGGGCGTTTCCTGTCGTGGGCGCTAGGCCTACCCACACAAGTGAGGTATCATTTTTATCGGGAGACGTGGGGGAACGCTGGGTGGAAGGAAATTTGTGGCTCCTCTCAGATTCCAGAACTTTCTGCCACAGAAATGTGAGGAACATGTGTTTTTTTAGCCAAATTTTGAGGTTTGCACAGGATTCTGGGTAACAGAACCTGGTAACCAGTCACACACGTCACCCCATCCTGGATTCCCCTAGGTCTCTAGTTTTCAGAAATACACAGGTTTGGTAGGTTTCCCTATGTGGCGGCTGAGATACAGGCCAAAATCCACAGGTAGGCACTTTGCTTAAAACAGGTCTATTTTCTGTGATGTGTCCACGTTGCGCTTTGGGGCGTTTCCTGTCGCGGGCGCTAGGCCTACCCACACAAGTGAGGTATCATTTTTATCGGGAGACGTGGGGGAACGCTGGGTGGAAGGAAATTTGTGGCTCCTCTCAGATTCCAGAACTTTCTGCCACAGAAATGTGAGGAACATGTGTTTTTTTTGCCAAATTTTGAGGTTTGCAAAGGATTGTGGGTAACAGAACCTGGTCCCAGCCACACAAGTCACCCCATCTTGGATTCCCCTAGGTCTCTAGTTTTCAGAAATGTACAGGTTTGGTAGGTTTCCCTAGGTGGCGGCTGAGCTACAGGCCAAAATCTACAGGTAGGCACTTTGCAAAAAACACCTCTGTTTTCCTTCAAAAATTTGGTTGTGTCCACATTGCGCTTTGGGGCGTTTCCTGTCGTGGGCGCTAGGCCTACCCACACAAGTGAGGTATCAGTTATATCGGGAGACGTGGGGGAATGCTGGGTGGAAGGAAATTTGTGGCTCCTCTCAGATTCCAGAACTTTCTGCCACAGAAATGTGAGGAACATGTGTTTTTTTAGCCAAATTTTGAGGTTTGCAAAGGATTCTGAGTAACAGAACCTGGTCCCAGCCAAACAAGTCACCCCATCCTGGATTCCCCTAGGTCTCTAGTTTTCAGAAATGCACAGGTTTGGTAGGTTTCCCTAGGTGGCGGCTGAGCTACAGGCCAAAATCCACAGGTAGGCACTTTGCTTAAAACAGGTCTATTTTCTGTGATGTGTCCACGTTGCGCTTTGGGGCGTTTCCTGTCGCGGGCGCTAGGCCTACCCACACAAGTGAGGTATCATTTTTATCGGGAGACGTGAGGGAACGCTGGGTGGAAGGAAATTTGTGGCTCCTCTCAGATTCCAGAACTTTCTGCCACAGAAATGTGAGGAACATGTGTTTTTTTAGCCACATTTTGAGGTTTGCAAAGGATTCTGGGTAACAGAACCTGGTCCCAGCCACACAAGTCACCCCATCTTGGATTCCCCCAGGTCTCTAGTTTTCAGAAATGCACAGGTTTGGTAGGTTTCCCTAGGTGGCGGCTGAGCTACAGGCCAAAATCTACAGGTAGGCACTTTGCAAAAAACACCTCTGTTTTCCTTCAAAAATTTGGTTGTGTCCACGTTGCGCTTTGGGGCGTTTCCTGTCGTGGGCGCTAGGCCTACCCACACAAGTGAGGTATCATTTTTATCGGGAGACGTCGGGGAACGCTGGGTGGAAGGAAATTTGTGGCTCCTCTCAGATTCCAGAACTTTCTGCCACAGAAATGTGAGGAACATGTGTTTTTTTAGCCAAATTTTGAGGTTTGCAAAGGATTCTGGGTAACAGAACCTGGTCCCAGCCACACAAGTCACCCCATCCTGGATTCCCCTAGGTCTCTAGTTTTCAGAAATGCACAGGTTTGGTAGGTTTCCCTAGGTGGCGGCTGAGCTACAGGCCAAAATCCACAGGTAGGCACTTTGCTTAAAACAGGTCTATTTTCTGTGATGTGTCCACGTTGCGCTTTGGGGCGTTTCCTGTCGCGGGCGCTAGGCCTACCCACACAAGTGAGGTATCATTTTTATCGGGAGACGTGGGGGAACGCTGGGTGGAAGGAAATTTGTGGCTCCTCTCAGATTCCAGAACTTTCTGCCACAGAAATGTGAGGAACATGTGTTTTTTTAGCCACATTTTGAGGTTTGCAAAGGATTCTGGGTAACAGAACCTGGTCCCAGCCACACAAGTCACCCCATCTTGGATTCCCCCAGGTCTCTAGTTTTCAGAAATGCACAGGTTTGGTAGGTTTCCCTAGGTGGCGGCTGAGCTACAGGCCAAAATCTACAGGTAGGCACTTTGCAAAAAACACCTCTGTTTTCCTTCAAAAATTTGGTTGTGTCCACGTTGCGCTTTGGGGCGTTTCCTGTCGTGGGCGCTAGGCCTACCCACACAAGTGAGGTATCATTTTTATCGGGAGACATGGGGGAACGCTGGGTGGAAGGAAATTTGTGGCTCCTCTCAGATTCCAGAACTTTCTGCCACAGAAATGTGAGGAACATGTGTTTTTTTAGCCAAATTTTGAGGTTTGCAAAGGATTCTGGGTAACAGAACCTGGTCCCAGCCACACAAGTCACCCCATCTTGGATTCCCCCAGGTCTCTAGTTTTCAGAAATGCACAGGTTTGGTAGGTTTCCCTAGGTGGCGGCTGAGCTACAGGCCAAAATCTACAGGTAGGCACTTTGCAAAAAACACCTCTGTTTTCCTTCAAAAATTTGGTTGTGTCCACGTTGCGCTTTGGGGCGTTTCCTGTCGTGGGCGCTAGGCCTACCCACACAAGTGAGGTATCATTTTTATCGGGAGACGTGGGGGAACGCTGGGTGGAAGGAAATTTGTGGCTCCTCTCAGATTCCAGAACTTTCTGCCACAGAAATGTGAGGAACATGTGTTTTTTTTAGCCACATTTTGAGGTTTGCAAAGGATTCTGGGTAACAGAACCTGGTCCCAGCCACACAAGTCACCCCATCTTGGATTCCCCTAGGTCTCTAGTTTCCAGAAATGCACAGGTTTGGTAGGTTTCCCTAGGTGGCGGCTGAGCTACAGGCCAAAATCTACAGGTAGGCACTTTGCAAAAACCACCTCTGTTTTCCTTCAAAAATTTGGCTGTGTCGACGTTGCGCTTTGGGGCGTTCCTGTCGCGGGCGCTAGGCCTACCCACACAAGTGAGGTATCATTTTTATCGGGAGACGTGGGGGAACGCTGGGTGGAAGGAAATTTGTGGCTCCACTCAGATTCCAGAACTTTCTGCCGCAGAAATGTGAGGAACATGTGTTTTTTTAGCCAAATTTTGAGGTTTGCAAAGGATTCTGGGTAACAGAACCTGGTCCCAGCCACACAAGTAACCCCATCTTGGATTCCCCTAGGTCTCTAGTTTTCAGAAATGCACAGGTTTGGTAGGTTTCCCTAGGTGGCGGCTGAGCTACAGGCCAAAATCTACAGGTAGGCACTTTGCTAAAAACAGGTCTGTTTTCTGTGATGTGTCCACGTTGCGCTTTGGGGCGTTTCCTGTCGCGGGCGCTAGGCCTATCCACACAAGTGAGGTATCATTTTTATCGGGAGACGTGGGGGAACGCTGGGTGGAAGGAAATTTGTGGCTCCTCTCAGATTCCAGAACTTTCTGCCACAGAAATGTGAGGAACATGTATTTTTTTAGCCAAATTTTGAGGTTTGCAAAGGATTCTGGGTAACAGAACCTGGTCCCAGCCACACAAGTCACCCTATCTTGGATTCCCCTAGGTCTCTAGTTTTCAGAAATGCACAGGTTTGGTAGGTTTCCCTAGGTGGCGGCTGAGCTACAGGCCAAAATCTACAGGTAGGCACTTTGCAAAAAACACCTCTGTTTTCCTTCAAAAATTTGGTTGTGTCCACGTTGCGCTTTGGGGCGTTTCCTGTCGTGGGCGCTAGGCCTACCCACACAAGTGAGGTATCATTTATATCGCGAGATGTGGGGGAACGCTGGGTGGAAGGAAATTTGTGGCTCCTCTCAGATTCCAGAACTTTCTGCCACAGAAATGTGAGGAACATGTGTTTTTTTAGCCAAATTTTGAGGTTTGCAAAGGATTCTGGGTAACAGAACCTGGTCCCAGCCACACAAGTCACCCCATCCTGGATTCCCCTAGGTCTCTAGTTTTCAGAAATGCACAGGTTTGGTAGGTTTCCCTAGGTGGCGGCTGAGCTACAGGCCAAAATCCACAGGTAGGCACTTTGCTTAAAACAGGTCTATTTTCTGTGATGTGTCCACGTTGCGCTTTGGGGCGTTTCCTGTCGCGGGCGCTAGGCCTACCCACACAAGTGAGGTATCATTTTTATCGGGAGACGTGGGGGAACGCTGGGTGGAAGGAAATTTGTGGCTCCTCTCAGATTCCAGAACTTTCTGCCACAGAAATGTGAGGAACATGTGTTTTTTTAGCCACATTTTGAGGTTTGCAAAGGATTCTGGGTAACAGATCCTGGTCCCAGCCACACAAGTCACCCCATCCTGGATTCCCCTAGGTCTCTAGTTTTCAGAAATGCACAGGTTTGGTAGGTTTCCCTAGGTGGCGGCTGAGCTACAGGCCAAAATCTACAGGTAGGCACTTTGCAAAAAACACCTCTGTTTTCCTTAAAAAATTTGGTTGTGTCCACGTTGCGCTTTGGGGCGTTTCCTGTCGTGGGCGCTAGGCCCACCCACACAAGTGAGGTATCATTTTTATCGGGAGACGTGGAGGAACGCTGGGTAGAAGGAAATTTGTGGCTCCTCTCAGATTCCAGAACTTTCTGCCACAGAAATGTGAGGAACATGTGTTTTTTTAGCCAAATTTTGAGGTTTGCAAAGGATTCTGGGTAACAGAACCTGATCCCAGCCACACAAGTCACCCCATCTTGGATTCCCCCAGGTCTCTAGTTTTCAGAAATGCACAGGTTTGGTAGGTTTCCCTAGGTGGCGGCTGAGCTACAGGCCAAAATCTACAGGTAGGCACTTTGCAAAAAACACCTCTGTTTTCCTTCAAAAATTTGGTTGTGTCCACGTTGCGCTTTGGGGCGTTTCCTGTCGTGGGCGCTAGGCCTACCCACAGAAGTGAGGTATCATTTTTATCGGGAGACGTGGGGGAACGCTGGGTGGAAGGAAATTTGTGGCTCCTCTCAGATTCCAGAACTTTCTGCCACAGAAATGTGAGGAACATGTGTTTTTTTAGCCAAATTTTGAGGTTTGCACAGGATTCTGGGTAACAGAACCTGGTAACCAGTCACACACGTCACCCCATCCTGGATTCCCCTAGGTCTCTAGTTTTCAGAAATACACAGGTTTGGTAGGTTTCCCTATGTGGCGGCTGAGATACAGGCCAAAATCCACAGGTTGGCACTTTGCTTAAAACAGGTCTATTTTCTGTGATGTGTCCACGTTGCGCTTTGGGGCGTTTCCTGTCGCGGGCGCTAGGCCTACCCACACAAGTGAGGTATCATTTTTATCGGGAGACGTGGGGGAACGCTGGGTGGAATGAAATTTGTGGCTCCTCTCAGATTCCAGAACTTTCTGCCACAGAAATGTGAGGAACATGTGTTTTTTTAGCCAAATTTTGAGGTTTGCAAAGGATTGTGGGTAACAGAACCTGGTCCCAGCCACACAAGTCACCCCATCTTGGATTCCCCTAGGTCTCTAGTTTTCAGAAATGTACAGGTTTGGTAGGTTTCCCTAGGTGGCGGCTGAGCTACAGGCCAAAATCTACAGGTAGGCACTTTGCAAAAAACACCTCTGTTTTCCTTCAAAAATTTGGTTGTGTCCACGTTGCGCTTTGGGGCGTTTCCTGTCGTGGGCGCTAGGCCTACCCACACAAGTGAGGTATCAGTTATATCGGGAGACGTGGGGGAACGCTGGGTGGAAGGAAATTTGTGGCTCCTCTCAGATTCCAGAACTTTCTGCCACAGAAATGTGAGGAACATGTGTTTTTTTAGCCAAATTTTGAGGTTTGCAAAGGATTCTGAGTAACAGAACCTGGTCCCAGCCACACAAGTCACCCCATCCTGGATTCCCCTAGGTCTCTAGTTTTCAGAAATGCACAGGTTTGGTAGGTTTCCCTAGGTGGCGGCTGAGCTACAGGCCAAAATCCACAGGTAGGCACTTTGCTTAAAACAGATCTATTTTCTGTGATGTGTCCACGTTGCGCTTTGGGGCGTTTCCTGTCGCGGGCGCTAGGCCTACCCACACAAGTGAGGTATCATTTTTATCGGGAGACGTGGGGGAACGCTGGGTGGAAGGAAATTTGTGGCTCCTCTCAGATTCCAGAACTTTCTGCCACAGAAATGTGAGGAACATGTGTTTTTTTAGCCACATTTTGAGGTTTGCAAAGGATTCTGGGTAACAGAACCTGGTCCCAGCCACACAAGTCACCCCATCTTGGATTCCCCCAGGTCTCTAGTTTTCAGAAATGCACAGGTTTGGTAGGTTTCCCTAGGTGGCGGCTGAGCTACAGGCCAAAATCCACAGGTAGGCACTTTGCTTAAAACAGGTCTATTTTCTGTGATGTGTCCACGTTGCGCTTTGGGGCGTTTCCTGTCGCGGGCGCTAGGCCTACCCACACAAGTGAGGTATCATTTTTATCGGGAGACGTGGGGGAACGCTGGGTGGAAGGAAATTTGTGGCTCCTCTCAGATTCCAGAACTTTCTGCCACAGAAATGTGAGGAACATGTGTTTTTTTAGCCACATTTTGAGGTTTGCAAAGGATTCTGGGTAACAGAACCTGGTCCCAGCCACACAAGTCACCCCATCTTGGATTCCCCCAGGTCTCTAGTTTTCAGAAATGCACAGGTTTGGTAGGTTTCCCTAGGTGGCGGCTGAGCTACAGGCCAAAATCTACAGGTAGGCACTTTGCAAAAAACACCTCTGTTTTCCTTCAAAAATTTGGTTGTGTCCACGTTGCGCTTTGGGGCGTTTCCTGTCGTGGGCGCTAGGCCTACCCACACAAGTGAGGTATCATTTGTATCGGGAGACGTCGGGGAACGCTGGGTGGAAGGAAATTTGTGGCTCCTCTCAGATTCCAGAACTTTCTGCCACAGAAATGTGAGGAACATGTGTTTTTTTAGCCAAATTTTGAGGTTTGCAAAGGATTCTGGGTAACAGAACCTGGTCCCAGCCACACAAGTCACCCCATCCTGGATTCCCCTAGGTCTCTAGTTTTCAGAAATGCACAGGTTTGGTAGGTTTCCCTAGGTGGCGGCTGAGCTACAGGCCAAAATCCACAGGTAGGCACTTTGCTTAAAACAGGTCTATTTTCTGTGATGTGTCCACGTTGCGCTTTGGGGCGTTTCCTGTCGCGGGCGCTAGGCCTACCCACACAAGTGAGGTATCATTTTTATCGGGAGACGTGGGGGAACGCTGGGTGGAAGGAAATTTGTGGCTCCTCTCAGATTCCAGAACTTTCTGCCACAGAAATGTGAGGAACATGTGTTTTTTTAGCCACATTTTGAGGTTTGCAAAGGATTCTGGGTAACAGAACCTGGTCCCAGCCACACAAGTCACCCCATCTTGCATTCCCCCAGGTCTCTAGTTTTCAGAAATGCACAGGTTTGGTAGGTTTCCCTAGGTGGCGGCTGAGCTACAGGCCAAAATCTACAGGTAGGCACTTTGCAAAAAACACCTCTGTTTTCCTTCAAAAATTTGGTTGTGTCCACGTTGCGCTTTGGGGCGTTTCCTGTCGTGGGCGCTAGGCCTACCCACACAAGTGAGGTATCATTTTTATCGGGAGACATGGGGGAACGCTGGGTGGAAGGAAATTTGTGGCTCCTCTCAGATTCCAGAACTTTCTGCCACAGAAATGTGAGGAACATGTGTTTTTTTAGCCAAATTTTGAGGTTTGCAAAGGATTCTGGGTAACAGAACCTGGTCCCAGCCACACAAGTCACCCCATCTTGGATTCCCCTAGGTCTCTAGTTTTCAGAAATGCACAGGTTTGGTAGGTTTCCCTAGGTGGCGGCTGAGCTACAGGCCAAAATCCACAGGTAGGCACTTTGCTTAAAACAGGTCTATTTTCTGTGATGTGTCCACGTTGCGCTTTGGGGCGTTTCCTGTCGCGGGCGCTAGGCCTACCCACACAAGTGAGGTATCATTTTTATCGGGAGACGTGGGGGAACGCTGGGTGGAAGGAAATTTGTGGCTCCTCTCAGATTCCAGAACTTTCTGCCACAGAAATGTGAGGAACATGTGTTTTTTTAGCCACATTTTGAGGTTTGCAAAGGATTCTGGGTAACAGAACCTGGTCCCAGCCACACAAGTCACCCCATCTTGGATTCCCCCAGGTCTCTAGTTTTCAGAAATGCACAGGTTTGGTAGGTTTCCCTAGGTGGCGGCTGAGCTACAGGCCAAAATCTACAGGTAGGCACTTTGCAAAAAACACCTCTGTTTTCCTTCAAAAATTTGGTTGTGTCCACGTTGCGCTTTGGGGCGTTTCCTGTCGTGGGCGCTAGGCCTACCCACACAAGTGAGGTATCATTTTTATCGGGAGACGTCGGGGAACGCTGGGTGGAAGGAAATTTGTGGCTCCTCTCAGATTCCAGAACTTTCTGCCACAGAAATGTGAGGAACATGTGTTTTTTTAGCCAAATTTTGAGGTTTGCAAAGGATTCTGGGTAACAGAACCTGGTCCCAGCCACACAAGTCACCCCATCTTGGATTCCCCTAGGTCTCTAGTTTTCAGAAATGCACAGGTTTGGTAGGTTTCCCTAGGTGGCGGCTGAGCTACAGGCCAAAATCCACAGGTAGGCACTTTGCTAAAAACAGGTCTGTTTTCTGTGATGTGTCCACGTTGCGCTTTGGGGCGTTTCCTGTCACGGGCGCTAGGCCTACCCACACAAGTGAGGTATCATTTTTATCGGGAGACGTGGGGGAACGCTGGGTGGAAGGAAATTTGTGGCTCCTCTCAGATTCCAGAACTTTCTGCCACAGAAATGTGAGGAACATGTGTTTTTTTTAGCCACATTTTGAGGTTTGCAAAGGATTCTGGGTAACAGAACCTGGTCCCAGCCACACAAGTCACCCCATCTTGGATTCCCCTAGGTCTCTAGTTTCCAGAAATGCACAGGTTTGGTAGGTTTCCCTAGGTGGCGGCTGAGCTACAGGCCAAAATCTACAGGTAGGCACTTTGCAAAAAACACCTCTGTTTTCCTTAAAAAATTTGGTTGTGTCCACGTTGCGCTTTGGGGCGTTTCCTGTCGTGGGCGCTAGGCCCACCCACACAAGTGAGGTATCATTTTTATCGGGAGACGTGGAGGAACGCTGGGTAGAAGGAAATTTGTGGCTCCTCTCAGATTCCAGAACTTTCTGCCACAGAAATGTGAGGAACATGTGTTTTTTTAGCCAAATTTTGAGGTTTGCAAAGGATTCTGAGTAACAGAACCTGGTCCCAGCCACACAAGTCACCCCATCTTGGATTCCCCTAGGTCTCTAGTTTTCAGAAATGCACAGGTTTGGTAGGTTTCCCTAGGTGGCGGCTGAGCTACAGGCCAAAATCTACAGGTAGGCACTTTGCAAAAAACACCTCTGTTTTCCTTCAAAAATTTGGTTGTGTCCACGTTGCGCTTTGGGGCATTTCCTGTCGTGGGCGCTAGGCCTACCCACACAAGTGAGGTATCATTTTTATCGGGAGACGTGGGGGAACGCTGGGTGGAAGGAAATTTGTGGCTCCTCTCAGATTCCAGAACTTTCTGCCACAGAAATGTGAGGAACATGTGTTTTTTTAGCCAAATTTTGAGGTTTGCACAGGATTCTGGGTAACAGAACCTGGTAACCAGTCACACAAGTCACCCCATCCTGGATTCCCCTAGGTCTCTAGTTTTCAGAAATGCACAGGTTTGGTAGGTTTCCCTAGGTGGCGGCTGAGCTACAGGCCAAAATCCACAGGTAGGCACTTTGCTTAAAACAGGTCTATTTTCTGTGATGTGTCCACGTTGCGCTTTGGGGCGTTTCCTGTCGCGGGCGCTAGGCCTACCCACACAAGTGAGGTATCATTTTTATCGGGAGACGTGGGGGAACGCTGGGTGGAAGGAAATTTGTGGCTCCTCTCAGATTCCAGAACTTTCTGCCACAGAAATGTGAGGAACATGTGTTTTTTTAGCCACATTTTGAGGTTTGCAAAGGATTCTGGGTAACAGATCCTGGTCCCAGCCACACAAGTCACCCCATCCTGGATTCCCCTAGGTCTCTAGTTTTCAGAAATGCACAGGTTTGGTAGGTTTCCCTAGGTGGCGGCTGAGCTACAGGCCAAAATCTACAGGTAGGCACTTTGCAAAAAACACCTCTGTTTTCCTTAAAAAATTTGGTTGTGTCCACGTTGCGCTTTGGGGCGTTTCCTGTCGTGGGCGCTAGGCCCACCCACACAAGTGAGGTATCATTTTTATCGGGAGACGTGGAGGAACGCTGGGTAGAAGGAAATTTGTGGCTCCTCTCAGATTCCAGAACTTTCTGCCACAGAAATGTGAGGAACATGTGTTTTTTTAGCCAAATTTTGAGGTTTGCAAAGGATTCTGAGTAACAGAACCTGGTCCCAGCCACACAAGTCACCCCATCTTGGATTCCCCTAGGTCTCTAGTTTTCAGAAATGCACAGGTTTGGTAGGTTTCCCTAGGTGGCGGCTGAGCTACAGGCCAAAATCTACAGGTAGGCACTTTGCAAAAAACACCTCTGTTTTCCTTCAAAAATTTGGTTGTGTCCACGTTGCGCTTTGGGGCGTTTCCTGTCGTGGGCGCTAGGCCTACCCACACAAGTGAGGTATCATTTTTATCGGGAGACGTGGGGGAACGCTGGGTGGAAGGAAATTTGTGGCTCCTCTCAGATTCCAGAACTTTCTGCCACAGAAATGTGAGGAACATGTGTTTTTTTAGCCAAATTTTGAGGTTTGCACAGGATTCTGGGTAACAGAACCTGGTAACCAGTCACACACGTCACCCCATCCTGGATTCCCCTAGGTCTCTAGTTTTCAGAAATACACAGGTTTGGTAGGTTTCCCTATGTGGCGGCTGAGATACAGGCCAAAATCCACAGGTAGGCACTTTGCTTAAAACAGGTCTATTTTCTGTGATGTGTCCACGTTGCGCTTTGGGGCGTTTCCTGTCGCGGGCGCTAGGCCTACCCACACAAGTGAGGTATCATTTTTATCGGGAGACGTGGGGGAACGCTGGGTGGAAGGAAATTTGTGGCTCCTCTCAGATTCCAGAACTTTCTGCCACAGAAATGTGAGGAACATGTGTTTTTTTTGCCAAATTTTGAGGTTTGCAAAGGATTGTGGGTAACAGAACCTGGTCCCAGCCACACAAGTCACCCCATCTTGGATTCCCCTAGGTCTCTAGTTTTCAGAAATGTACAGGTTTGGTAGGTTTCCCTAGGTGGCGGCTGAGCTACAGGCCAAAATCTACAGGTAGGCACTTTGCAAAAAACACCTCTGTTTTCCTTCAAAAATTTGGTTGTGTCCACGTTGCGCTTTGGGGCGTTTCCTGTCGTGGGCGCTAGGCCTACCCACACAAGTGAGGTATCAGTTATATCGGGAGACGTGGGGGAACGCTGGGTGGAAGGAAATTTGTGGCTCCTCTCAGATTCCAGAACTTTCTGCCACAGAAATGTGAGGAACATGTGTTTTTTTAGCCAAATTTTGAGGTTTGCAAAGGATTCTGAGTAACAGAACCTGGTCCCAGCCACACAAGTCACCCCATCCTGGATTCCCCTAGGTCTCTAGTTTTCAGAAATGCACAGGTTTGGTAGGTTTCCCTAGGTGGCGGCTGAGCTACAGGCCAAAATCCACAGGTAGGCACTTTGCTTAAAACAGGTCTATTTTCTGTGATGTGTCCACGTTGCGCTTTGGGGCGTTTCCTGTCGCGGGCGCTAGGCCTACCCACACAAGTGAGGTATCATTTTTATCGGGAGACGTGGGGGAACGCTGGGTGGAAGGAAATTTGTGGCTCCTCTCAGATTCCAGAACTTTCTGCCACAGAAATGTGAGGAACATGTGTTTTTTTAGCCACATTTTGAGGTTTGCAAAGGATTCTGGGTAACAGAACCTGGTCCCAGCCACACAAGTCACCCCATCTTGGATTCCCCCAGGTCTCTAGTTTTCAGAAATGCACAGGTGTGGTAGGTTTCCCTAGGTGGCGGCTGAGCTACAGGCCAAAATCTACAGGTAGGCACTTTGCAAAAAACACCTCTGTTTTCCTTCAAAAATTTGGTTGTGTCCACGTTGCGCTTTGGGGCGTTTCCTGTCGTGGGCGCTAGGCCTACCCACACAAGTGAGGTATCATTTTTATCGGGAGACATGGGGGAACGCTGGGTGGAAGGAAATTTGTGGCTCCTCTCAGATTCCAGAACTTTCTGCCACAGAAATGTGAGGAACATGTGTTTTTTTAGCCAAATTTTGAGGTTTGCAAAGGATTCTGGGTAACAGAACCTGGTCCCAGCCACACAAGTCACCCCATCTTGGATTCCCCTAGGTCTCTAGTTTTCAGAAATGCACAGGTTTGGTAGGTTTCCCTAGGTGGCGGCTGAGCTACAGGCCAAAATCCACAGGTAGGCACTTTGCTAAAAACAGGTCTGTTTTCTGTGATGTGTCCACGTTGCGCTTTGGGGCGTTTCCTGTCACGGGCGCTAGGCCTACCCACACAAGTGAGGTATCATTTTTATCGGGAGACTTGGGGGAACGCTGGGTGGAAGGAAATTTGTGGCTCCTCTCAGATTCCAGAACTTTCTGCCACAGAAATGTGAGGAACATGTGTTTTTTTAGCCACATTTTGAGGTTTGCAAAGGATTCTGGGTAACAGAACCTGGTCCCAGCCACACAAGTCACCCCATCTTGGATTCCCCTAGGTCTCTAGTTTTCAGAAATGCACAGGTTTGGTAGGTTTCCCTAGGTGGCGGCTGAGCTACAGGCCAAAATCCACAGGTAGGCACTTTGCTTAAAACAGGTCTATTTTCTGTGATGTGTCCACGTTGCGCTTTGGGGCGTTTCCTGTCGCGGGCGCTAGGCCTACCCACACAAGTGAGGTATCATTTTTATCGGGAGACGTGGGGGAACGCTGGGTGGAAGGAAATTTGTGGCTCCTCTCAGATTCCAGAACTTTCTGCCACAGAAATGTGAGGAACATGTGTTTTTTTAGCCACATTTTGAGGTTTGCAAAGGATTCTGGGTAACAGAACCTGGTCCCAGCCACACAAGTCACCCCATCTTGGATTCCCCCAGGTCTCTAGTTTTCAGAAATGCACAGGTTTGGTAGGTTTCCCTAGGTGGCGGCTGAGCTACAGGCCAAAATCTACAGGTAGGCACTTTGCAAAAAACACCTCTGTTTTCCTTCAAAAATTTGGTTGTGTCCACGTTGCGCTTTGGGGCGTTTCCTGTCGTGGGCGCTAGGCCTACCCACACAAGTGAGGTATCATTTTTATCGGGAGACGTCGGGGAACGCTGGGTGGAAGGAAATTTGTGGCTCCTCTCAGATTCCAGAACTTTCTGCCACAGAAATGTGAGGAACATGTGTTTTTTTAGCCAAATTTTGAGGTTTGCAAAGGATTCTGGGTAACAGAACCTGGTCCCAGCCACACAAGTCACCCCATCTTGGATTCCCCTAGGTCTCTAGTTTTCAGAAATGCACAGGTTTGGTAGGTTTCCCTAGGTGGCGGCTGAGCTACAGGCCAAAATCCACAGGTAGGCACTTTGCTAAAAACAGGTCTGTTTTCTGTGATGTGTCCACGTTGCGCTTTGGGGCGTTTCCTGTCACGGGCGCTAGGCCTACCCACACAAGTGAGGTATAATTTTTATCGGGAGACGTGGGGGAACGCTGGGTGGAAGGAAATTTGTGGCTCCTCTCAGATTCCAGAACTTTCTGCCACAGAAATGTGAGGAATATGTGTTTTTTTTAGCCACATTTTGAGGTTTGCAAAGGATTCTGGGTAACAGAACCTGGTCCCAGCCACACAAGTCACCCCATCTTGGATTCCCCTAGGTCTCTAGTTTCCAGAAATGCACAGGTTTGGTAGGTTTCCCTAGGTGGCGGCTGAGCTACAGGCCAAAATCTACAGGTAGGCACTTTGCAAAAACCACCTCTGTTTTCCTTCAAAAATTTGGCTGTGTCGACGTTGCGCTTTGGGGCGTTCCTGTCGCGGGCGCTAGGCCTACCCACACAAGTGAGATATCATTTTTATCGGGAGACGTGGGGGAACGCTGGGTGGAAGGAAATTTGTGGCTCCACTCAGATTCCAGAACTTTCTGCCGCAGAAATGTGAGGAACATGTGTTTTTTTAGCCAAATTTTGAGGTTTGCAAAGGATTCTGGGTAACAGAACCTGGTCCCAGCCACACAAGTCACCCCATCTTGGATTCCCCTAGGTCTCTAGTTTTCAGAAATGCACAGGTTTGGTAGGTTTCCCTAGGTGGCGGCTGAGCTACAGGCCAAAATCTACAGGTAGGCACTTTGCTAAAAACAGGTCTGTTTTCTGTGATGTGTCCACGTTGCGCTTTGGGGCGTTTCCTGTCGCGGGCGCTAGGCCTATCCACACAAGTGAGGTATCATTTTTATCGGGAGACGTGGGGGAACGCTGGGTGGAAGGAAATTTGTGGCTCCTCTCAGATTCCAGAACTTTCTGCCACAGAAATGTGAGGAACATGTATTTTTTTAGCCAAATTTTGAGGTTTGCAAAGGATTCTGGGTAACAGAACCTGGTCCCAGCCACACAAGTCACCCTATCTTGGATTCCCCTAGGTCTCTAGTTTTCAGAAATGCACAGGTTTGGTAGGTTTCCCTAGGTGGCGGCTGAGCTACAGGCCAAAATCTACAGGTAGGCACTTTGCAAAAAACACCTCTGTTTTCCTTCAAAAATTTGGTTGTGTCCACGTTGCGCTTTGGGGCGTTTCCTGTCGTGGGCGCTAGGCCTACCCACACAAGTGAGGTATCATTTATATCGGGAGATGTGGGGGAACGCTGGGTGGAAGGAAATTTGTGGCTCCTCTCAGATTCCAGAACTTTCTGCCACAGAAATGTGAGGAACATGTGTTTTTTTTGCCAAATTTTGAGGTTTGCAAAGGATTCTGGGTAACAGAACCTGGTCCCAGCCACACAAGTCACCCCATCCTGGATTCCCCTAGGTCTCTAGTTTTCAGAAATGCACAGGTTTGGTAGGTTTCCCTAGGTGGCGGCTGAGCTACAGGCCAAAATCCACAGGTAGGCACTTTGCTTAAAACAGGTCTATTTTCTGTGATGTGTCCACGTTGCGCTTTGGGGCGTTTCCTGTCGCGGGCGCTAGGCCTACCCACACAAGTGAGGTATCATTTTTATCGGGAGACGTGGGGGAACGCTGGGTGGAAGGAAATTTGTGGCTCCTCTCAGATTCCAGAACTTTCTGCCACAGAAATGTGAGGAACATGTGTTTTTTTAGCCACATTTTGAGGTTTGCAAAGGATTCTGGGTAACAGAACCTGGTCCCAGCCACACAAGTCACCCCATCTTGGATTCCCCCAGGTCTCTAGTTTTCAGAAATGCACAGGTTTGGTAGGTTTCCCTAGGTGGCTGCTGAGCTACAGGCCAAAATCTACAGGTAGGCACTTTGCAAAAAACACCTCTGTTTTCCTTCAAAAATTTGGTTGTGTCCACGTTGCGCTTTGGGGCGTTTCCTGTCGTGGGCGCTAGGCCTACCCACACAAGTGAGGCATCATTTTTATCGGGAGACGTGGGGGAACGCTGGGTGGAAGGAAATTTGTGGCTCCTCTCAGATTCCAGAACTTTCTGCCACAGAAATGTGAGGAACATGTGTTTTTTTAGCCAAATATTGAGGTTTGCAAAGGATTCTGGGTAACAGAACCTGGTCCCAGCCACACAAGTCACCCCATCTTGGATTCCCCTAGGTCTCTAGTTTTCAAAAATGCAGAGGTTTGGTAGGTTTCCCTAGGTGGCGGCTGAGCTACAGGCCAAAATCCACAGGTAGGCACTTTGCTAAAAACAGGTCTGTTTTCTGTGATGTGTCCACGTTGCGCTTTGGGGCGTTTCCTGTCGCGGGCGCTAGGCCTACCCACACATGTGAGGTATAATTTTTATCGGGAGACGTGGGGGAACGCTGGGTGGAAGGAAATTTGTGGCTCCTCTCAGATTCCAGAACTTTCTGCCACAGAAATGTGAGGAACATGTGTTTTTTTAGCCACATTTTGAGGTTTGCAAAGGATTCTGGGTAACAGAACCTGGTCCCAGCCACACAAGTCACCCCATCTTGGATTCCCCTAGGTCTCTAGTTTTCAGAAATGCACAGGTTTGGTAGTTTTCCCTAGGTGGCAGCTGAGCTACAGGCCAAAATCTACAGGTAGGCACTTTGCAAAAAACACCTCTGTTTTCCTTCAAAAATTTGGCTGTGTCCACGTTGCGCTTTGGGGCGTTTCCTGTCACGGGCGCTAGGCCACCCACACAAGTGAGGTATCATTTGTATCGGGAGACGTGGGGGAACGCTGGGTGGAAGGAAATTTGTGGCTCCTCTCAGATTCCAGAACTTTCTGCCACAGAAATGTGAGGAACATGTGTTTTTTTAGCCAAATTTTGAGGTTTGCAAAGGATTCTGGGTAACAGAACCTGGTCCCAGCCACACAAGTCACCCCATCTTGGATTCCCCTAGGTCTCTAGTTTTCAGAAATGCACAGGTTTGGTAGGTTTCCCTAGGTGGCGGCTGAGCTACAGGCCAAAATCTACAGGTAGGCACTTTGCTAAAAACAGGTCTGTTTTCTGTGATGTGTCCACGTTGCTCTTTGGGGCGTTTCCTGTCGCGGGCGCTAGGCCTACCCACACAAGTGAGGTATCATTTTTATCGGGAGACGTGGGGGAACGCTGGGTGGAAGGAAATTTGTGGCTCCTCTCAGATTCCAGAACTTTCTGCCACAGAAATGTGAGGAACATGTGTTTTTTTAGCCACATTTTGAGGTTTGCAAAAGATTCTGGGTAACAGAACCTGGTCCCAGCCACACAAGTCACCCCATCTTGGATTCCCCCAGGTCTCTAGTTTTCAGAAATGCACAGGTTTGGTAGGTTTCCCTAGGTGGCGGCTGAGCTACAGGCCAAAATCTACAGGTAGGCACTTTGCAAAAAACACCTCTGTTTTCCTTCAAAAATTTGGTTGTGTCCACGTTGCGCTTTGGGGCGTTTCCTGTCGTGGGCGCTAGGCCTACCCACACAAGTGAGGTATCATTTTTATCGGGAGACGTGGGGGAACGCTGGGTGGAAGGAAATTTGTGGCTCCTCTCAGATTCCAGAACTTTCTGCCACAGAAATGTGAGGAACATGTGTTTTTTTAGCCAAATTTTGAGGTTTGCAAAGGATTCTGGGTAACAGAACCTGGTCCCAGCCACACAAGTCACCCCATCTTGGATTCCCCTAGGTCTCTAGTTTTCAGAAATGCACAGGTTTGGTAGGTTTCCCTAGGTGGCGGCTGAGCTACAGGCCAAAATCTACAGGTAGGCACTTTGCTAAAAACAGGTCTGTTTTCTGTGATGTGTCCACGTTGCGCTTTGGGGCGTTTCCTGTCACGGGCGCTAGGCCTACCCTCACAAGTGAGGTATCATTTTTATCGGGAGACTTGGGGGAACGCTGGGTGGAAGGAAATTTGTGGCTCCTCTCAGATTCCAGAACTTTCTGCCACAGAAATGTGAGGAACATGTGTTTTTTTAGCCACATTTTGAGGTTTGCAAAGGATTCTGGGTAACAGAACCTGGTCCCAGCCACACAAGTCACCCCATCTTGGATTCCCCTAGGTCTCTAGTTTTCAGAAATGCACAGGTTTGGTAGGTTTCCCTAGGTGGCGGCTGAGCTACAGGCCAAAATCCACAGGTAGGCACTTTGCTTAAAACAGGTCTATTTTCTGTGATGTGTCCACGTTGCGCTTTGGGGCGTTTCCTGTCGCGGGCGCTAGGCCTACCCACACAAGTGAGGTATCATTTTTATCGGGAGACGTGGGGGAACGCTGGGTGGAAGGAAATTTGTGGCTCCTCTCAGATTCCAGAACTTTCTGCCACAGAAATGTGAGGAACATGTGTTTTTTTAGCCACATTTTGAGGTTTGCAAAGGATTCTGGGTAACAGAACCTGGTCCCAGCCACACAAGTCACCCCATCTTGGATTCCCCCAGGTCTCTAGTTTTCAGAAATGCACAGGTTTGGTAGGTTTCCCTAGGTGGCGGCTGAGCTACAGGCCAAAATCTACAGGTAGGCACTTTGCAAAAAACACCTCTGTTTTCCTTCAAAAATTTGGTTGTGTCCACGTTGCGCTTTGGGGCGTTTCCTGTCGTGGGCGCTAGGCCTACCCACACAAGTGAGGTATCATTTTTATCGGGAGACGTCGGGGAACGCTGGGTGGAAGGAAATTTGTGGCTCCTCTCAGATTCCAGAACTTTCTGCCACAGAAATGTGAGGAACATGTGTTTTTTTAGCCAAATTTTGAGGTTTGCAAAGGATTCTGGGTAACAGAACCTGGTCCCAGCCACACAAGTCACCCCATCTTGGATTCCCCTAGGTCTCTAGTTTTCAGAAATGCACAGGTTTGGTAGGTTTCCCTAGGTGGCGGCTGAGCTACAGGCCAAAATGCACAGGTAGGCACTTTGCTAAAAACAGGTCTGTTTTCTGTGATGTGTCCACGTTGCGCTTTGGGGCGTTTCCTGTCACGGGCGCTAGGCCTACCCACACAAGTGAGGTATCATTTTTATCGGGAGACGTGGGGGAACGCTGGGTGGAAGGAAATTTGTGGCTCCTCTCAGATTCCAGAACTTTCTGCCACAGAAATGTGAGGAACATGTGTTTTTTTTAGCCACATTTTGAGGTTTGCAAAGGATTCTGGGTAACAGAACCTGGTCCCAGCCACACAAGTCACCCCATCTTGGATTCCCCTAGGTCTCTAGTTTCCAGAAATGCACAGGTTTGGTAGGTTTCCCTAGGTGGCGGCTGAGCTACAGGCCAAAATCTACAGGTAGGCACTTTGCAAAAACCACCTCTGTTTTCCTTCAAAAATTTGGCTGTGTCGACGTTGCGCTTTGGGGCGTTCCTGTCGCGGGCGCTAGGCCTACCCACACAAGTGAGGTATCATTTTTATCGGGAGACGTGGGGGAACGCTGGGTGTAAGGAAATTTGTGGCTCCACTCAGATTCCAGAACTTTCTGCCGCAGAAATGTGAGGAACATGTGTTTTTTTAGCCAAATTTTGAGGTTTGCAAAGGATTCTGGGTAACAGAACCTGGTCCCAGCCACACAAGTCACCCCATCTTGGATTCCCCTAGGTCTCTAGTTTTCAGAAATGCACAGGTTTGGTAGGTTTCCCTAGGTGGCGGCTGAGCTACAGGCCAAAATCTACAGGTAGGCACTTTGCAAAAAACACCTCTGTTTTCCTTCAAAAATTTGGTTGTGTCCACGTTGCGCTTTGGGGCGTTTCCTGTCGTGGGCGCTAGGCCTACCCACACAAGTGAGGTATCATTTATATCGGGAGATGTGGGGGAATGCTGGGTGGAAGGAAATTTGTGGCTCCTCTCAGATTCCAGAACTTTCTGCCACAGAAATGTGAGGAACATGTGTTTTTTTAGCCAAATTTTGAGGTTTGCAAAGGATTCTGGGTAACAGAACCTGGTCCCAGCCACACAAGTCACCCCATCCTGGATTCCCCTAGGTCTCTAGTTTTCAGAAATGCACAGGTTTGGTAGGTTTCCCTAGGTGGCGGCTGAGCTACAGGCCAAAATCCACAGGTAGGCACTTTGCTTAAAACAGGTCTATTTTCTGTGATGTGTCCACGTTGCGCTTTGGGGCGTTTCCTGTCGCGGGCGCTAGGCCTACCCACACAAGTGAGGTATCATTTTTATCGGGAGACGTGGGGGAACGCTGGGTGGAAGGAAATTTGTGGCTCCTCTCAGATTCCAGAACTTTCTGCCACAGAAATGTGAGGAACATGTGTTTTTTTAGCCACATTTTGAGGTTTGCAAAGGATTCTGGGTAACAGAACCTGGTCCCAGCCACACAAGTCACCCCATCTTGGATTCCCCCAGGTCTCTAGTTTTCAGAAATGCACAGGTTTGGTAGGTTTCCCTAGGTGGCGGCTGAGCTACAGGCCAAAATCTACAGGTAGGCACTTTGCAAAAAACACCTCTGTTTTCCTTCAAAAATTTGGTTGTGTCCACGTTGCGCTTTGGGGCGTTTCCTGTCGTGGGCGCTAGGCCTACCCACACAAGTGAGGTATCATTTTTATCGGGAGACATGGGGGAACTCTGGGTGGAAGGAAATTTGTGGCTCCTCTCAGATTCCAGAACTTTCTGCCACAGAAATGTGAGGAACATGTGTTTTTTTAGCCAAATTTTGAGGTTTGCAAAGGATTCTGGGTAACAGAACCTGGTCCCAGCCACACAAGTCACCCCATCTTGGATTCCCCTAGGTCTCTAGTTTTCAGAAATGCACAGGTTTGGTAGGTTTCCTTAGGTGGCGGATGAGCTACAGGCCAAAATCCACAGGTAGGCACTTTGCTAAAAACAGGTCTGTTTTCTGTGATGTGTCCACGTTGCGCTTTGGGGCGTTTCCTGTCACGGGCGCTAGGCCTACCCCCACAAGTGAGGTATCATTTTTATCGGGAGACTTGGGGGAACGCTGGGTGGAAGGAAATTTGTGGCTCCTCTCAGATTCCAGAACTTTCTGCCACAGAAATGTGAGGAACATGTGTTTTTTTAGCCACATTTTGAGGTTTGCAAAGGATTCTGGGTAACAGAACCTGGTCCCAGCCACACAAGTCACCCCATCTTGGATTCCCCTAGGTCTCTAGTTTTCAGAAATGCACAGGTTTGGTAGGTTTCCCTAGGTGGCGGCTGAGCTACAGGCCAAAATCCACAGGTAGGCACTTTGCTTAAAACAGGTCTATTTTCTGTGATGTGTCCACGTTGCGCTTTGGGGCGTTTCCTGTCGCGGGCGCTAGGCCTACCCACACAAGTGAGGTATCATTTTTATCGGGAGACGTGGGGGAACGCTGGGTGGAAGGAAATTTGTGGCTCCTCTCAGATTCCAGAACTTTCTGCCACAGAAATGTGAGGAACATGTGTTTTTTTAGCCACATTTTGAGGTTTGCAAAGGATTCTGGGTAACAGAACCTGGTCCCAGCCACACAAGTCACCCCATCTTGGATTCCCCCAGGTCTCTAGTTTTCAGAAATGCACAGGTTTGGTAGGTTTCCCTAGGTGGCGGCTGAGCTACAGGCCAAAATCTACAGGTAGGCACTTTGCAAAAAACACCTCTGTTTTCCTTCAAAAATTTGGTTGTGTCCACGTTGCGCTTTGGGGCGTTTCCTGTCGTGGGCGCTAGGCCTACCCACACAAGTGAGGTATCATTTTTATCGGGAGACGTCGGGGAACGCTGGGTGGAAGGAAATTTGTGGCTCCTCTCAGATTCCAGAACTTTCTGCCACAGAAATGTGAGGAACATGTGTTTTTTTAGCCAAATTTTGAGGTTTGCAAAGGATTCTGGGTAACAGAACCTGGTCCCAGCCACACAAGTCACCCCATCTTGGATTCCCCTAGGTCTCTAGTTTTCAGAAATGCACAGGTTTGGTAGGTTTCCCTAGGTGGCGGCTGAGCTACAGGCCAAAATCCACAGGTAGGCACTTTGCTAAAAACAGGTCTGTTTTCTGTGATGTGTCCACGTTGCGCTTTGGGGCGTTTCCTGTCACGGGCGCTAGGCCTACCCACACAAGTGAGGTATAATTTTTATCGGGAGACGTGGGGGAACGCTGGGTGGAAGGAAATTTGTGGCTCCTCTCAGATTCCAGAACTTTCTGCCACAGAAATGTGAGGAATATGTGTTTTTTTTAGCCACATTTTGAGGTTTGCAAAGGATTCTGGGTAACAGAACCTGGTCCCAGCCACACAAGTCACCCCATCTTGGATTCCCCTAGGTCTCTAGTTTCCAGAAATGCACAGGTTTGGTAGGTTTCCCTAGGTGGCGGCTGAGCTACAGGCCAAAATCTACAGGTAGGCACTTTGCAAAAACCACCTCTGTTTTCCTTCAAAAATTTGGCTGTGTCGACGTTGCGCTTTGGGGCGTTCCTGTCGCGGGCGCTAGGCCTACCCACACACGTGAGATATCACTTTTTATCGGGAGACGTGGGGGAACGCTGGGTGGAAGGAAATTTGTGGCTCCACTCAGATTCCAGAACTTTCTGCCGCAGAAATGTGAGGAACATGTGTTTTTTTAGCCAAATTTTGAGGTTTGCAAAGGATTCTGGGTAACAGAACCTGGTCCCAGCCACACAAGTCACCCCATCTTGGATTCCCCTAGGTCTCTAGTTTTCAGAAATGCACAGGTTTGGTAGGTTTCCCTAGGTGGCGGCTGAGCTACAGGCCAAAATCTACAGGTAGGCACTTTGCTAAAAACAGGTCTGTTTTCTGTGATGTGTCCACGTTGCGCTTTGGGGCGTTTCCTGTCGCGGGCGCTAGGCCTATCCACACAAGTGAGGTATCATTTTTATCGGGAGACGTGGGGGAACGCTGGGTGGAAGGAAATTTGTGGCTCCTCTCAGATTCCAGAACTTTCTGCCACAGAAATGTGAGGAACATGTATTTTTTTAGCCAAATTTTGAGGTTTGCAAAGGATTCTGGGTAACAGAACCTGGTCCCAGCCACACAAGTCACCCTATCTTGGATTCCCCTAGGTCTCTAGTTTTCAGAAATGCACAGGTTTGGTAGGTTTCCCTAGGTGGCGGCTGAGCTACAGGCCAAAATCTACAGGTAGGCACTTTGCAAAAAACACCTCTGTTTTCCTTCAAAAATTTGGTTGTGTCCACGTTGCGCTTTGGGGCGTTTCCTGTCGTGGGCGCTAGGCCTACCCACACAAGTGAGGTATCATTTATATCGGGAGATGTGGGGGAACGCTGGGTGGAAGGAAATTTGTGGCTCCTCTCAGATTCCAGAACTTTCTGCCACAGAAATGTGAGGAACATGTGTTTTTTTAGCCAAATTTTGAGGTTTGCAAAGGATTCTGGGTAACAGAACCTGGTCCCAGCCACACAAGTCACCCCATCCTGGATTCCCCTAGGTCTCTAGTTTTCAGAAATGCACAGGTTTGGTAGGTTTCCGTAGGTGGCGGCTGAGCTACAGGCCAAAATCCACAGGTAGGCACTTTGCTTAAAACAGGTCTATTTTCTGTGATGTGTCCACGTTGCGCTTTGGGGCGTTTCCTGTCGCGGGCGCTAGGCCTACCCACACAAGTGAGGTATCATTTTTATCGGGAGACGTGGGGGAACGCTGGGTGGAAGGAAATTTGTGGCTCCTCTCAGATTCCAGAACTTTCTGCCACAGAAATGTGAGGAACATGTGTTTTTTTAGCCACATTTTGAGGTTTGCAAAGGATTCTGGGTAACAGAACCTGGTCCCAGCCACACAAGTCACCCCATCTTGGATTCCCCCAGGTCTCTAGTTTTCAGAAATGCACAGGTTTGGTAGGTTTCCCTAGGTGGCTGCTGAGCTACAGGCCAAAATCTACAGGTAGGCACTTTGCAAAAAACACCTCTGTTTTCCTTCAAAAATTTGGTTGTGTCCACGTTGCGCTTTGGGGCGTTTCCTGTCGTGGGCGCTAGGCCTACCCACACAAGTGAGGTATCATTTTTATCGGGAGACGTGGGGGAACGCTGGGTGGAAGGAAATTTGTGGCTCCTCTCAGATTCCAGAACTTTCTGCCACAGAAATGTGAGGAACATGTGTTTTTTTAGCCAAATATTGAGGTTTGCAAAGGATTCTGGGTAACAGAACCTGGTCCCAGCCACACAAGTCACCCCATCTTGGATTCCCCTAGGTCTCTAGTTTTCAAAAATGCACAGGTTTGGTAGGTTTCCCTAGGTGGCGGCTGAGCTACAGGCCAAAATCCACAGGTAGGCACTTTGCTAAAAACAGGTCTGTTTTCTGTGATGTGTCCACGTTGCGCTTTGGGGCGTTTCCTGTCGCGGGCGCTAGGCCTACCCACACATGTGAGGTATAATTTTTATCGGGAGACGTGGGGGAACGCTGGGTGGAAGGAAATTTGTGGCTCCTCTCAGATTCCAGAACTTTCTGCCACAGAAATGTGAGGAACATGTGTTTTTTTAGCCACATTTTGAGGTTTGCAAAGGATTCTGGGTAACAGAACCTGGTCCCAGCCACACAAGTCACCCCATCTTGGATTCCCCTAGGTCTCTAGTTTTCAGAAATGCACAGGTTTGGTAGTTTTCCCTAGGTGGCAGCTGAGCTACAGGCCAAAATCTACAGGTAGGCACTTTGCAAAAACCACCTCTGTTTTCCTTCAAAAATTTGGCTGTGTCCACGTTGCGCTTTGGGGCGTTTCCTGTCACGGGCGCTAGGCCACCCACACAAGTGAGGTATCATTTGTATCGGGAGACGTGGGGGAACGCTGGGTGGAAGGAAATTTGTGGCTCCTCTCAGATTCCAGAACTTTCTGCCACAGAAATGTGAGGAACATGTGTTTTTTTAGCCAAATTTTGAGGTTTGCAAAGGATTCTGGGTAACAGAACCTGGTCCCAGCCACACAAGTCACCCCATCTTGGATTCCCCTAGGTCTCTAGTTTTCAGAAATGCACAGGTTTGGTAGGTTTCCCTAGGTGGCGGCTGAGCTACAGGCCAAAATCTACAGGTAGGCACTTTGCTAAAAACAGGTCTGTTTTCTGTGATGTGTCCACGTTGCTCTTTGGGGCGTTTCCTGTCGCGGGCGCTAGGCCTACCCACACAAGTGAGGTATCATTTTTATCGGGAGACGTGGGGGAACGCTGGGTGGAAGGAAATTTGTGGCTCCTCTCAGATTCCAGAACTTTCTGCCACAGAAATGTGAGGAACATGTGTTTTTTTAGCCACATTTTGAGGTTTGCAAAGGATTCTGGGTAACAGAACCTGGTCCCAGCCACACAAGTCACCCCATCTTGGATTCCCCCAGGTCTCTAGTTTTCAGAAATGCACAGGTTTGGTAGGTTTCCCTAGGTGGCGGCTGAGCTACAGGCCAAAATCTACAGGTAGGCACTTTGCAAAAAACACCTCTGTTTTCCTTCAAAAATTTGGTTGTGTCCACGTTGCGCTTTGGGGCGTTTCCTGTCGTGGGCGCTAGGCCTACCCACACAAGTGAGGTATCATTTTTATCGGGAGACGTGGGGGAACGCTGGGTGGAAGGAAATTTGTGGCTCCTCTCAGATTCCAGAACTTTCTGCCACAGAAATGTGAGGAACATGTGTTTTTTTAGCCAAATTTTGAGGTTTGCAAAGGATTCTGGGTAACAGAACCTGGTCCCAGCCACACAAGTCACCCCATCTTGGATTCCCCTAGGTCTCTAGTTTTCAGAAATGCACAGGTTTGGTAGGTTTCCCTAGGTGGCGGCTGAGCTACAGGCCAAAATCTACAGGTAGGCACTTTGCTAAAAACAGGTCTGTTTTCTGTGATGTGTCCACGTTGCGCTTTGGGGCGTTTCCTGTCACGGGCGCTAGGCCTACCCTCACAAGTGAGGTATCATTTTTATCGGGAGACTTGGGGGAACGCTGGGTGGAAGGAAATTTGTGGCTCCTCTCAGATTCCAGAACTTTCTGCCACAGAAATGTGAGGAACATGTGTTTTTTTAGCCACATTTTGAGGTTTGCAAAGGATTCTGGGTAACAGAACCTGGTCCCAGCCACACAAGTCACCCCATCTTGGATTCCCCTAGGTCTCTAGTTTTCAGAAATGCACAGGTTTGGTAGGTTTCCCTAGGTGGCGGCTGAGCTACAGGCCAAAATCCACAGGTAGGCACTTTGCTTAAAACAGGTCTATTTTCTGTGATGTGTCCACGTTGCGCTTTGGGGCGTTTCCTGTCGCGGGCGCTAGGCCTACCCACACAAGTGAGGTATCATTTTTATCGGGATACGTGGGGGAACGCTGGGTGGAAGGAAATTTGTGGCTCCTCTCAGATTCCAGAACTTTCTGCCACAGAAATGTGAGGAACATGTGTTTTTTTAGCCACATTTTGAGGTTTGCAAAGGATTCTGGGTAACAGAACCTGGTCCCAGCCACACAAGTCACCCCATCTTGGATTCCCCCAGGTCTCTAGTTTTCAGAAATGCACAGGTTTGGTAGGTTTCCCTAGGTGGCGGCTGAGCTACAGGCCAAAATCTACAGGTAGGCACTTTGCAAAAAACACCTCTGTTTTCCTTCAAAAATTTGGTTGTGTCCACGTTGCGCTTTGGGGCGTTTCCTGTCGTGGGCGCTAGGCCTACCCACACAAGTGAGGTATCATTTTTATCGGGAGACGTCGGGGAACGCTGGGTGGAAGGAAATTTGTGGCTCCTCTCAGATTCCAGAACTTTCTGCCACAGAAATGTGAGGAACATGTGTTTTTTTAGCCAAATTTTGAGGTTTGCAAAGGATTCTGGGTAACAGAACCTGGTCCCAGCCACACAAGTCACCCCATCTTGGATTCCCCTAGGTCTCTAGTTTTCAGAAATGCACAGGTTTGGTAGGTTTCCCTAGGTGGCGGCTGAGCTACAGGCCAAAATCCACAGGTAGGCACTTTGCTAAAAACAGGTCTGTTTTCTGTGATGTGTCCACGTTGCGCTTTGGGGCGTTTCCTGTCACGGGCGCTAGGCCTACCCACACAAGTGAGGTATCATTTTTATCGGGAGACGTGGGGGAACGCTGGGTGGAAGGAAATTTGTGGCTCCTCTCAGATTCCAGAACTTTCTGCCACAGAAATGTGAGGAACATGTGTTTTTTTTAGCCACATTTTGAGGTTTGCAAAGGATTCTGGGTAACAGAACCTGGTCCCAGCCACACAAGTCACCCCATCTTGGATTCCCCTAGGTCTCTAGTTTCCAGAAATGCACAGGTTTGGTAGGTTTCCCTAGGTGGCGGCTGAGCTACAGGCCAAAATCTACAGGTAGGCACTTTGCAAAAACCACCTCTGTTTTCCTTCAAAAATTTGGCTGTGTCGACGTTGCGCTTTGGGGCGTTCCTGTCGCGGGCGCTAGGCCTACCCACACAAGTGAGGTATCATTTTTATCGGGAGACGTGGGGGAACGCTGGGTGTAAGGAAATTTGTGGCTCCACTCAGATTCCAGAACTTTCTGCCGCAGAAATGTGAGGAACATGTGTTTTTTTAGCCAAATTTTGAGGTTTGCAAAGGATTCTGGGTAACAGAACCTGGTCCCAGCCACACAAGTCACCCCATCTTGGATTCCCCTAGGTCTCTAGTTTTCAGAAATGCACAGGTTTGGTAGGTTTCCCTAGGTGGCGGCTGAGCTACAGGCCAAAATCTACAGGTAGGCACTTTGCTAAAAACAGGTCTGTTTTCTGTGATGTGTCCACGTTGCGCTTTGGGGCGTTTCCTGTCGCGGGCGCTAGGCCTATCCACACAAGTGAGGTATCATTTTTATCGGGAGACGTGGGGGAACGCTGGGTGGAAGGAAATTTGTGGCTCCTCTCAGATTCCAGAACTTTCTGCCACAGAAATGTGAGGAACATGTATTTTTTTAGCCAAATTTTGAGGTTTGCAAAGGATTCTGGGTAAGAGAACCTGGTCCCAGCCACACAAGTCACCCTATCTTGGATTCCCCTAGGTCTCTAGTTTTCAGAAATGCACAGGTTTGGTAGGTTTCCCTAGGTGGCGGCTGAGCTACAGGCCAAAATCTACAGGTAGGCACTTTGCAAAAAACACCTCTGTTTTCCTTCAAAAATTTGGTTGTGTCCACGTTGCGCTTTGGGGCGTTTCCTGTCGTGGGCGCTAGGCCTACCCACACAAGTGAGGTATCATTTATATCGGGAGATGTGGGGGAATGCTGGGTGGAAGGAAATTTGTGGCTCCTCTCAGATTCCAGAACTTTCTGCCACAGAAATGTGAGGAACATGTGTTTTTTTAGCCAAATTTTGAGGTTTGCAAAGGATTCTGGGTAACAGAACCTGGTCCCAGCCACACAAGTCACCCCATCCTGGATTCCCCTAGGTCTCTAGTTTTCAGAAATGCACAGGTTTGGTAGGTTTCCCTAGGTGGCGGCTGAGCTACAGGCCAAAATCCACAGGTAGGCACTTTGCTTAAAACAGGTCTATTTTCTGTGATGTGTCCACGTTGCGCTTTGGGGCGTTTCCTGTCGCGGGCGCTAGGCCTACCCACACAAGTGAGGTATCATTTTTATCGGGAGACGTGGGGGAACGCTGGGTGGAAGGAAATCTGTGGCTCCTCTCAGATTCCAGAACTTTCTGCCACAGAAATGTGAGGAACATGTGTTTTTTTAGCCACATTTTGAGGTTTGCAAAGGATTCTGGGTAACAGAACCTGGTCCCAGCCACACAAGTCACCCCATCTTGGATTCCCCCAGGTCTCTAGTTTTCAGAAATGCACAGGTTTGGTAGGTTTCCCTAGGTGGCTGCTGAGCTACAGGCCATAATCTACAGGTAGGCACTTTGCAAAAAACACCTCTGTTTTCCTTCAAAAATTTGGTTGTGTCCACGTTGCGCTTTGGGGCGTTTCCTGTCGTGGGCGCTAGGCCTACCCACACAAGTGAGGTATCATTTTTATCGGGAGACGTGGGGGAACGCTGGGTGGAAGGAAATTTGTGGCTCCTCTCAGATTCCAGAACTTTCTGCCACAGAAATGTGAGGAACATGTATTTTTTTAGCCAAATATTGAGGTTTGCAAAGGATTCTGGGTAACAGAACCTGGTCCCAGCCACACAAGTCACCCCATCTTGGATTCCCCTAGGTCTCTAGTTTTAAAAAATGCACAGGTTTGGTAGGTTTCCCTAGGTGGCGGCTGAGCTACAGGCCAAAATCCACAGGTAGGCACTTTGCTAAAAACAGGTCTGTTTTCTGTGATGTGTCCACGTTGCGCTTTGGGGCGTTTCCTGTCGCGGGCGCTAGGCCTACCCACACATGTGAGGTATAATTTTTATCGGGAGACGTGGGGGAACGCTGGGTGGAAGGAAATTTGTGGCTCCTCTCAGATTCCAGAACTTTCTGCCACAGAAATGTGAGGAACATGTGTTTTTTTAGCCACATTTTGAGGTTTGCAAAGGATTCTGGGTAACAGAACCTGGTCCCAGCAACACAAGTCACCCCATCTTGGATTCCCCTAGGTCTCTAGTTTTCAGAAATGCACAGGTTTGGTAGTTTTCCCTAGGTGGCGGCTGAGCTACAGGCCAAAATCTACAGGTAGGCACTTTGCAAAAACCACCTCTGTTTTCCTTCAAAAATTTGGCTGTGTCCACGTTGCGCTTTGGGGCGTTTCCTGTCACGGGCGCTAGGCCTACCCACACAAGTGAGGTATCATTTTTATCGGGAGACGTGGGGGAACGCTGGGTGGAAGGAAATTTGTGGCTCCTCTCAGATTCCAGAACTTTCTGCCACAGAAATGTGAGGAACATGTGTTTTTTTAGCCAAATTTTGAGGTTTGCAAAGGATTCTGGGTAACAGAACCTGGTCCCAGCCACACAAGTCACCCCATCTTGGATTCCCCTAGGTCTCTAGTTTTCAGAAATGCACAGGTTTGGTAGGTTTCCCTAGGTGGCGGCTGAGCTACAGGCCAAAATCTACAGGTAGGCACTTTGCTAAAAACAGGTCTGTTTTCTGTGATGTGTCCACGTTGCTCTTTGGGGCGTTTCCTGTCGCGGGCGCTAGGCCTACCCACACAAGTGAGGTATCATTTTTATCGGGAGACGTGGGGGAACGCTGGGTGGAAGGAAATTTGTGGCTCCTCTCAGATTCCAGAACTTTCTGCCACAGAAATGTGAGGAACATGTGTTTTTTTAGCCACATTTTGAGGTTTGCAAAGGATTCTGGGTAACAGAACCTGGTCCCAGCCACACAAGTCACCCCATCTTGGATTCCCCCAGGTGTCTAGTGTTCAGAAATGCACAGGTTTGGTAGGTTTCCCTAGGTGGCGGCTGAGCTACAGGCCAAAATCTACAGGTAGGCACTTTGCAAAAAACACCTCTGTTTTCCTTCAAAAATTTGGTTGTGTCCACGTTGCGCTTTGGGGCGTTTCCTGTCGTGGGCGCTAGGCCTACCCACACAAGTGAGGTATCATTTTTATCGGGAGACGTGGGGGAACGCTGGGTGGAAGGAAATTTGTGGCTCCTCTCAGATTCCAGAACTTTCTGCCACAGAAATGTGAGGAACATGTGTTTTTTTAGCCAAATTTTGAGGTTTGCAAGGGATTCTGGGTAACAGAACCTGGTCCCAGCCACACAAGTCGCCCCATCTTGGATTCCCCTAGGTCTCTAGTTTTCAGAAATGCACAGGTTTGGTAGGTTTCCCTAGGTGGCGGCTGAGCTACAGGCCAAAATCCACAGATAGGCACTTTGCTAAAAACAGGTCTGTTTTCTGTGATGTGTCCACGTTGCGCTTTGGGGCGTTTCCTGTCGCGGGCGCTAGGCCTACCCACACAAGTGAGGTATCATTTTTATCGGGAGACGTGGGGGAACGCTGGGTGGAAGGAAATTTGTGGCTCCTCTCAGATTCCAGAACTTTCTGCCACAGAAATGTGAGGAACATGTGTTTTTTTAGCCACATTTTGAGGTTTGCAAAGGATTCTGGGTAACAGAACCTGGTCCCAGCCACACAAGTCACCCCATCCTGGATTCCCCTAGGTCTCTAGTTTTCAGAAATGCACAGGTTTGGTAGGTTTCCCTAGGTGGCGGCTGAGCTACAGGCCAAAATCTACAGGTAGGCACTTTGCAAAAAACACCTCTGTTTTCCTTCAAAAATTTGGTTGTGTCCACGTTGCGCTTTGGGGCGTTTCCTGTCGTGGGCGCTAGGCCCACCCACACAAGTGAGGTATCATTTTTATCGGGAGACGTGGAGGAACGCTGGGTAGAAGGAAATTTGTGGCTCCTCTCAGATTCCAGAACTTTCTGCCACAGAAATGTGAGGAACATGTGTTTTTTTAGCCAAATTTTGAGGTTTGCAAAGGATTCTGAGTAACAGAACCTGGTCCCAGCCACACAAGTCACCCCATCTTGGATTCCCCTAGGTCTCTAGTTTTCAGAAATGCACAGGTTTGGTAGGTTTCCCTAGGTGGCGGCTGAGCTACAGGCCAAAATCTACAGGTAGGCACTTTGCAAAAAACACCTCTGTTTTCCTTCAAAAATTTGGTTGTGTCCACGTTGCGCTTTGGGGCGTTTCCTGTCGTGGGCGCTAGGCCCACCCACACAAGTGAGGTATCATTTTTATCGGGAGACGTGGAGGAACGCTGGGTAGAAGGAAATTTGTGGCTCCTCTCAGATTCCAGAACTTTCTGCCACAGAAATGTGAGGAACATGTGTTTTTTTAGCCAAATTTTGAGTTTGCAAAGGATTCTGGGTAACAGAACCTGGTCCCAGCCACACAAGTCACCCCATCTTGGATTCCCCTAGGTCTCTAGTTTTCAGAAATGCACAGGTTTGGTAGGTTTCCCTAGGTGGCGGCTGAGCTACAGGCCAAAATCCACAGATAGGCACTTTGCTAAAAACAGGTCTGTTTTCTGTGATGTGTCCACGTTGCGCTTTGGGGGGTTTCCTGTCGCGGGCGCTAGGCCTACCCACACAAGTGAGGTATCATTTTTATCGGGAGACGTGGGGGAACGCTGGGTGGAAGGAAATTTGTGGCTCCTCTCAGATTCCAGAACTTTCTGCCACAGAAATGTGAGGAACATGTGTTTTTTTAGCCACATTTTGAGGTTTGCAAAGGATTCTGGGTAACAGAACCTGGTCCCAGCCACACAAGTCACCCCATCCTGGATTCCCCTAGGTCTCTAGTTTTCAGAAATGCACAGGTTTGGTAGGTTTCCCTAGGTGGCGGCTGAGCTACAGGCCAAAATCTACAGGTAGGCACTTTGCAAAAAACACCTCTGTTTTCCTTCAAAAATTTGGTTGTGTCCACGTTGCGCTTTGGGGCGTTTCCTGTCGTGGGCGCTAGGCCCACCCACACAAGTGAGGTATCATTTTTATCGGGAGACGTGGAGGAACGCTGGGTAGAAGGAAATTTGTGGCTCCTCTCAGATTCCAGAACTTTCTGCCACAGAAATGTGAGGAACATGTGTTTTTTTAGCCAAATTTTTAGGTTTGCAAAGGATTCTGAGTAACAGAACCTGGTCCCAGCCACACAAGTCACCCCATCTTGGATTCCCCTAGGTCTCTAGTTTTCAGAAATGCACAGGTTTGGTAGGTTTCCCTAGGTGGCGGCTGAGCTACAGGCCAAAATCTACAGGTAGGCACTTTGCAAAAAACACCTCTGTTTTCCTTCAAAAATTTGGTTGTGTCCACGTTGCGCTTTGGGGCGTTTCCTGTCGTGGGCGCTAGGCCTACCCACACAAGTGAGGTATCATTTTTATCGGGAGACGTGGGGGAACGCTGGGTGGAAGGAAATTTGTGTCTCCTCTCAGATTCCAGAACTTTCTGCCACAGAAATGTGAGGAACATGTGTTTTTTTAGCCAAATTTTGAGGTTTGCACAGGATTCTGGGTAACAGAACCTGGTAACCAGCCACACACGTCACCCCATCCTGGATTCCCCTAGGTCTCTAGTTTTCAGAAATACACAGGTTTGGTAGGTTTCCCTATGTGGCGGCTGAGATACAGGCCAAAATCCACAGGTAGGCACTTTGCTTAAAACAGGTCTATTTTCTGTGATGTGTCCACGTTGCGCTTTGGGGCATTTCCTGTCGCGGGCGCTAGGCCTACCCACACAAGTGAGGTATCATTTTTATCGGGAGACGTGGGGGAACGCTGGGTGGAAGGAAATTTGTGGCTCCTCTCAGATTCCAGAACTTTCTGCCACAGAAATGTGAGGAACATGTGTTTTTTTAGCCACATTTTGAGGTTTGCAAAGGATTCTGGGTAACAGAACCTGGTCCCAGCCACACAAGTCACCCCATCTTGGATTCCCCCAGGTCTCTAGTTTTCAGAAATGCACAGGTTTGGTAGGTTTCCCTAGGTGGCGGCTGAGCTACAGGCCAAAATCCACAGATAGGCACTTTGCTAAAAACAGGTCTGTTTTCTGTGATGTGTCCACGTTGCGCTTTGGGGCGTTTCCTGTCGCGGGCGCTAGGCCTACCCACACAAGTGAGGTATCATTTTTATCGGGAGACGTGGGGGAACGCTGGGTGGAAGGAAATTTGTGGCTCCTCTCAGATTCCAGAACTTTCTGCCACAGAAATGTGAGGAACATGTGTTTTTTTTTGCCAAATTTTGAGGTTTGCAAAGGATTGTGGATAACAGAACCTGGTCCCAGCCACACAAGTCACCCCATCTTGGATTCCCCTAGGTCTCTAGTTTTCAGAAATGTACAGGTTTGGTAGGTTTCCCTAGGTGGCGGCTGAGCTACAGGCCAAAATCTACAGGTAGGCACTTTGCAAAAAACACCTCTGTTTTCCTTCAAAAATTTGGTTGTGTCCACGTTGCGCTTTGGGGCGTTTTCTGTCGTGGGCGCTAGGCCTACCCACACAAGTGAGGTATCAGTTATATCTGGAGACATGGGGGAACGCTGGGTGGAAGGAAATTTGTGGCTCCTCTCAGATTCCAGAACTTTCTGCCACAGAAATGTGAGGAACATGTGTTTTTTTAGCCAAATTTTGAGGTTTGCAAAGGATTCTGAGTAACAGAACCTGGTCCCAGCCACACAAGTCACCCCATCCTGGATTCCCCTATGTCTCTAGTTTTCAGAAATGCACAGGTTTGGTAGGTTTCCCTAGGTGGCGGCTGAGCTACAGGCCAAAATCCACAGATAGGCACTTTGCTAAAAACAGGTCTGTTTTCTGTGATGTGTCCACGTTGCGCTTTGGGGCGTTTCCTGTCGCGGGCGCTAGGCCTACCCACACAAGTGAGGTATCATTTTTATCGGGAGACGTGGGGGAACGCTGGGTGGAAGGAAATTTGTGGCTCCTCTCAGATTCCAGAACTTTCTGCCACAGAAATGTGAGGAACATGTGTTTTTTTAGCCACATTTTGAGGTTTGCAAAGGATTCTGGGTAACAGAACCTGGTCCCAGCCACACAAGTCACCCCATCTTGGATTCCCCCAGGTCTCTAGTTTTCAGAAATGCACAGGTTTGGTAGGTTTCCCTAGGTGGCGGCTGAGCTACAGGCCAAAATCTACAGGTAGGCACTTTGCAAAAAACACCTCTGTTTTCCTTCAAAAATTTGGTTGTGTCCACGTTGCGCTTTGGGGCGTTTCCTGTCGTGGGCGCTAGGCCTACCCACACAAGTGAGGTATCATTTTTATCGGGAGACGTGGGGGAACGCTGGGTGGAAGGAAATTTGTGGCTCCTCTCAGATTCCAGAACTTTCTGCCACAGAAATGTGAGGAACATGTGTTTTTTTAGCCACATTTTGAGGTTTGCAAAGGATTCTGGGTAACAGAACCTGGTCCCAGCCACACAAGTCACCCCATCTTGGATTCCCCTAGGTCTCTAGTTTTCAGAAATGCACAGGTTTGGTAGGTTTCCCTAGGTGGCGGCTGAGCTACAGGCCAAAATCCACAGGTAGGCACTTTGCTAAAAACAGGTCTGTTTTCTGTGATGTGTCCACGTTGCGCTTTGGGGCGTTTCCTGTCACGGGCGCTAGGCCTACCCACACAAGTGAGGTATCATTTTTATCGGGAGACATGGGGGAACGCTGGGTGGAAGGAAATTTGTGGCTCCTCTCAGATTCCAGAACTTTCTGCCACAGAAATGTGAGGAACATGTGTTTTTTTAGCCACATTTTGAGGTTTGCAAAGGATTCTGGGTAACAGAACCTGGTCCCAGCCACACAAGTCACCCCATCTTGGATTCCCCTAGGTCTCTAGTTTTCAGAAATGCACAGGTTTGGTAGGTTTCCCTAGGTGGCGGCTGAGCTACAGGCCAAAATCCACAGGTAGGCACTTTGCTTAAAACAGGTCTATTTTCTGTGATGTGTCCACGTTGCGCTTTGGGGCGTTTCCTGTCGCGGGCGCTAGGCCTACCCACACAAGTGAGGTATCATTTTTATCGGGAGACGTGGGGGAACGCTGGGTGGAAGGAAATTTGTGGCTCCTCTCAGATTCCAGAACTTTCTGCCACTGAAATGTGAGGAACATGTGTTTTTTTAGCCACATTTTGAGGTTTGCAAAGGATTCTGGGTAACAGAACCTGGTCCCAGCCACACAAGTCACCCCATCTTGGATTCCCCTAGGTCTCTAGTTTTCAGAAATGCACAGGTTTGGTAGGTTTCCCTAGGTGGCGGCTGAGCTACAGGCCAAAATCTACAGGTAGGCACTTTGCAAAAACCACCTCTGTTTTCCTTCAAAAATTTGGCTGTGTCCACATTGCGCTTTGGGGCGTTTCCTGTCGCGGGCGCTAGGCCTACCCACACAAGTGAGGTATCATTTTTATCGGGAGACGTGGGGGAACGCTGGGTGGAAGGAAATTTGTGGCTCCTCTCAGATTCCAGAACTTTCTGCCACAGAAATGTGAGGAACATGTGTTTTTTTAGCCAAATTTTGAGGTTTGCAAAGGATTCTGGGTAACAGAACCTGATCCCAGCCACACAAGTCACCCCATCTTGGATTCCCCTAGGTCTCTAGTTTTCAGAAATGCACAGGTTTGGTAGGTTTCCCTAGGTGGCGGCTGAGTTACAGGCCAAAATCTACAGGTAGGCACTTTGCTAAAAACAGGTCTGTTTTCTGTGATGTGTCCACGTTGCGCTTTGGGGCGTTTCCTGTCGCGGGCACTAGGCCTACCCACACAAGTGAGGTATCATTTTTATCGGGAGACGTGGGGGAACGCTGGGTGGAAGGAAATTTGTGGCTCCTCTCAGATTCCAGAACTTTCTGCCACAGAAATGTGAGGAACATGTGTTTTTTTAGCCAAATTTTGAGGTTTGCAAAGGATTCTGGGTAACAGAACCTGGTCCCAGCCACACAAGTCACCCCATCTTGGATTCCCCTAGGTCTCTAGTTTTCAGAAATGCACAGGTTTGGTAGGTTTCCCTAGGTGGCGGCTGAGCTACAGGCCAAAATCTACAGGTAGGCACTTTGCAAAAAACACCTCTGTTTTCCTTCAAAAATTTGGTTGTGTCCACGTTGCGCTTTGGGGCGTTTCCTGTCGTGGGCGCTAGGCCTACCCACACAAGTGAGGTATCATTTTTATCGGGAGACATGGGGGAACGCTGGGTGGAAGGAAATTTGTGGCTCCTCTCAGATTCCAGAACTTTCTGCCACAGAAATGTGAGGAACATGTGTTTTTTTAGCCAAATTTTGAGGTTTGCAAAGGATTCTGGGTAACAGAACCTGGTCCCAGCCACACAAGTAACCCCATCCTGGATTCCCCTAGGTCTCTAGTTTTCAGAAATGGACAGGTTTGGTAGGTTTCCCTAGGTGGCGGCTGAGCTACAGGCCAAAATCCACAGGTAGGCACTTTGCTTAAAACAGGTCTATTTTCTGTGATGTGTCCACGTTGCGCTTTGGGGCGTTTCCGGTCGCGGGCGCTAGGCCTACCCACACAAGTGAGGTATCATTTTTATCGGGAGACGTGGGGGAACGCTGGGTGGAAGGAAATTTGTGGCTCCTCTCAGATTCCAGAACTTTCTGCCACAGAAATGTGAGGAACATGTGTTTTTTTAGCCAAATTTTGAGGTTTGCAAAGGATTCTGGGTAACAGAACCTGGTCCCAGCCACACAAGTCACCTCATCTTGGATTCCCCTAGGTCTCTAGTTTTCAGAAATGCACAGGTTTGGTAGGTTTCCCTAGGTGGCGGCTGAGCTACAGGCCAAAATCTACAGGTAGGCACTTTGCGAAAAACACCTCTGTTTTCCTTCAAAAATTTGGTTGTGTCCACGTTGCGCTTTGGGGCGTTTCCTGTCGTGGGCGCTAGGCCTACCCACACAAGTGAGGTATCATTTTTATCGGGAGACATGGGGGAACGCTGGGTGGAAGGAAATTTGTGGCTCCTCTCAGATTCCAGAACTTTCTGCCACAGAAATGTGAGGAACATGTGTTTTTTTAGCCAAATTTTGAGGTTTGCAAAGGATTCTGGGTAACAGAACCTGGTCCCAGCCACACAAGTCACCCCATCCTGGATTCCCCTATGTCTCTAGTTTTCAGAAATGCACAGGTTTGGTAGGTTTCCCTAGGTGGCGGCTGAGCTACAGGCCAAAATCCACAGATAGGCACTTTGCTAAAAACAGGTCTGTTTTCTGTGATGTGTCCACGTTGCGCTTTGGGGCGTTTCCTGTCGCGGGCGCTAGGCCTACCCACACAAGTGAGGTATCATTTTTATCGGGAGACGTGGGGGAACGCTGGGTGGAAGGAAATTTGTGGCTCCTCTCAGATTCCAGAACTTTCTGCCACAGAAATGTGAGGAACATGTGTTTTTTTAGCCACATTTTGAGGTTTGCAAAGGATTCTGGGTAACAGAACCTGGTCCCAGCCACACAAGTCACCCCATCTTGGATTCCCCCAGGTCTCTAGTTTTCAGAAATGCACAGGTTTGGTAGGTTTCCCTAGGTGGCGGCTGAGCTACAGGCCAAAATCTACAGGTAGGCACTTTGCAAAAAACACCTCTGTTTTCCTTCAAAAATTTGGTTGTGTCCACGTTGCGCTTTGGGGCGTTTCCTGTCGTGGGCGCTAGGCCTACCCACACAAGTGAGGTATCATTTTTATCGGGAGACGGGGGGGAACGCTGGGTGGAAGGAAATTTGTGGCTCCTCTCAGATTCCAGAACTTTCTGCCACAGAAATGTGAGGAACATGTGTTTTTTTAGCCACATTTTGAGGTTTGCAAAGGATTCTGGGTAACAGAACCTGGTCCCAGCCACACAAGTCACCCCATCTTGGATTCCCCTAGGTCTCTAGTTTTCAGAAATGCACAGGTTTGGTAGGTTTCCCTAGGTGGCGGCTGAGCTACAGGCCAAAATCCACAGGTAGGCACTTTGCTAAAAACAGGTCTGTTTTCTGTGATGTGTCCACGTTGCGCTTTGGGGCGTTTCCTGTCACGGGCGCTAGGCCTACCCACACAAGTGAGGTATCATTTTTATCGGGAGACATGGGGGAACGCTGGGTGGAAGGAAATTTGTGGCTCCTCTCAGATTCCAGAACTTTCTGCCACAGAAATGTGAGGAACATGTGTTTTTTTAGCCACATTTTGAGGTTTGCAAAGGATTCTGGGTAACAGAACCTGGTCCCAGCCACACAAGTCACCCCATCTTGGATTCCCCTAGGTCTCTAGTTTTCAGAAATGCACAGGTTTGGTAGGTTTCCCTAGGTGGCGGCTGAGCTACAGGCCAAAATCCACAGGTAGGCACTTTGCTTAAAACAGGTCTATTTTCTGTGATGTGTCCACGTTGCGCTTTGGGGCGTTTCCTGTCGCGGGCGCTAGGCCTACCCACACAAGTGAGGTATCATTTTTATCGGGAGACGTGGGGGAACGCTGGGTGGAAGGAAATTTGTGGCTCCTCTCAGATTCCAGAACTTTCTGCCACTGAAATGTGAGGAACATGTGTTTTTTTAGCCACATTTTGAGGTTTGCAAAGGATTCTGGGTAACAGAACCTGGTCCCAGCCACACAAGTCACCCCATCTTGGATTCCCCTAGGTCTCTAGTTTTCAGAAATGCACAGGTTTGGTAGGTTTCCCTAGGTGGCGGCTGAGCTACAGGCCAAAATCTACAGGTAGGCACTTTGCAAAAACCACCTCTGTTTTCCTTCAAAAATTTGGCTGTGTCCACATTGCGCTTTGGGGCGTTTCCTGTCGCGGGCGCTAGGCCTACCCACACAAGTGAGGTATCATTTTTATCGGGAGACGTGGGGGAACGCTGGGTGGAAGGAAATTTGTGGCTCCTCTCAGATTCCAGAACTTTCTGCCACAGAAATGTGAGGAACATGTGTTTTTTTAGCCAAATTTTGAGGTTTGCAAAGGATTCTGGGTAACAGAACCTGATCCCAGCCACACAAGTCACCCCATCTTGGATTCCCCTAGGTCTCTAGTTTTCAGAAATACACAGGTTTGGTAGGTTTCCCTAGGTGGCGGCTGAGCTACAGGCCAAAATCTACAGGTAGGCACTTTGCTAAAAACAGGTCTGTTTTCTGTGATGTGTCCACGTTGCGCTTTGGGGCGTTTCCTGTCGCGGGCACTAGGCGTACCCACACAAGTGAGGTATCATTTTTATCGGGAGACGTGGGGGAACGCTGGGTGGAAGGGAATTTGTGGCTCCTCTCAGATTCCAGAACTTTCTGCCACAGAAATGTGAGGAACATGTGTTTTTTTAGCCAAATTTTGAGGTTTGCAAAGGATTCTGGGTAACAGAACCTGGTCCCAGCCACACAAGTCACCCCATCTTGGATTCCCCTAGGTCTCTAGTTTTCAGAAATGCACAGGTTTGGTAGGTTTCCCTAGGTGGCGGCTGAGCTACAGGCCAAAATCTACAGGTAGGCACTTTGCAAAAAACACCTCTGTTTTCCTTCAAAAATTTGGTTGTGTCCACGTTGCGCTTTGGGGCGTTTCCTGTGGTGGGCGCTAGGCCTACCCACACAAGTGAGGTATCATTTTTATCGGGAGACATGGGGGAACGCTGGGTGGAAGGAAATTTGTGGCTCCTCTCAGATTCCAGAACTTTCTGCCACAGAAATGTGAGGAACATGTGTTTTTTTAGCCAAATTTTGAGGTTTGCAAAGGATTCTGGGTAACAGAACCTGGTCCCAGCCACACAAGTAACCCCATCCTGGATTCCCCTAGGTCTCTAGTTTTCAGAAATGGACAGGTTTGGTAGGTTTCCCTAGGTGGCGGCTGAGCTACAGGCCAAAATCCACAGGTAGGCACTTTGCTTAAAACAGGTCTATTTTCTGTGATGTGTCCACGTTGCGCTTTGGGGCGTTTCCGGTCGCGGGCGCTAGGCCTACCCACACAAGTGAGGTATCATTTTTATCGGGAGACGTGGGGGAACGCTGGGTGGAAGGAAATTTGTGGCTCCTCTCAGATTCCAGAACTTTCTGCCACAGAAATGTGAGGAACATGTGTTTTTTTAGCCAAATTTTGAGGTTTGCAAAGGATTCTGGGTAACAGAACCTGGTCCCAGCCACACAAGTCACCCCATCTTGGATTCCCCTAGGTCTCTAGTTTTCAGAAATGCACAGGTTTGGTAGGTTTCCCTAGGTGGCGGCTGAGCTACAGGCCAAAATCTACAGGTAGGCACTTTGCGAAAAACACCTCTGTTTTCCTTCAAAAATTTGGTTGTGTCCACGTTGCGCTTTGGGGCGTTTCCTGTCGTGGGCGCTAGGCCTACCCACACAAGTGAGGTATCATTTTTATCGGGAGACATGGGGGAACGCTGGGTGGAAGGAAATTTGTGGCTCCTCTCAGATTCCAGAACTTTCTGCCACAGAAATGTGAGGAACATGTGTTTTTTTAGCCAAATTTTGAGGTTTGCAAAGGATTCTGGGTAACAGAACCTGGTCCCAGCCACACAAGTCACCCCATCTTGGATTCCCCTAGGTCTCTAGTTTTCAGAAATGCACAGGTTTGGTAGGTTTCCCTAGGTGGCGGCTGAGCTACAGGCCAAAATCTACAGGTAGGCACTTTGCGAAAAACACCTCTGTTTTCCTTCAAAAATTTGGTTGTGTCCACGTTGCGCTTTGGGGCGTTTCCTGTCGTGGGCGCTAGGCCTACCCACACAAGTGAGGTATCATTTTTATCGGGAGACATGGGGGAACGCTGGGTGGAAGGAAATTTGTGGCTCCTCTCAGATTCCAGAACTTTCTGCCACAGAAATGTGAGGAACATGTGTTTTTTTAGCCAAATTTTGAGGTTTGCAAAGGATTCTGGGTAACAGAACCTGGTCCCAGCCACACAAGTAACCCCATCCTGGATTCCCCTAGGTCTCTAGTTTTCAGAAATGGACAGGTTTGGTAGGTTTCCCTAGGTGGCGGCTGAGCTACAGGCCAAAATCCACAGGTAGGCACTTTGCTTAAAACAGGTCTATTTTCTGTGATGTGTCCACGTTGCGCTTTGGGGCGTTTCCGGTCGCGGGCGCTAGGCCTACCCACACAAGTGAGGTATCATTTTTATCGGGAGACGTGGGGGAACGCTGGGTGGAAGGAAATTTGTGGCTCCTCTCAGATTCCAGAACTTTCTGCCACAGAAATGTGAGGAACATGTGTTTTTTTAGCCACATTTTGAGGTTTGCAAAGGATTCTGGGTAACAGAACCTGGTCCCAGCCACACAAGTCACCCCATCTTGGATTCCCCCAGGTCTCTAGTTTTCAGAAATGCACAGGTTTGGTAGGTTTCCCTAGGTGGCGGCTGAGCTACAGGCCAAAATCTACAGGTAGGCACTTTGCTAAAAACACCTCTGTTTTCCTTCAAAAATTTGGTTGTGTCCACGTTGCGCTTTGGGGCGTTTCCTGTCGTGGGCGCTAGGCCTACCCACACAAGTGAGGTATAATTTTTATCGGGAGACGTAGGGGAACGCTGGGTGGAAGGAAATTTGTGGCTCCTCTCAGATTCCAGAACTTTCTGCCACAGAAATGTGAGGAACATGTGTTTTTTTAGCCAAATTTTGAGGTTTGCAATGGATTCTGGGTAACAGAACCTGGTCCCAGCCACACAAGTCACCCCATCTTGGATTCCCCTACGTCTCTAGTTTTCAGAAATGCACAGGTTTGGTAGGTTTCCCTAGGTGGCGGCTGAGCTACAGGCCAAAATCCACAGGTAGGCACTTTGCTAAAAACAGGTCTGTTTTCTGTGATGTGTCCACGTTGCGCTTTGGGGCGTTTCCTGTCGCGGGCGCTAGGCCTACCCACACAAGTGAGGTATCATTTTTATCGGGAGACGTGGGGGAACGCTGGGTGGAAGGAAATTTGTGGCTCCTCTCAGATTCCAGAACTTTTTGCCACAGAAATGTGAGGAACATGTGTTTTTTTAGCCACATTTTGAGGTTTGCAAAGGATTCTGGGTAACAGAACCTGGTCCCAGCCACACAAGTCACCCCATCTTGGATTCCCCTAGGTCTCTAGTTTTCAGAAATGCACAGGTTTGGTAGGTTTCCCTAGGTGGCGGCTGAGCTACAGGCCAAAATCTACAGGTAGGCACTTTGCTAAAAACAGGTCTGTTTTCTGTGATGTGTCCACGTTGCGCTTTGGGGCGTTTCCTGTCGCGGGCGCTAGGCCTACCCACACAAGTGAGGTATCATTTTTATCGGGAGACGTGGGGGAACGCTGGGTGGAAGGAAATTTGTGGCTCCTCTCAGATTCCAGAACTTTCTGCCACAGAAATGTGAGGAACATGTGTTTTTTTAGCCAAATTTTGAGGTTTGCAAAGGATTCTGGGTAACAGAACCTGGTCCCAGCCACACAAGTCACCCCATCTTGGATTCCCCTAGGTCTCTAGTTTTCAGAAATGCACAGGTTTGGTAGGTTTCCCTAGGTGGCGGCTGAGCTACAGGCCAAAATCTACAGGTAGGCACTTTGCTAAAAACAGGTCTGTTTTCTGTGATGTGTCCACGTTGCGCTTTGGGGCGTTTCCTGTCGCGGGCGCTAGGCCTACCCACACAAGTGAGGTATCATTTTTATCGGGAGACGTGGGGGAACGCTGGGTGGAAGGAAATGTGTGGCTCCTCTCAGATTCCAGAACTTTCTGCCACAGAAATGTGAGGAACATGTGTTTTTTTAGCCAAATTTTGAGGTTTGCAAAGGATTCTGGGTAACAGAACCTGGTCCCAGCCACACAAGTCACCCCATCTTGGATTCCCCTAGGTCTCTAGTTTTCAGAAATGCACAGGTTTGGTAGGTTTCCCTAGGTGGCGGCTGAGCTACAGGCCAAAATCCACAGGTAGGCACTTTGCTAAAAACAGGTCTGTTTTCTGTGATGTGTCCACGTTGCGCTTTGGGGCGTTTCCTGTCGCGGGCGCTAGGCCTACCCACACAAGTGAGGTATCATTTTTATCGGGAGACGTGGGGGAACGCTGGGTGGAAGGAAATTTGTGGCTCCTCTCAGATTCCAGAACTTTCTGCCACAGAAATGTGAGGAACATGTGTTTTTTTAGCCACATTTTGAGGTTTGCAAAGGATTCAGGGTAACAGAACCTGGTCCCAGCCACACAAGTCACCCCATCTTGGATTCCCCTAGGTCTCTAGTTTTCAGAAATGCACAGGTTTGGTAGGTTTCCCTAGGTGGTGGCTGAGCTACAGGCCAAAATCTACAGGTAGGCACTTTGCAAAAACCACCTCTGTTTTCCTTCAAAAATTTGGCTGTGTCCACGTTGCGCTTTGGGGCGTTTCCTGTCGCGGGCGCTAGGCCTACCCACACAAGTGAGGTATCATTTTTATCAGGAGACGTGGGGGAACGCTGGGTGGAAGGAAATTTGTGGCTCCTCTCAGATTCCAGAACTTTCTGCCACAGAAATGTGAGGAACATGTGTTTTTTTAGCCAAATTTTGAGGTTTGCAAAGGATTCTGGGTAACAGAACCTGGTCCCAGCCACACAAGTCACCCCATCTTGGATTCCCCTAGGTCTCTAGTTTTCAGAAATGCACAGGTTTGGTAGGTTTCCCTAGGTGGCGGCTGAGCTACAGGCCAAAATCTACAGGTAGGCACTTTGCTAAAAACAGGTCTGTTTTCTGTGATGTGTCCACGTTGCGCTTTGGGGCGTTTCCTGTCGCGGGCGCTAGGCCTACCCACACAAGTGAGGTATCATTTGTATCGGGAGACGTGGGGGAACGCTGGGTGGAAGGAAATTTGTGGCTCCTCTCAGATTCCAGAACTTTCTGCCACAGAAATGTGAGGAACATGTGTTTTTTTAGCCAAATTTTGAGGTTTGCAAAGGATTCTGGGTAACAGAACCTGGTCCCAGCCACACAAGTAACCCCATCCTGGATTCCCCTAGGTCTCTAGTTTTCAGAAATGGACAGGTTTGGTAGGTTTCCCTAGGTGGCGGCTGAGCTACAGGCCAAAATCCACAGGTAGGCACTTTGCTTAAAACAGGTCTATTTTCTGTGATGTGTCCACGTTGCGCTTTGGGGCGTTTCCGGTCGCGGGCGCTAGGCCTACCCACACAAGTGAGGTATCATTTTTATCGGGAGACGTGGGGGAACGCTGGGTGGAAGGAAATTTGTGGCTCCTCTCAGATTCCAGAACTTTCTGCCACAGAAATGTGAGGAACATGTGTTTTTTTAGCCAAATTTTGAGGTTTGCAAAGGATTCTGGGTAACAGAACCTGGTCCCAGCCACACAAGTCACCCCATCTTGGATTCCCCTAGGTCTCTAGTTTTCAGAAATGCACAGGTTTGGTAGGTTTCCCTAGGTGGCGGCTGAGCTACAGGCCAAAATCTACAGGTAGGCACTTTGCGAAAAACACCTCTGTTTTCCTTCAAAAATTTGGTTGTGTCCACGTTGCGCTTTGGGGCGTTTCCTGTCGCGGGCGCTAGGCCTACCCACACAAGTGAGGTATCATTTGTATCGGGAGACGTGGGGGAACGCTGGGTGGAAGGAAATTTGTGGCTCCTCTCAGATTCCAGAACTTTCTGCCACAGAAATGTGAGGAACATGTGTTTTTTTAGCCAAATTTTGAGGTTTGCAAAGGATTCTGGGTAACAGAACCTGGTCCCAGCCACACAAGTCACCCCATCTTGGATTCCCCTAGGTCTCTAGTTTTCAGAAATGCACAGGTTTGGTAGGTTTCCCTAGGTGGCGGCTGAGCTACAGGCCAAAATCTACAGGTAAGCACTTTGCTAAAAACAGGTCTGCTTTCTGTGATGTGTCCACGTTGTGTTTTGGGGCGTATCCTGTCGCGGGCGCTAGGCCTACCCACACAAGTGAGGTATCATTTTTATCGGGAGACTTGGGGGAACATAGAATAGCAAAACAAGTGTTATTGCCCCTTGTCTTTCTCTACATTTTTCCCTTCCAAATGTAAGACAGTGTGTAAAAAAGACATCTATTTGAGAAATGCCCTGTAATTCACATGCTAGTATGGGCACCCTGGAATTCAGAGATGTGCAAATAACCACTGCTTCTCAACACCTTATCTTGTGCCCATTTTGGAAATACAAAGGTTTTCTTGATAGCTATTTTTTACTCTTTATATTTCAGCAAATGAATTGCTGTATACCCGGCATAGAATGAAAACCCACTGCAGGGTGCAGGTCATTTATTGGCTCTGGGTACCTAGAGTTCTTGATGAACCTACAAGCCCTATATATCCCCGCAACCAGAAGAGTCCAGCAGACGTAACGGTATATTGCTTTCGAAAATCTGACATTGCAGGAAAAAATTACAGAGTAAAACTTAGAGAAAAATTGATGTTTTTTTCACCTCAATTTCAATATTTTTCTTTTTCAGTTGTTATTTTCTGTAGGAAACCCTTGTAGGATCTACACAAATTACCCCTTGCTGAATTCAGAATTTTGTCTACCTTTCAGAAATGTTGCGGTTTCTGGGATCCAGCATTGGTTTCATGCCCATTTCTGTCACTGACTGGAAGGAGGCCGAAAGCACAAAAAATTGTAAAAATGGGGTATGTCCCAGTAAAATGCCAAAATTGTGTTGAAAAATTGGGTTTTCTGATTCAAGTCTGCTTGTTCCTGAAAGCTGGGAAGCTGGTGATTTTATCACCACAAACCCTTTGTTGATGCCCTTTTCAGGGAAAAAACCACAAGCCTTCTTCTGCAGCCCATTTTTCCAATTTTTTTAAAAAAAACTAAATTTTCACTGTTTTTTGGCTAATTTCTTGGCCTCCTTCTGGGGAACCCACAAAGTCTGGGTATCTCTAGAATCCCTAGGATGTTGGAAAAAAGGACGCAAATTTGGCGTGGGTAGCTTACGTGAACAAAAAGTTATGAGGACCTAAGCGCGAACTGCTCCAAATAGCCAAAAAAAGGCTCGGCACAGGAGGGGGAAAAGGCCTGGCAGCGAAGGGGTTAACGCCAAAGTTATTGGGAATCCGTAAAAACACTTGAAAAGAGTGAATGTATGACTGAAGGTATCACTCCAAAAACGGTCTGGAAGGTGCTGGGAAATCCAGAGCCGACAGCTTTAAAGAAGTGAATAATCCCCGTAGTGTCAGATGCGTTGAATATTCTGGCCACAAATTTGTATTTAATAGGGTCTGTATCTCGGCCCATGATCTTGCTATCTGGAGATTATGGCCCTCATTATGATCCTAGTAGTCTTCTGACTGCCAGGCCCACAGTGGCAGTTTCACCACCAACAGGCTGGGGGTGAAGACCGCCACATTATGAGTGTGACGGTTTGGCCTGTGCCAACCCACCACATCCCCACTCATACCGTCAGGGCGGTTGGAGCTGCCGGGCTGGAGATGAGCATCTTCGACCCAGTGGTCCACAGAAGACCGCCGGCAGTATTATGAGCCGCCTTTCCGCCAGGGTTTCCATAGCGGTAGCACCGCCACGAAAACCCTGGTGGAAAGGCTACCGGTGACAGGGAATTTCTTCCCTGTCACTGGCAGATGACTCGCCCGCCCAGTAAGCACAATACCCCCAACCCTCCTCCAGGTACAGTGCCCCTACTCCCCCCAACTCCCCTCCAGGTACAGCGCCCCACACACCCCTCCAGGTATAGCGCCCCCCTACATACATGCACATGCACACAGACACCCACACGCACCCCGCATACACTCATTTACTAACACTGACATACACGCATTCACTCACATGCATCCATACACGCATTCACTGCAACACTCATACATGCATTCACTTCAACATTCATACACACATCCACTTCAACAGTCATACATGCATTCACTTCAACATTCATACACGCATACACACACAAATACCCACTCACATACGCACACACAACCCACCCTTTTGCCCCCCTCCCCAGTTGAACGCCCGACTTACCTTACCCGGCGAGGAGGTCATCCAGCAGGGACCCGAGCTTCCACTGCCGGCAGGGTCCCACCATCAGGACACCGCCAGGCTGTAGTACAGTTCCTAATCCAGCTGGTGGAGTCCTTTTGGCAGGGTGGGGCAGGTGGTGGAGCCACCCATGCGCCTCCACCTGCCAGCATGACTACTGCTGGATTTCTACCCAAAATGTGGCAGAAATCCAGCAGTACTCGTAATATGGTGGTCTGACGCCTGTGACTTTGACGGTCTTTGAAAAAGACCGCCAAAGTCATAATGAGGGCCTATATGTCTCCTTGGGCGATGTTAGAGCTACTTGTTTTTGGAACAATAGCACCTTTAGAAGGCTAAGCTTGTCAAAATTCACATTAGAAGTAGCAACATGTGTCCACATTTCTGCCACTGTTATCTCCCGTGTGGGGGATAATAGAACATGGCCGCAACAAGTTTCGATTTGAGAAACCAAAATTGCTTAGGCAATGCCAGGCTTCATGCCACAGCATCTTTGATCATTCAGAACCATATAATGTCTATTCGAAAATAGATGAAATACTGGATGAATCAAAGGAACAGGAGTACCCTTCAGATAGCATGCCAAGTTGGTGAATGTGGTGTTCCAAAGGCTGTACAGGGACAATTTTTTACAGATCATTGAATGACTGACAGTAGTCTTACATTCATTTCCGCTAAGAAAGCCCTCTGTTTCATCATTCAGACACCTGAAATTGAAAGGCAGCTCCCACTCTTCATGTATAAAACTGTGTCCTAACCACTCATATCTGCCTACAGCAAGATATTTCACACATTTTGTGAAACGAAAAGAAGATATAGGCAAATTTAAAACTCAATGTACTAACCATACTGCTGATGGTATTTTTGCCACAGTGAAGGCAGCTTTTCTAGCTTTTCAATATTGAACATCGTGTAAGTAGATTCCTTCTTAGCCATTATCTGTTGTTCTCTAGACAAATTAAAAGGAGCAAATAGATCACTACTGTTAATGTGTTTCTATGGCACTCTGCCATTTTTCAGACCCTACAGTGTCCAACCTAGCTGCATAATAGAATGTAGTTGACTTTGCCAATGTTGTAAAAAGGACATCATTCTGAATTATATCAATCGCAAAAGATACAATATTATTTAGGATATAAATTCTGTTGAACAGAGTGTTCATGCCATTATCGACTAACAGCTAAAGCCTTTTCCATGTTTTCCTATCTGTTTGCTTAAACGTGCAGAGGCTTCCATTTGGGAAAGCTTGGATATTTCATTATAAATGGGGTACACAAATCGTTTTGAGCGTGGCTTTCTTGGACCTAACAAGAAATCCTGTAAGTCTATTTCCCCTGACAGGAGACTAAGATGTTCCTTCACTACTGCTAAGGTGGAAGAGCATAACCATCGTTGGCATAGTTTACCCACACTATATATAGTGATGGTACCTGAGTGTTGACCCAAGACAAAGCAAGGGTCTGGCTGGCTAGTCTTGCAACCCCCTTAACAAAACGTGCCTGGCAACCATTTTTGCCCTTTGGCCACAATAACCACCCACCGGGAATGAAAAGTGAGTTTTTAAAGGTACCATTCTGAACCCAAGCATTCAATTCTTCTTTGGTGACATTTAGGAATGTTTGCCAATTATCAAATTTGGCTGGTGTGAGGATACTGGGCGAGTTCATTTCTTTTATTTTTACTAACCCTAAGCAGGATGTTTGATGGACAGTTTCATTCAACAATACCATTTGTAAGGGACTAAGGCATGCTCTAAATAAACCTTCTCTACCCTGTATTTGCCAATCTTTTGTTCCCCATACACTCTTCAATTCAGTACTGTTTTTCAAAAACTCATAGCCTTCAACAGCAAGCCGGGAAACAAAGGAACCTGAATAGTTTAATTTGGTGTTGGTTAGCAGTAACTTCCGCATTTGGATGGTGGTAATTTTAAATAATATGACTCAGTCTTACTAGTGTTATGCCCAGTGAAATGTGCAAACTTATCTACATATCTTTTGGAACTTCCCACAGGTGGAGTTGAACAATGTTCCCATTGTGTGTAATTGTAAACTAATCTTTGTTTACTCCCTTGGTGCAGAAAGTAATGTCCCCAATGATGATAACAGTACATTTCCCATAATTTGCAGTACGCATATAAGTATCTTCACTTTCATCAACAGTGTAGTAATCTAGCTCAGCAAGCACAGAATCAACTGTCTTAACATCCCAGTCATCAGAAACAACACCAGGTACAATTACATCAGTCAATGATACTTTAAACATATGTAATTTGAATGACCTCAGTAGGACCATGTATATCAAAGGGAACTTTATCCCAAACGATCCCATATGGAATCAGAGTTGCTGAAATGTTCACAAAGGACAAGTCTCTTCTAACTTTATGGGAGGAAAGGTAAGGAGTTAAAACCTCATCCACTGGCACGTTCAGGAAGATAATGTCCATTTATCAAAAGAAAGAAAACAACGACAAACCTAATACATAATAGAAAGGCAAAAAATGTCAGTAATACCCACAGATAATACCATGGATAAATTAAATAGTTATTTTTAAGCCATATGTACAGCTTACATGTCTTTGAAACAGTTTCTATCTCAGAATTAGATGAAGTTGAAAACAAATCATCAATATTGATGTAATAACCAGAAGTAGTCTGTGCAAACAAAGGGGCCGGTGCAGCACTGGTGGATGGACCCACTTCTTGTGGAGGTTCTAGTAGACAATTCCATCCATCTTTGTTGAACTGGAGTGGTATAGTTCCATATCTTGGACAGTTCTTGTCGAAGAAGTTGTAACAGGAATCCACAAAAGGTCGTCCTCTGCCCTCCCCATCCTTAAGGACGCAATTGTAGCATTGTTGATGGTACATGTAGTTGCAGAAACGTTTAGTGCTTGTTGAGGTATGTCCTATTGAGTATTGAGAGGGGAGCTGGTACTACCAAAGGGACCTCTCGCCCACCTGTGCAGAATCAGCTACATAGTGCAATTTGACATTGTAAATGGAGACAAACCTGTTCCCTTTGGAGCCAGGCAGCGGTGGTTGAATGAACCACTGCTCTGTAAGAGAGGCTGAATTCTTTCTGCACAGCAATCTTTTCATGAACCAGATCCCCAACTTTGGGAATCCAGCCTGTAGATGTTGTTGGTGAATCCCTTATTCCCAGATGGCAGCACAGGCAGATGAATTGTCATCTCGAAATCCTTGTAGTTCCTATAAAATAGCGACACACTCATTTATGTCAAACGGTGTGCCTGCTGCCACCATGCCGGGACCATCAAGATCTGGGACATATGTAGACATCCCAGACAGGATCTCATATGGAGCACGCCCTCTCAAGGACCTTGTCCTGGCAGATTGTTCAGGGCTCTCTGGACCCCATATAGGTCATGAATCTCACTGCTAAGCACTGTTTTAGGTCTTGGTCTCTCCTCTCCACAACCCTGTTACCCTCAGGATGATATGGTGAGGAGTAATGGAGTTCAACACCCATCGTTCCCATGGTGTCCCTGAATGCCCTAGAGACAAAGGCAGGGTCCTGGTCCGAGTGGAAGGATGCAGCCGCATATCTACTGATAAAGACCAGTAAATCCTTAATAACAGTTTGAGCATCAGCCAACCGTTGTGGACATAGCCACAGGAATCTAGAACAACCGTCTACAGTAACTAAGATGTATTTGTATATACCCTCAGGTTGTAAGGGACCTCAGTGGTCCACGTACACACATTGTAGTACTTGTTGAACACTAAAAGGTATATCTGCGGTGGGCGTTTGATGCTTGAGCCCTTTATTTGCTGGCAAAAGTCACAACAAAGGAAATATTGCTTGGTCTGTTTGTATATACCTGGCCACCAAAAGCGTTTCTGTAAGAGAGAAATAGTGTCCGCCACTCCTGCATGAGCAGACTTGACTCCCTCACCAGCAAGTTGATGAAATTAAATCTCTGGTCTTGGTTGGGAATCACACGATCTCCCACCCCTGGAATTGTTGCAAAAGCAACATTTTGTGCACTAATATGATAAGAATATTTTTTGGGGAATGCTTTTGGCAAAGGGTGGCCATCAGCTGCGGAGTTCATGGCAGCTAGTGTCTCATTGCCTCACTTCGTGTGAGAACGAGTTATTGAAGCAACAGAAGCTGTAGCAACTGCAGATTTGGCAGATTCATCAAAGTGTTTCCTACGAAGTATACTCCTACATGTTGATGGCCCAATGTATGTACCACATGAGCCTCCGGTAGTTTGTCCTTAAGATCAGCTATCCTCTCTCAGAGAGTTCTGTGTTTCATGGTGTTTCCTTTGGAGTCTCTGAACCCGTTTACAATCCAGTGATTAAGATAATCATTGTAGGACTAGACACAGTAATACGAATCACACACTATTAGTTTGAGATGCTCAGGATCCGTATGTTCCAGTGCCAGGATAAGAGCCTTGAGCTCTGCCAGTTGTGCTGTGCAGTCCCCTAGGTTCTGCATGCAGGTATTCTGAGGGTGAGAAAAATTGCCCCTTATCACGCCGCTTTGCAAGCAGCTGAGTATTGATGTTTAGTACCTACAGCTGGCTGTGCTGGACCATCAGCGTAAATGACAGTTTGGTACTGATCAAGTGGCAGGATGTTATTAGGTGCGGGGAACTCCTGTTCATATTGGAGAAATTCTTGTGTTTGTAAGTTTGGGTCAAGAATGTAGTCAGCATCAGTGGCAGTCAGGGAGGTTGCCCATTGAATCCAGCGTGAATGTAGTGCTTTAGCATTGGGTAAGTTAGCTTTGGTGACCGCCTTTAAGGCCGGCACCGGAGTAACGACATTAATGCGTTTCTTTTAGGCAAGTGGCCTCTCCTTAATGTCAGCCATTTGTAAAGCAGTCAGAATTTTTTATGTGGGTGCAAAACTTTGTTCTGCATTTGAATACAAATGAGATTGTTATACTGTGGGTACCGTGTCACCTTCATTGAAAGAGACATAGGTAAACCCAATGCCACCAGCAATTATTCTGACGACCAAGCTTGTTTTGTTGTCATGGGTGTGTAAGTGTTTTGCTTCTAACATATCTTGCTGCAACGCTCTGAGGATGCAAGTGTGTTCAACTTTCCAATGTCTACTTGAAAAATCTGGACATATTAAGTCATAGAGTGGTTTTATGCATGTAGCATAATCTGGAATATATGTTCTGCCAAGGTTACAGAAGCCAAGTAGTGACTGTAATTTCTTAATTGTATTTGGTGCTTGAAGTTGAGCACATTTATCCAGAAAGTGCGGGCCAGGCTCTTGCCTTCATCTGATAGGTTGTATCCCAAAAACAGGACAGTGAGAAAGGCTATCTTTGTTTTCTGTAAACTAATTTTGTAGCCAAGGGCTGCAAATCCTAAAATGATCTGATTGACCCTGGCAAGATGGATGTTGAGGTCATCATCTGTGAGATAGATTTCATCCACATAGAACAATGCCTCTGGATCATGTAATATTGATGTCAGGCGGGCTGAAAACAACCCCAGGCTGTTCTTATAGGTCTGTGGTAGACGGCAAAAGCATTTTTATGAGCCAAATGAGAATGCACTTAGGTCCCTACTTTCAGGCGCTAAGTTTTGGCAGAATAAACCATTGGAAATAGCCAAGGTTGTTTTGTATTTCTTGTGAACTATATTGTGATAAGTGCTGTGCTATGTGTGTGTGTAGTTGATTAAGTGTCTATAGTCTAAGACTGTTCTATGTGAATGGTCTGGTTTTGCAACCAGGAATAATGGGTTATTCATTGCAGGGACGCAGGGCTCACTTACTCCCTGGTACTAGAGTTGGGTGAGAATTTCTTGAACTGGGGCTCTAGCCTCGTGTTCAACGGGAAACTGGGGTTGAAGTTGCAGTGTAGACTTTCTAGGCATTACATGGTGGGGGGTCTTTATCCCACCCTATATGGTTGCAGTAAAGCCCAGTCAGCAGCATAGGCTTCTTTTACAGCATCAGGAAATCAGGAGCTGAGAAAGAAGTCAAAATTAAATTTTCCCCATGTGGGAGCATGCAGACTAATTCAGGTGGCCAGGGTTCTTCTGCCAATAGGATATCACAATTAAGTCCTTCCCAGAAAATTCCTTTAATAGTGCACTCTATGTTTCTTATTTGGATAATTATCTCATAAACCCTGTTGGGTGGTGAGATGCGCCTGTCTGCAGTCTCGACTACAAGAAAGTTGGTAGTTGCTTTTGCATCCAGATGATCTATCAGATTCTGGCGACATAATGTGACCTCTGCCGCGCTGTCTAGCAGAGTCACTGGCCACGTCTTGTTCTTCAGCAATATTCTCAATGTTGCTGGCATGTTTAATAGATATCATTGCCACTTTTTTCTTTTTAAATTGTGGCTTTTGTTGAGGAGATTTGTCCTCCTTGTCTGTGGATTGCTGTGAGTCCTTCATCATCACATAGTCAGTGCATTGCTCTGACCCACCCACTCTCTCACTTCATTTATCCAGCGTGTCCTGAAAAGAATGAGAGGAACATGTTTCAGTTTACTGGTATCTATCAGGTGTTTTTAATGTTTCTCTACTTCGGAGAGTGTATCTCCTTTCAGAGGTCTCTGGGTGTGGAGAATCTGCTCTCCAACTTCTTTTGTCTTAAATTGCTGCGAAGATTGTACCCCAGGTGGTGCAGTCCTCTACTGAGGGAACCATTCCAAATGGCAAGCACATTCTGAGAATTCTATGTTTGTCTTGGGATCCCGAATGGGGAAACACTGCTTCCAGTGGATTTGTTTTTTGTGCTGTCCAGAACAGAATCTTCTCCTGCTTCGTGGGTGCTTTACCCATTATTGATTGGACTGTTTGTGGAACAATGCCTGTAACGGCCAATTGGTGGATAGCTGGGGCAGCCCTTGCTGGGGCGGTGTTCAAAGTTTGCATAACAAACTGTACTAGTCATCTGTACATTGCTACTAGCTCATTGTAAAGTGTGCATACGTCAGCTACTTGCATAGCCTGTAGGCCAGAATTTGGTGTATATGTGACAAACAGAGGCCATGTTGGTCCGTCATTACATAGAGGTCTAATCTCACACGGGTTGTATTACATGTGGTAGGGTGCCATTAAATCAGTTTTGGTGATCTTGATAAGAAAGTTGCATTTCTAGGTGTTGTTAAGCTTGGTACCTCTGCGGTATGTTTGCTACTCTGTATGTGTGAAAGGCATGTGTATGTGAGTTTATTACAGGAAAGGTGACCCAAGAGTAAAATGTTTCTGTTTGATAAGCTCAACTTGCTATTACAACAAATGTTACTTCCCTGCCCTCATCTGTTGAGCCATGGGCTAGGAGATACTGCTTTAAGGCTTGGCTGCAGTTCTCAGGAATATTTATGGCATTAGCCATGTTTAGTAATAGGTAACAGAGAATGGAACACCAAATGGGGAGAAATCCTTTTTATAGTTCAAGCTTGAACAACCTACAGTTTAGACAGGTACTTCCTATTTACCTGAGGAGGAACGTCCCTAAGACCAGGGATGTCTCCGTTAAATGGTACTTAGGGTACCTGCTGTGTGTGGGACAGAGATGCTCAGGGCGATTCGTTAATCAGTGCCTAAACACCATCGTTGGTGGTGCCATGTCGTGAATGACTCTTGCCGCTCGGCACGACTGCTGGATTAGGGGCAGCAACTCCTTTGTTCTTAGGTGTCTGAGTCACTCCTATGCCAGTTAGAAGCTGTCGGTCTACACCTCCTTGTACTCTACCAGTACCTTACCCAAACCCTAAGTAGTAAAGGTGATTTCTGGCAGCCTAGTGCATGGACTCTGGAAACCTCTCTGGGAAGTTGTGATGTAACAAATTTTACCCCTTTTCTCTCTTTAGAAATAAGTCTTTTACACACACACAAACAATGAAGAAGATGCAGGACAGCTCTCAATATATTTATTGAAAGGACTGCAATCTACGATAATATGCATGTACTGCAATGAGTAGGACAATGAGAAATAACAGAAGCAGAATGGTGAGGATAAAAGTGCTAAATATGAAAATTCCAATATATTGTAATAACATGAAATATGCAGTTCCTAGTAATGAGGCCTAAAACCTACCCTAAAGCAAGAGCTGGGCATGATAATCCTAATATGCCAGTATAGTGTCCATGAGAAATGCCTCCAACCCCGTTACCTTGAGATGAGATTAGCCCTTTAGTTCCGGATCAGGAATTGTAGAGACGCAAGGCTGAGATTTGCTGCAGAGTGGCGGGGAGTCTATATGGTGTATTTTGGTGGAGCATCTCTAACAACCTTGGTCTTGTGAGGTGTTATCATAAGGCACATTATTGTTTGTGCAGGAATCCTGATGTGAGTTTGTACCTAAACATCAGATTGTCTGCGCAAACGTGTGTCGGCAAATACATAACAAATACCTGACATGTTTGCATTCTGTTCTTGTCAACGTAAAACAAAAGAAGCATGATGTAATTCCCACCTACATCACTGATAATGGCGCTTTCTCAGAATGACAGTGATTAGGAAAATGAAATAATTTCTCTAAAATGCACAAATCCCCAAGTAGTGCCACAAGGTGCTAAATAATTAAATAGTATACAACAGCGCATGGTAAATAGGTCAATGGGGACTAGGTAAAAAGGGCAACAGGTCAGTAAGGTAAATGCTAAGCTATCTCCCGTGTCCAGACAGGGAACTCAAATGGACCCATGGCAACACAAGGTGATCCATTAGGACGACATACAATTTTGTGTGGCTCATAAAGGATGAATTTGAGTATTGCAGTCAGTGCACAGATGGCACATGGGTATTCACCCCCTTGTTTGGCTACGCACTAAGAATAACAGTACCACCTGGGTTTTTTAGTTCCAGATTTGGCGGGTCATTATGAACTCAGTGGGAAAACCTGCCAAGTTTGGCGTGTAGTGAATCCTAGTTTGTTTTAATGGGATAACAGGAGTTAGCTTAGCCTTTGGCTTGCAGACTCGTGCCCCCATCACCTAGTGACTTTTAACCTACTTAGCTTGCTCTGTCTTAGACCATTTATTTAATTAATTCTTCTAAGATGGCTGCCTTGTTTAAAGTTAGGCCCTTTTGTTTAGAGTTATGTTATCAGTGTCACCGCGCTAATGTGTCAACTCATGCAACAAAGACAAACAAACTATAGGTGCTCAAACTAGAAATTACCGTACCAAGCATGCAGTGTTATCTATTGTTTTGGAACAACCCACGTCAGAGGTCCAAGTAGATCTGTATAAATACATCACACTTTAGACAGATAATCAGAGGGATACTGACCACATACCATCGCTGCTATCGATGCTGCACGTCGCCTTGACACTGACCCGGACTTCATGTTCTTCCGAAGTCGGAGCTCGAGACCTCATTTCAAGGTAACAAGGGTTGGGGGTTCCTTTCAAGGACATGGCAGTGGCAGATTAGGTTTAACATACCCAGCTCCTCTCTAGGTAGAAGGTTAGGCCTATTACAATAGGGTACTAGGACATATTATACACTTCATGTCTTTCCATGCTAACGCAAGATGGTGGGTGTCTTCATAATCATGACCCTCGTCTTCTATTGCTATTCTTTCTATTCTAGTTCTATTTCTTGCACTGTTCATTATTCTAATCATTGCGGCCCATGTGATTTACCACATTATATTACATAAAAACTATTGAAACATTACTGCATCTTCGTTATTGCCTGTGTTTGGTTGAGCCATGATATATCTGTGAAAAAGGGGTAATCTCCGTTTAACCACAACACTCCCTGAGATGTCATACTTCTGAGTCCTTGCGTAACGGCTGCCACAAATCACCTTTAACTGTTTGGGTTTTTGATGAGGTACTGCTAGTGAGCCAGGGGAGTTGGGATTACAGTTGCTACTTGTAGGATAGGCATAATCGCCTACAAACATAAGTACTGTCTTCCTTGAACCAGCAGTCTTGCCCAGAGCAAGAGTCCAAACTACGACAGGCGCTGGTGGGCAAGAAAAGTCCGCCAGAGCGCAGAAGCCCCCGCCGGCCACATAATGTACTTTCAGCTGGGCTGGCGAGCTGAAACAGTGTTTCCGCCAGCCGGCCCAGCTGAATGCAGGGCTTGAACATTGACGCCGACTCCTTTTGGAGCCGGCGGCAATGTAGCAGTCCGGCGGGTGCAGCAGCACCCATCGCGCATTTTACTGCCCGTAAATTGCATGGGGGCCCCAAGGCACCTGTTCTGCCAGCCTTTCCCTGGTCATGGAGTTGCGGAAGCTGACTCTGGTAGTGGAGTGGTCTTGGGTGAGCAGGAGGATGAGTGTCATCTATGTAAGAAATTATGTTGAGGCCGTGTGATCTGACAATGTATATGAGGGGGTCATGGAGATGTTAAACAAGAAGGGGCTGAGGGATAATCCTTGGGGTACAGCGCATAAGATGTTTGGAAGTGAAGGGAAGCTGACAGATGCTCTGTGTGCGTTCTGTGAGGAAGGAGTTGAACCACTTATGGACATTTTGCTGAATGCCGGTGTTGTGGAGTCTGTTGCTGAGGGTGTGGTGGAAAATGGTGTTGAAAGCAGCTGAGAGGTCAAGCAGGATCAGGGCTACCATCTCCCTGCAGTCGGGGAAGGTTCTGATGTTGTCTGTGGCAGTGATCAGAGCAGTTTCAGTGTTGTTTTTGGCACAGAATCCTGATTGGGAGGCGTCAAGCAGTTGATTTTGTTCCAGATAATCTGTAAGCTGTTTGTTGATGGCCTTCTTGAGTATTTTGGCCAGGTAGGGGAGCAGTGGATCAGTCAATAATTTTTCAGTTCACTGGGATTGGCAGAGGGTTTCTTTAGGATGAGTCTGACGTCTGTGTGTTTTCAACTGTCTGGGAAGGCTGCAGTGGTGATGGAGGTGATGAGGATGCTGGGGAGGTCTATGATCTTAGGGTCGGTTCTGAGGTTGAAAAGCCAGGGGGGACAGGGGTTGGTGGGTGCCCCAGAGCTAATGGGTGACATGATGGCCGTGGTGGTCTGAGAAGCTATCAGGGACCAAGTGGTTGGTGTGAGTTGGTTGGTCGAGGTTGCTGAGGTTGAGAGCCATGGGTTGGGGAGTCAAAGTTGTTGTAGTTGGTGGCGATCTTGTTATGGAAGTAGTCCGAGAATGTGTCGTAGAGTTCTTGAGAGGGGTGGACGGTGTTCTCTGTGGCTGCAGGGTTGGAGAATTTCTTGACTATTCTGAAGAGATCTTTCATGTGGTTGGCTGCTGTGTCGATGCGGGCTGTGATGACTGTTGTCTTGGCTTCCTTGATGCGCTGGTGATAGTTGGTGAGGGTTGCTTTGTAAGCGCCTCTGTCGGAGGTGTTTCTTGTGGCATGCTATTGTTTCTTGAGTCAGTAACAGTTGTATTTGGTGATTCTGAGCTCTGGGGTGTACACAGGCTTGTTTTGAGCCTTTTTTTGTTTTTGTTGGTTTCATCGGGGCAACTCTGCTGGTGCATTTGGTGATCTATGCAGGGAAGTTCTGGACGGCTTGGTTGAGGTCTGCCGGAGTTTCAAATTGGGTGGCGCTGAGCTCCAGGGTCCCTTGTGTCTCCATTACCTTGCCCCAGCTACTCTGGGTGAGCTGTGATGCTTGGGGGAGGTGTGCTGTGCGTCGGAGATGGTGAAGTGAATGATAACATTGTTGGTCCATGTGATTCCTGTGATGTGGCTGAATTTGATTCTTTTGCTGGAGGTGAAAATCAAGTTGAGTGTGTGTCTGGCCTTGTGCATGGGTTTGATGACTGGTTAGGTGAGCCAATGTTGTTCAGGTGTTTTAGGAGGGAGGTGTAGTTGGTGTTGGTGTGTTTGGGGTCTTCGATGTGTAAATTTAGGTCACCGATTAGGAAGTAGTGTTGGGAGTTGATGTCTATGGGAGAGATGAGGTTGGAGATGACATTGCAGAAAGCTGGTTGGGGACCCAGGGGTCTGTATACTAGGGTGCCTGTTACTGTGGTCTTGGCATCAGTCTGCAGCTGAAAGTTAAGGTGTTCCATGAGAGGTGTTGGGTCATCATTGGTGGCATCCATTTAATCGTTTCCTTGAAGATGATGGTGATGCCCTTGCTGTGTTTGTTGGTGTGGTTGTGGTGAATCATTTTGTAGCCGTCAGGTGTTGTGGTGGCGATGTTGGGGTTCGAGATGAGGTTGAGCCATGTTTCGGTGATGAAGGCAATGTCCGGGGAGAGGGTGGATGATAATGTCCCATATTTCAGTTGTGTGCTTGCAGTGGGATCTGGCATTGAACAGGATGCATTGGAGTGGGTCTGGGTAGTTTGTGTTGTTCTGGGCCAAAGCAGTGCAGGAGCCAGTGGTTGCTGGATGCCCAGTGTTGCAGGAGAAGCGGCAGTGGCAGCAGGTGAACAGTCCTTTGGTTGAATATGGGGAAGCCTAACCGATGTTGTTGTGGTGTCCAGAGCCAGGAGCTCCTTGGTGGTGTAGCGATGGGTGGAGAGAGAGCCAAGGGTCCTGGCACTGGGCACGGTCCAGGCGCGAACGGGTGCAGATGGGCTTGCCTTTGGGTTGCTGGTGGTGCACAAGCAGTGCGATCGCTCTGCAGCCTCCATTAAGTAGGCCCTGGGGATGGGGTGCTGAGTAGTGGGAGGAGGGAAAAGGCAGGAAAAAAGGAAAAAAGAGCTGTACGAAAGGAACAGAAAGAACTGAGAAATGAGCAGAAACAGAGGCAGAAGGCGCAGAAAACGAGCAGGAAAGTAACAGAAAAAGCAGAGGAACGAGCAGAAATGAGGGAGAAGGTGCAGAAAATGAGCAAGAAAGGAGCAGAAAAGAGGCAGAAGGTGCAGAAAAGAAGAAATGTAACAGAAAAAGCAGAGGAATCAATCAAAATATAAAGAGAGCAAAAATTACCAAAAAACAAGAAGAAATGGAACAGAAAAAGCAGTGGAATGAGCAGAAAAGGAGCTGAAAGCAAGCAACGGGGGTGTAAGCAGATGGCAGCAGTGTGTCGTGGACTGCAGGGCAAGCTGGACAGAAGGACTGGCCCAGGAGGAGCTGGCACAAAGACTGTGAAAGTACAATTGCTAATCAATAAGGAGGTTTGTTGTGTTGCTCAAAGACACAGAAGGATTTCGTTTTATTTACAATAAGCTGTTGAAAAGAAACTCAGATCATTACTTAAGCATGATTTTGTTGAGCGTTCTACTGGTCCAACTCCATTGGTTTCTCCGATAGTGGTAGTGCCCAAAAGGACAGTGAAAGAGCTATACGAATCTCGTAGATATTCGTCAAGCGAACAAGGGAATTGAAAGAAAACAACATCCTGGTCTGCACATTGCTGACATGATAACACAATTGAATGGTACAAAAGTCTTCTCTCTCCTTGATTTAAATAAAGGATATCAACAGTTGGACACAAAGGAGGATTGCAGGTACATTACAACCTTTTCTATACATATTGATTTGTTTCGATACAAAAGACTACATTTCGGTGTGTCATCAGCTGCAGAGATTTTTCAAGATGCCATTAGACGTATCATACAAGCTGTTGTAAATGCTTTCAACTATAGCGATGACATATTGTTTTTCTGAGCTACTCATTAGGAGCATGATAAATCCTTAGGGCAAGTGTGTCGTTTACTCGTTGGTGCTGGTTTAACACTGAGGTGGTCATTACAACCTTGGCGGTCGGTGTAAAAGCGGCGGTAAAACCGCCAACAGGCCGGCGGTAAAAAAAATGGAATTACGACTGTGGCGGAAACCCCCAACATAGACAGCCACTTTAACACTCCGACCGCCACGGCGGTACAAACAAACACCGCGGCGGTAACCGCCAACAGACAGGCGGAAGACAATGTACCGCCCACAGAATTACAAGCCACCAATCCGCCACCATTTCCGGGGCAGATTCACCGCAAACAAAAACACGGCGGAAACAGGATTTCGAAGGGAAAACGCTCACCTCTACACACCCCACGAGGAACCAGGATGCCATGGAACCGGAACTTCAGATACTCCCAGCCTTTATCTTCCTGCTCCTCTACCAGGAGCACGAACGCCGGCGGCGAAGACCACGGTGAGTACTGCACCTACGACACAGGGGAGGGGGGAGGGAAAAGAGAGTGGCACACACACGCAACATGCAACACCCCCACCCCCACTCTCACCCACAACACCATACACACAAATACATATTGATACATCACAGTTACACCCCCGAACCCCCGTGGAAGAATGCAAGGACAAAAGGAAATGAGTCGAATGATTGTAATATATTCAAATACAGTAATCAAAAATATTTACATATATACACATTTACACTATGAGCAATTATATACACCAAGAACACAAGTCCAGGGGATTCCACCATCATAGTCCGTGGACCACTGGGCCCAAAAGGCATGGGCGAGGCCCACACTCAATACCCGAACAAGATGGAGAGAACACTGCATCGGCATCAGATAGAAATAAAACAGGCACCTCAGGGGGAAGCGAAGGGGGGGCAACTCCGCCAGATGAGTGCACGACGCCAGCTCCACGAGGGGGCTCCATGCCCATTGATGTATCCTGGGGAGTGCAAAGCCACAGTCTCTCAAGTCTCTCCAGTGGGTGGGTTGCCCACTGCTTTGTCCTGGGGAGTGCAAAGCCACAGTCTCTCAAGTCTCTACAGTGGGTGGATTGCCCACTGTTCAATCCTGGGGAGTGCAAAGCCTCAGTCTCTCAAGTCGATAACAGTGGGTGGGTTGCCCACTGTTCAATCCTGGGGAGTGCAAAGCCACAGTCTCTCAAGTCTCTCCAGTGGGTGGGTTGCCCACTGTTCAATCCTGGGGAGTGCAAAGCCACAGTCTCTCAAGTCGATAACAGTGGGTGGGTTGCCCACTGTTCAATCCTGGGGAGTGCAAAGCTACAGTCCCTCAAGTGGATAACAGTCTCCACTGGTTCTGGAAGAGTGCTTCACCCTGCCCATGGCGGCCTCAGTAGCGTAGTAATCATTGGCGCTCACTGTCCTGCGGTGGTGCTGGCGGTCTTGTCCTGGGCAGCGGGGCTGCTGCTGGCGGTCCTGTCTTGGGCAGCGGGGCTGCTGCTGGTCTTGTCCTGGGCAGCGGGGATGCTGCTGCCAGCGGTCTTGTCTTGGGCAGCAGGGCTGCTGGCGGTCTTGTCCTGGGCAGCGGGGCTGCTGCTGGCAGTCCTGTCTTGGGCAGCGCGGCGGCTGCTGCTGGCGGTCTTGTCCTGGGCAGCGGGGCTGCTGCTGTCGGTCTTGTCTTGGGCAGCGGGGCTGCTGCTGGCGGTCTTGTCCTGGGCAGCGGGGCTGCTGCTGGCAGTCCTGTCTTGGGCAGCGGGGCTGCTGCTGGCGGTCTTGTCTTGGGCAGCGGGGCTGCTGGGCAGTGGGGCTGCTGCTGGCAGTCTTGTCTTGGGCAGCGGGGCTGCTGCTGGCGGTCTTGTCCTGGGCAGCAGGGCTGCTGCTGGCGGTCTTGTCTTGGGCAGCGGGGCTGCTGCTGGCGGTCTTGTCCTGGGCAGCGGGGCTGCTGCTGGATGTCTTGTCTTGGGCAGCAGGGCTGCTGGCGGTCTTGTCTTGGGCAGCGGGGCTGCTGACGGTCTTGTCCTGGGCAGCGGGGCTGGTTCTGGCGGTCCTGTCTTGGGCAGCGGGGCTGCTGCTGGCGGTCTTGTCTTGGGCAGCTGGGCTGCTGCTGGCGGTCCTGTCTGGGGCAGGGGGGGCTGCTGCTGGCGGTCTTGTCTTGGGCAGTGGGGCTGCTGCTGACTGTCTTGTCCGCCGTGCTGATCTTCCCAGACTTGCCGGTTTTAATGTGCCCCTTCCCCAGCTTGGATGGTGTCACAGCTGTCTCCACACTCCCAACTGTACCCCTGGGAGTGGCTTTGGTGGCTGATTTCTTTCCCCTCTCCCGCCGGGCACTGGCCAACTTTTTATGCTTGACAGGTGGGGGACTGTCCGTGCTCTGGCTCCTTGCCACACTGGCTGCCCTGCTGCCTGGTGCATTCCATAATCTGGTGACTACTGGCACCACTGGTCCCGCCGATGTTGTGGCTGAGGTGCTAGGTTGGGACCTGGAGAGTCGGGCCCTAGGAGACTGAAGGGGTGGGGGAGGTGAGGGAAAGAGGTCAAGGTTGGCCAGGAAAAGTTTCTTCGGAACACTAGGACGGGTAGCTGGAGGGGGTTTGGGAGTGGAGGAAGAGGTAGTGGTTGTAGGAGGTGTACGTTTGCTGACTTTGGGTGAAGGTGCATGGGCTGAAGGCTGTCGTGAGGTGGATGGCTGTTGGGTGGGTGTGTGGCTGCGTTTGTGTACCTTGGGAGGTAGCCTCACAGACACACTGGGAGAGGACACAGGGGACTTGTGAATGGTAGTGGGGGTGGTGACTGCACATGAGTGGGTGTGGTGCTGGGTGTGCTGGTGATGGACGTAGTGGGTGAGGATGTAGTGCATGCAGGTGTGAGTGGAGACGAGACAGGGAGGGAGGAGGGAGACGAGGAGGAGGGGGACACAGTGGAGGCAGTGGATGTTGGTGTGTCTGCATGTGTGTGATGCTTGAGTGAGTGCCTGTGGGATTTGTGGTGCTTATGTTTGCCTGAGCTTCCCTTGTGTGTTGAGGTGTGTGCATGCTGGTCTGATGGTGTGCTTGGGATAGGCTGAGGTACAGGGGTGTGGGTCTGGGTGGAGGAAGTTGGAGGGGGAAGGCTAGAGACAGGGACAATGGCTGCCATCAGTGCTGAGGCCAGAATCTGAAATGCTCGCTGAAGGGCTGCCTGACCAGAGTGAATGCCCTTCAGGTATGCATTGGTTTGTTGCAACTGCCTCTCTACACCCTGGATGGCATTCAAAATGGTAGACTGCCCAACAGTGAGGGAACTGAGGAGGTCAATGGCCTCCTCACTCAGGGCAGCAGAGGTGACTGGGGAAGGGCCTGAGGTGCCTGGGGCGATGGTGATGCCCACCCTCCTGGGTGAGTGGGCACGGACCAAAAGCTGAGGGGCTGCTGGGAGGGCGGTGCTGGTAGAGGGTGGCGGCTGTACCTGTAGATGCAGGGGGCACAGATGGGCCTGCCACCGCAAGGGAGCTCCCATCAGAGGAGGAGTCCGTATCGCTGGTGTCAGCTCCTGTCCCCGCCGTGGAGCTCCCCTCGCCCTCGCCCTCCGTCCCACTGGTGAATTCAGACTCCGTAGCTACGCCCTCCAGAGCAGCTCCCTCCTGCTCCGGTGCCACTGCTCCTCCACCTGATGATGCTAATGCACACAAGAAGATGGAGACCACAAAAAGGGGGGGTAGACAGAAGAAAGACATGTTGAGTGCATGCAATACCTCTAACGTTGAAGGACACGACAGAAACAGCAGCCCCCTGCACTATTCAATCCCAGTGACATGGGTTACAAGGCTGTGGTCGATTTCTGCACACATGGATGTCACAGGAGCCTGACTAGGTGTAGTTGGCACTGTACACAGGTGGGGTGGGGTGCCACAGGGCCTGCCTTAAGAAGGGTCCTTGCCTACTAAACTCGCCCTGGCCTAGGGGAACCCACAGCCCACCTCCCCCACCCAGACACCTACAATGCGCACTGAATCAGCAGAATGAGAGTGTACTCACCCCCTTGTTGCTGCTGTGATGCCCTCAAGCGCCCATCCAACTCCGGGTACGCCACTGCCAGGATCCTGAACATCAGGGAGGTCATGGTGTGACGGGCACCCCTCCCACGTTGGGAGGCCATCCCCAGCTGGGCCTCCGCCATCTTCTTGCTCCAGCGGCGAATGTCCTCCCATCATTTCCGGCAGTGGGTGCTCCGTCTGTGGTAGACCCCCAGGGTCCGGACTTCCTTGGCGATGGCACGCCAAATGTCCTTCTTCTGGTGGGCGCTTACCTACAGGAATAGTACAGGGGCAAAGGAGAAGATATTACCTCCAGCACCGTCACAGTCATTGGCTCGCATCCCTACCCTTGCCATGACGCACATGCACTCACCGTCTTTTCATGCACGCCTCATTCTCACCCCCCCTATCTTTCATCCACCCCACTCCACACAGGCATTGCCCATACAGCATGCTCACAGTGTACTTACCTGTTTGTCTGGAGGACCGTAAAGTAGCGTGTACTGGAGGAGGGCCCTATCCACGAGTTTCTCCAACTCCTCCGTGCTGAAAGCAGGGGCCCTTTCCCCAGACACACGAGCCATTGTTTCTTCCAGAATGAGGTCACAGCAGCACTTGCAGTGTAGGTCCTCTCCTGTCAAAGATCAGGTATCAAGTGATTAAACAGAGAGAAAATGGTGGTCACGTCCGCGGCGGTGCGTACCGTCACTGCCGGCGTACATCGTCATTGGCTCCTGGGACCCATAGGGTCCAATGTTAACCAATGCAGGATTGCGCCGCGGTCTTCGACCGCCTACCGCAACGGTGTACAGCGCCAGCGCAGTTACCTCATATCCCCTTGTCCCACTTTACAGGTCAGTCAGCCGCCATTTCATGGGCCCACATGGCATTATTTTTTGACTGCGTCACACATATGTAGGCCTTGCCTAAACACTCATACAGGCAAATTTTGAATTGCTAATATTTTCAGAGTAAGCTGTGTTTACGTACCTCAGAGTTGGTTGACTCTTTGCTCACTGTTCTCCTCTATAGGCACCGTCCGCTGGGGCATGTGAGGAGATGGTGGCATCCTCCGGTTTACAGACCGCTGGTGGACCTGTCGATAATGGAGCAGCGACATGTGACCATCACCTACAGGCTTGATCGTGCCACAATCCTGGAACAGTGTGCCCAGTTGGAGCCAGGCCTGATGTCAGCTATCCGCCATCCCACAGGAATCCCTCCTCAAGTGCAGGTGCTGTCAGTACTCCATTTCCTAGCAAGTGGGTCTTTTCAAACTACAGTGGCCATAGCATCAGGGATGTCCCAGCCTATGTTTTCCAACGTGTTGTCCAGAGTGTTGTCTGCCCTGCTGAAACACATGCAGAGCTACATCGTTTTCCCTCAGGTGGAGGATTTGCCTACAGTGAAAGGTGACTTCTATGCCCTGGGACATATCCCCAACATCATAGGTGCCATTGATGGGACACATGTGGCCTTGGTACCCCCCCGCAGGAGTGAACAGGTGTACAGAAACTGGAAGAGTTACCATTCCATGAATGTGCAGATGGTGTGTTTGGCAGACCAGTACATCTTCCATGTTAATGCCAAATTCCCTGGCTCAGTGCATGACGCTTACATCCTGCGGAATAGCAGCATCCCTTATGTGATGGGTCAACTCCAGAGGCACCGGGTGTGGCTATTAGGTGAGCACATGGACCCAAAACAGTGGGAATAGTTGTCTGGGTCTGTGGATGTCCCTATGAGTTTGTGTGTGTCTAACAGTTGTCCCTCGCCATTTGCAGGTGACTCTGGTTACCCCAACCTGTCATGGCTACTGACCCCAGTGAGGAATCCCAGGACAAGGGCAGAGGAACGCTACAATGAGGCACATGGGCGGACTAAGAGGATTATAGAGCGGACCTTCGGCCTCCTGAAGGCCAGGTTCCGGTGCCTCCATATGACAAGTAGTTCCCTATTCTACTCACTAAAGAAGGTATGCCAGATCATCGTGGCCTGCTGTATGCTTCACAACTTGGCTTTGCGACAACAGGTGCCTTTTCTGCAGGAGGATGGTCCGGATGGAGGTCTTGTGGCAGCTGTGGACCCTGTGGACAGTGAAGATGAGGAAGCAGAAGAAGAGGACATCGACAACAGGAACATGGTGATCCTGCAATACTTCCAGTGAGAAACACGTAAGAAGACAACACTGCCTGCTACATCTGATTTAAATGTACTACCTCTCTACTGTCTGTCATTTTCACCCAGTGTATGGTCACTGAGTTGTCACTTTCCCTTACGATTTCACAGATGTGGGTCCCACTGTGTGACATCTGCTTTGTTTCCTCATGGACTATAGCTGTGTGACATAGGTATGTTGACATTACATTTGAATGAGCATTTTGCCACTGTAATTGCTAATACACTATTTCGAAATCACAAACAGACTCCTGATTGTTTTGTGCTTTAAGGGTGTTTATTTAAGTGCTCAATATTGGAGGGGGTTGTAAAATGGCAAGGGGTGATGGTGGAGGAATGTCCATGGCAGAGTCCAGTCTATTAGTCTCACAGGTACATTGTCCAAAGGGGAATAGGAAGTGGAGCTGGGGCAGTTTAAGAATGGACAGGGTGACAAGGTGGGACAAAAGGATGACAATCAGGGTGGTCTCATTTCTTGGCGGGGGTCTTGGCATCGTTCTCTGTCTTTGTCCTGGATCTCAGAGACCGTTTGCGGGGTGGTTCTCCCTATGCAGAGAGTGGGGTGCTGGTGTGGTGGTCCTGTGGCGGTGCCTCCTGTCCACTAGTGCCGGCGGAGGTGGTGGGCAGTTCATCATCCAGGCTAGTGTCAGGGGCCCCTTGTTGTGCCACAGTGTCCCTCAGGGTGTTGACGAGTTCCTTCAGCACCCCTACAATGCTGCCCAGGGTGGAATTGATGGATTTGAATTCCTCCGTGAAGCCCAAATACAGTTCCTCCTGCAGCCGCTGGGTCTCCTGAAACTTGCCCAGTACCGTTGCCATTGTCTCCTGGGAATGGTGGTAGGCTCCCATGATGTTGGAGAGGGCCTCGTGGAGAGTGGGTTCCCTGGTCCTGTCCTCCCCCTGTCTCACAGCAGCCCTCCCAGTTCTCCTATGTTCCTGTGCCTCTGTCCCCTGAACCGTGTGCCCACTGCCACTGCCCCCAGGTCCCTGGTGTTGTTGGGGTGGTGGGTTAGCCTGGGTTCCCTGTAGTGGTGGACACACTGCTGCTTGACGTGTCCTGGGGACAGAGGTATGGGCCCGCTGGGTGGGTGCTGTGCTGGTGTTTCCAGAGGGGGGAAGGTCTGTAGTGGTTTGTGCCAGTGTGAGGGGAACCGACTGTCCCGAGGTCCCAGATTGGCCGGGCTGGTCATCTAGATCCAGTTGGACAGAGCTGCTGTCATCACTGTGGGCCTCTTCTGTGGGCGGAGTGGACATATCTGGACCCTCCTGTCCAGTGACGTTGGGTAGGGGTCCTGCAGGGGTGTAAAAGCATGATTATTGCATCTGTGTGTGCCACGGTGTGCAATGGGTGGGTGACCCTGTGCCCCAGTGCTTGCATTCCTGTGTAGGACCTTGTGTGATAATGGTTTAGGGGGGTGTATGGGTATGTGCAGTGGCCATGCTTTGGTGATGGGTGTCCATGCTTTGGTGTTGCATGCAGGTCTTGGGTTTGGGATGTGTGGTTTGTGATATTGGGACATGTGTGAGGAGTTGGAGTGATGGGGGTGAGGCCGAGGGTGGGGATATGTGATGGCATGCAGGTAGGGTGGGGGATGAAGTAGTAAAGATTTGTCTTACCAGAGTCCATTCCTCCAGCTACTCCTGCGAGGCCCTCAGGATGCAGTATAGCCAAGACCTGCTCCTCCCATGTTGTTAGTTGTAGGGGAGGAGGTGGGGGTCCGCCCCCATCCTCTGTACCGCGATGTGGTGTCTTGAGACCACGGAACGCACCTTCCCCCGTAGGTCGTTCCACCTCTTTCTGATGTCATCCCTAGTTCTTGGGTGCTGTCCCACTGCGTTGACCCTGTACATGATTCTTCGCCATAGCTCCATCTTCCTAGCTATATAGGTGTGCTGCACCTGTGATCCGAATAGCTGTAGCTCTACCCGGATGATTTCCTCCACCATGACCCTGAGCTCCTCCTCAGAGAACCTGGGGTGTCTTTGTGGTGCCATGGGGTGGTGTGGGTGATGTGTGGGGTGGGGTGTGTTGTGATGTGTGGGGTGATATTTAGAGGTGTGTTGTGTGAGGTGCGTGGATGTTATGTGGATGATGGTGTTGAGTGCCTGTGGATGCGAGTTTGTAGATGGTGGTGTCTCTCTCTGGCCTTCTGTCGCAATTGTGGTCGTAGGGGATTGTGGGTGATGTGGGTGTGTGTTTTATATTGTAGTGGGTGTGTGGGATTGGTGTGTGTATGTGTATCAGGTGTGTGTATTTCGAATTGTCCAATGTGGTAGTGTTTTGTAAGTGTGTGTGTATTTTGAGCGCAGCGGTGTGTACCGCCAATGGATTACCGCGGTTGAAAGACTACCCCGTGGATTCGTGGGTCGTGATAGTGTGGGCGTATTCCTGTTGGCGTGACGGTGGAGGTTTTGTTATCGCCAGTTTATCACTGACCTTTGGTGTGGCGGACTTGTGTGGCAGTCTAGATTTTGGCGGATTCCGGGCTTTGGGTCATAAAGACCGTGACGGAATTCCGCAGCCGCGGCGGTGTGTTGGCGGTTTTCTGCACGGCGGTAAGCGGCTTTTACCGCCAATGTTGTAATGACCCCCTAAATGCTGAGAAGTGTGAATTGAATAAGGCAAAGCTAAAATTCTTTGGCCATATGTTCTCTAATGGGGCCATGACACCCGACCCAGCGAAGGTACAAGTGCTGTCAACTGCTAGTCCATGTTATGTTCATTCTTTGTCATGGCCAGTTACTGTTTCAGATATACGCAAGACTTTCACACTGTGAGTGCTCCATTGAGAGAGTTATCGAAAAAGAATGTCTTATTTCACTTGTCGCATGAATGCAAACAAAGTTTTAACAGAATTAAACAAGCTATTGAAAACACTACTGAAATGCCATATTTTGTTTTGATCCAAAGCTACATACTGAAGTTGTAGTTGACACTCGACAAGTTGGGTTAGACATAATCCTTGCACAAGACAGTGGACAGATGAATGCTCAAAGAAATTTTGTGGCCTATGCAAGTAAACGTTTGTCCCAGACTGAATGTGCTTATTCACAAACTGACAAAGAAAGTTTAGCACTGGGGTGGACTTGTGAACATTTCCATGTGTTCTTGTACGGAAAACCATTCACGGTTGTGACAGATCATCAAGCATTGCTGACTGTTTTTGGAAATCCAAAAGCCAAGGTGCTTCCGTGCATTGAACATTGGGGTCAACAATTGCAAGATTATAACTATATAATTGTGATCATCCAAGATCAAAACCTTGCGGACTACTTCTAAAGAGTGCCTATACAATGTCAAGGTACTCCATTTAAGACAGCTGAATCCTACATAAACTTCATTGTGAAGTCAAACACACTAGCTGCCATTTCTTTAGAATAAGTTGTCGCTGCCATGAGTCAAGATAGTGACATGTTAAAATTAAAGGACATTCATTGTTACACATCAGTATCAGAAGTACAAAAATGTCAAAGATGAACTGTCTGTGCCACAAGAAGGATTTATCTTGAGGGGTTCAAGAATTGTTATTCCGGAGAGTCTGCAACAACAACTGATTGAGGTGGCCCATGAAGGACACCATGGAATTGTTGCCACTAAATGAGCTCTCCGAGAACGAGTCTGGTTTCCTCATCTCGAGTTGAAGACCTGTCATCTATGTAACTGCCTGTCATTTAAAACTATTCAATACCCTTTAATATGTCAGAGGTGCCAAAGCATGCCTAGGAAAGGTTTGCTGTTGACTTTTTGGTACACGTATCAATGGATGGTGACTGTGGATGAATACTCTTGCTTCCCATTGATTGAAGCTCTCTCATGTATTACTCAGGACAGAGTCATAGAGAGATTATATGGCATCTTTGCGAAATGGGGCATTCCTGTTATTTTCAAACTGACAGTGGCCCACCTTTTAATAGTAGGTGTTGAGGGCACTGCTATAGAGGCTGCATGTGATCATTGACACCTGGTGATCCCTGAGGAGTGCGGGAAGTGCCGGAATGGCAGCTGGAGGGGACCCGAGCACCAGAGGCTGTGAGCAAGGCAGAGAGGGGCTGCAGACTGGAACTGCAACCTATTCTGGAGGTGGCGGGACCCCTGTTACCAGGACCTGTGCAGTGAGCGGGCTGTGTCTTTGCCCCCCAGTACCTCATTGAAATATGCCTTAGTGGAGCCTGTGTGTGGCCTGGCCAGTGAGGGCCACAGGCCTGGAGGGCTGCTGTGGTGCCAGGACGGGGCCTGACTGTGGTGAGGATGCCAATTGGTGGTTAGTGTGGAGTGCTGCTGGGCAAAGCCCACTGCAGGCTCTGGCTTGATCCTGGGGCCCGGGGTTGCCCCTCCCGTTCAGTGGGAGTGAAGGTTTGTGGAACTGGACTACTGGCCACTAACAACTTTGACTGCTGCGGGCCTGGCAACGATTCCCTTACCCCAGGGGATGTGGCCCAGGCACTTGACATTGGAAGCCATGGGGGTAGTAGTGCAGAGGGGCCACATGGCTAGGGGGATGAGGAGGCACCTTTATTCCTTCTTGAGAGGGTGGCGGAATTTGGAGCTCTTGTGGTGTGGTCTCGGAGAGAGGAGACTTTCGCTGCCGGCGCAGCTTGCAGACTGCCATCACTGGGGTACCCTGCACATTTGAAGAGTCGTGCAAACCTAAGGGGTGTGCTGCACTCCACCTGGTCGTTAACATTGCTCCTGGGCGCCTGTGACTACTTGAACGGTGACTTATTACAGGACTAACATGTGGTTGACTGTACACGCCTTGGTGTGATGGGCAAAGACAGGAACACTCGTAATGGTCACCAGACAAAGATCGAACAGGTTCAAGGAAAAATAGACACCCTATTGACGGAGGTTAATCTGCTGCGAGTCAACCTTGTGGGTTGGCAGGGCGTTCCTTGGAGATGAAGCAGCAGGTCTAAAAGCTTCAGGAGGAGGTTACTGATCTTTGCTCTGCGTTCACCTCATTGACCACGCAGACACATAGCCTGGAGATGAGTGTGGAGGATGTGGAGGACTCTCCTGCCTTAGTACTCTACGATTTGTGGGATTCTGTGAGAGTGCTGAGGGGAGTGCCCCAGAATCATTCCTGGAACAATGGATTTGTTGTGTGCTCCCCTGTCTTTGTGGTGGAACATGCTAATGGGCATTGGCGCTGCCCGCACCACCTGGGCCCTCCCCGAGAACAATGATTGCTAAAATTCTTAATCATTGGGACAGAGACGCCATCCTTCAGGTGGTCCGCAAGGAAGGAGACTTGGCCTTTGGGAACTGCATGATTTATATTTTCTCTCAATTAACCAAAACAAGTGCAGTATTTACTTCAGTCCTTTTGGGGGTTCAAACAAAAGCTTAAGGCGATGGGACTTACCTAAAGTACTCCATGATGGGCGCTCCCATTTCTTCACAACTCCAGAGGAGGTATGGGACTGGTTGGAAGTTAGGAGCAAACCCCGAATGCTGGTGCGAGGAGGCCGAAAGGGTGGTCGCAGGTCCAGATCATCCAGACTGTGACAAAACAAGGGCTGCAAGTTATTGAGATCCGTCATGGCGAGGGTTGTGATTCACTATGATGGAATGCTGGATGTGGACAGTCAGAGGTTGGCGCAGGAGCCAACAAGGGCAATGGGGGAGCGGGTGATGTTGTTGCCTTTGAGTAAAGGTGGCTTGGAGTGGTTAATGATACGCCTGTGGTGGAGGTGCCATGATACCCGGAAACAATTGCGGACCTTCGGACCCCTCTACTGTAGGGTAGGGCTGGGCCGTGATGTTCCCATAGTGGTAAGACAGACTGTTTGGCTGCCCTCTCCTTGTCCTCCCTTCCGCCCAGACTCAGTGGGCGATTGTGTTCCTGCTGTGAACTGTGGCCTGGTAGGGTGATGTTCTGAACAATCTTGTGCCTCTGTGTGGACATAATTGGTCTTACTGCATTATATGATGTTGTGAACACTGTGCCTGGGAGTGTTGCAGCTCACTGAGGGCAGGCAGGGAAGTGTGTGATTTGTTCCCCCGTTAATATTCTTTGTTTCTGTTTAGTTCTGGTTGCGTGCTTGAGCTTGTGGGTGGCTATGAGGAGTGGCGCGAAACTCACCCCTTTCCTTGTTTCTTGGTCAAACAGAATTATGTCTGAATAAGGTATACCCTTTCTCGAGTGTTGAATCCTTAGCCTTTTTAGGGCACTCCAATGGAGATGACCCAGAAAGACTGCTTGGATTGATGAAGCTAAAAGACGTAGAATGTGTGCAAGGTGACAAAGTGAAATGTGTGATGCAATGGGAAGATGACAAAGCTCCCTTCTAATAGTTTGCAATTTTGAAATTGGAAACTAAAGAATACAAGAGTGAGAGTTCACAAAGAAGCCTACAAATTCTTCCAATTGAACTTGTTGAAGGAACTAGTTTTCTTTTGTTTATTACAAATCTCAAACATTCCAGAAAAGACATAATTGCTTCAAAATGTAATAGTTATGCATGCTTTACCTGAGATAAGATGGGAATTTAATCTAGATAAATGAGTAATCGAAAACTTGAGCTCGCAGATGAGCAACAACTGTTTTTCTGAAGTTTGGTGACACACCAAGGAGCCGATGACAGACCAATTGGAAGAGGTGACAAATGATAAATATTGTCTTCCTATTGGAAATGAAGGAACTTGTGATGAGGTGGATGAATGGGAGCAGACAGACAAGCAACCTTCAAATCGAGAAGTACCATCAAATCCAAAGGTTGGAAACAGTCTCCAAGACAAAAGATTGTCTCCATTTGGAGTTGGTTCACTGGGGTGTGAGTCCTGGTCATGCAAAAGCCACAATCCCTTGTAGGGTGAACCACAAAAAGTTACTAAATTAAGCTGTGCTTAACCCAGGGTAGCTAGGCACAAAAATCAGTCAGGCTTAACTTAGAGGTAATGTGTAAATTATTTATGCAGCACACAAACAGTAATAAAGTGAAAAACACAACACAAGAAATATCCCAAACTAATTTAGAAAATAGAGTACCTTTTAATAAATTATTTGACACCAAAATGAAACCAATCCAATCAGTAGAACCAGAATTATGAATTGTTAAAGTTTAAGGTTCAAAATAGCACCTAAAAGATCAATGCGCCAACAGCGGCCATCTAGTCATGCAAGACCGGGTCAGAATTGAAAGTTAAGGCCGACCGCAATGCAGTGCGGTTCGAATACAAGAAGTGGATTGGGTACAGTCGGTGCTTACCTTCGGACTTAAAAACAATTTGGAACAAAAATGTTTGAGACGGTAAAGTTCAGCTGAGAAGGCTTCAGCAGGTGTCTGATGAGGGAGCATCATCATCAGATGGTCCTGGGTTGAAGCCGGTGTGAGGTTTTCTGTGTTCGGACTTATTCACCGAAATGGAAGTTGAAAAACTCCAGGGGGACGAGGCGGAAGGCTGAAGCTAAGGACAGTTGCACAAAGTTGGATACCCCTTTGGTGAAGGACCACTGAGACAGATTTGTTGCTGTTGAGAAGTCGTGGCGGGAGAAGTCTCAAAGACAATCTGATCAGCGATGCACCTTGGGTGGCTAGGGGAGCAGGTTGGTCTTGGTCTCCTACTGGAGCACCTTTTGGCTAAATTTTGTCTAAGTCCTCGGTTTTGGAAAATGGCAATTGGGGTAACTTTAGCACCACAACCAAGGGTCAAGAACTAATAGGACACCTCTTGGGGATTCAGGACTCACTCAGGCTGGGTCCAGATGCAGGTTCAAGATTATCAAAGCCTGTTACCTTCCTGTGGCTCTGAACAGGACTAGCCCAAACTAGCCTAAGCTTGTTCCACACCAAATGGTAGGTCCTTCTGGTGGATTCAGCCAAAGACCTCTCAACCAGACCAACCACTCTCACTCTCTCTCCCCCAGGCCCAAAATATCTGCCACAATGTCGTCTTGTCATCCTCTGCTCCTAGCGCCAATCTGCAAAAGCGATGCCACTGCGAACGAGATTGTGAGTCTGCTATCTCATGGATTACACCAGGTACATATCATGTCTAGAAAATAATGTTCAAACGCAAACAACCCAGCATGAATCATCTCAACAATTGTAAGACTCTCAAATCACTCACCCTTTTTTATTCACCAAGTCTACCACCATCATGTTGTCCATGTTGAATAGCACCATACTATTAGCCAGTTCATTTCCCCCACTGTCAGAGCTACAAACAATGGGAAGGATTCAAGAAAGACAATGCTTTGTCCCTGCCACAACTAGTGCGCTGGCCACTCTTCTGCACACCACCTCCCATCCCAAAACAGTCCAAAATCATGCACCCCTACTGCATCTGAGGAAATCTGGACCTGGCAAACTGCGTTTTCTTCCAAAAATATCATTGACACTCCACTGAAGTCTTCCAAAAAAGTCAGCCAGATGCAAAGCTCACCCTCACTGCCATAGAAATCCATACTCAGTGGTGTGGCAACACTGCCCCTTACATTATCATGCCTAGACCCCTGCATAAGGTCCAACCTGCATAAGGTCCTGCACCTCTCTGGAAGCAAAATTCAAGAACCCAAGCAACTTCCGTACCACCCTCAACTCAATCTCCCTTTCACCATCACTCCAGTCAAGAATCTTTGGATCTCCTGCACCTTTGTCTGCGGCAAACCTGGCACCAACTGTTCCATGTCCAGTTAAATGCCTAAAAAATGTCAACACCACACTTGGGCCTTCCCCTTGTCCTTTGCCAAAGTCTCAGATCGCCTGAGCGCCCTAAAGCAGTCACGGAGTCCTTCCTGCTCTAAAACAAAAAGTTATCCAAGTAATGGGACACTCATCTTAGTAAACACCCACTGCAAGAACATGCTAAAGACCTCAAATAACTCACCTGAAATGGCACATTCCATCAGCAATACCCTGATAGATGGCACCTCCAAATTGCATGCAAAATCATGCAAAATCATTGGGGTTTATCTGCAAAAGCTGGAAATCAGATTTTGGCCCTCATTATGACATTGGCGGTAAGTCCCGCGTACCGCCATGCTGACTGCCGCCAACATACCGCGACGCGGTGGTATACTGCTACCCATATTATGACCCACACATAGCAATCCGTCACTATACGAACACACACAAGTCCACTAGCCAAAAGGTCAGTGATAAAATGGCAGTAGCAAAGCCCATACCGTTACGCCAACAGAACGACGGCCACAACATTATGACCCATGAATCACCGCAGTGGACATTCAGCCACGGTAAACCATTGGCGGTACTTACCACCGAGCTCAAAATACACACACACACATACAAAACAACACTACATTGGACAATTCAAACTACACACACCTAACACACGTACACACACCATACCCACACCACTATAAAACACCCACCCACATTACCCACAACCCTTTACGACTCAAAAAAATTGACAACTGAGAGAGAGATACACCAAGAGCACCCACAGAACCAGAGCCACAGAACACCATCACCCATACACCATCCACGCACCTCACAGCACACACCCCAACACATCACCCCCACACACCGTCACACACACCACTCACACTACACCCATGGCACCACAAAGACACCCCAGGTTCTGAAAGGAGGAGCTAAGGGTCATGGTGGAGGAAATCATCCGGGTAGAGCCACAGCTATTCGGATCACAGGTGCAGCAGACGTCCATTGCAAGGAAGATGGAGCTATGGCAGAGAGTTGTGGACAGGGTCAGCGCCATGGGACAGCACCCCAGAACTTGGGATGACATCAGGAAGAGGTGGAACGACCTACGGGGGAAGGTGCGTTCCTTAGTTGCAAGACACCAGATAGCTGTACAGAGGACTGGCGGTGGACCCCCACCTCCTCCCCCACAACTAACAGCATGGGAGGAGCAAGTCTTGGCAATGCTGCATCCTGAGGGCCTGGCAGGAGTAGCAGGAGGACTGGACTCTGGTAAGTCAACTCACTATTTCTATCACCCCCCTACCTGCATGCCATCGCATACCCAGCACTGCATGCAACAATAATGCATGGACACCACTCACAGCCCTGCATGGACACCCATCACCACAGCATGCACACTAGAGAGAACCACCTAGCCCACAAAATAACTACTCACACAAGGCAAAGCTGACTGGGCACTCACAACCATAGAGGCCATCACACCCACGCACAAGATTTTCAACGCAGAAACAATAACACTATATTTACATCCCCACAGGTCCCACATCCAACGTCACCGGACAGGAGGTGCAAGCAACAACCAGTCCCCCCCCAGAAGAGGCCCACAGTGATGACAGCAGCTCTGCTCGCCTGGATCTGGATGACCAACCTGGCCCATCAGGGACCTCTGGACAGTCGGTTACCCAGCCACAGTCCCATACCACCACAGAGCCTCCCCCCTCAGGAAACACCACCACAGCACCCACCCAGCGGGCCCATACCTCTGTCCCCATGACACGTCAATCAGCAGTGTGTCCACCACTACAGGGACCCCAGACACCCCACAAACACAGGAGGATCAGGGACCTGGGGTCAGTGGCAGTGGGCAGACAGTTTAGGGGACAGAGGCACAGGCCAACAGGGAAACTGGGAGGAGTGTTGTGCGCCAGAGAGAGGACAGGCCCAGGGAACCGACTCTCCAAGAGGCACTTGCAGAGATCCTGGGAGCCTATCAACATTCCCAGGACACGATGGGCCAGATCCTGGACAGTGTGCAGGAGAACAGGCGGCTGCAGAAGGGACAGTACCAGGGGATCAGGGAGGACTTGCAGATCATTAACAACACCCTGATCTCCATAGCAGGGGTGCTGGAAGACATGGATAACATTATGAGGGAGGCAGTCTCACAACAGCGGGCCCCTGCCACTAGCCAGACATCTGAACATCCTTCCACCTCTGTTACCGCTAGTGGATGTAGGAGGCTGGCCTGGCTTATAGTGGGTACCTGATGTTACGTACACCCTGTGCCAGGTCCAGTTATCCCTTATTAGTAGATTAGTAGTGTTCTAGCAGCTTAGGTTGATAGAGGTAGCTATAGCAGAGCAGCTTAGGCTGAACTAGGAGACACGCAAAGCTCCTACTATACCACTTATATCATATAGCACTATATCATAAGAATCACAATACTCAGTGTTACCAAAAGTAAAGGTACTTTGTTTTAGTAACAAGGTGCCAAAAATATCTCAGAGGATATACTCCCTTAGGAGGTAAGTAAAATACACAAAATATACACACAAACCAAAATCAGGTAAGTAAACAGTTAGAAAAGTAGTGCAAACACTGTAGAATACAATAGGATGCAATAGGCTTAGGGGCAATACAAACCATATACTCTAAAAGTGGAATGCGAACCACGAATGGACCCCAGGCCTAGTGTAGTGTGTAGAGGGTCGCTGGGAGTGTAAGAAAACACTAAGGGTGTCGAAGATACCTGTAGGAAAGTACCATCTTGCCTGGCATGTTACCCCCATATTTCACTGTATATATGTTGTTTTAGCTGTATGTGTCACTGGGACCCTGCCAGCCAGGGCCCCAGTGCTCATAAGTGTGCCCTGTATGTGTTCTCTGTGTGAGGACTAACTGTCTCACTGAGGCTCTGCTAACCAGAACCTCAGTGGTTATGCTCTCTCTTTGCTTTCCAAATTGTCACTAACAGGCTAGTGACCAATTTCACCAATTCACATTGGCATACTGGAACACCCTTATAATTCCCTAGTATATGGTACTGAGGTACCCAGGGCATTGGGGTTCCAAGAGATCCCTATGGGCTGCAGCATTTCTTTTGCCATCCATAGGGAGCTCTGACAATTCTTACACAGGCCTGCCACTGCAGCCTGAGTGAAATAACGTCCACGTTATTTCACAGCCATTTACCACTGCACTTAAGCAACTTATAAGTCACCTATATGTCTAACCTTTACCTGGTAAAGCTTGGGTGCTAAGTTACTTAGTGTGTGGGCACCCTGGCACTAGCCAAGGTGCCCCCACATTGTTCAGGGCAAATTCCCCAGACTTTGTGAGTGCGGGGACACCATTACACACGTGCACTATACATAGGTCACTACCTATGTATAGCGTCACAATGGTAACTCCGAACATGGCCATGTAACATGTCTAAGATCATGGAATTGTCACCCCAATGCCATCCTGGCATTGGGGAGACAATTCCATGATCCCCTGGGTCTCTAGCACAGACCCGGGTACTGCCAAACTACCTTTCCCGGGGTTTCACTGCAGCTGCTGCTGCTGCCAACCCCTCAGATAGGTTTCTGCCCTCCTGGGGTTCAGCCAGGCTTGGCCCAGGAAGGCAGAACAAAAGACTTCCTCAGAGAGAGGGTGTTACACCCTCTCCCTTTGGAAAAAGGTGTCAGGGCTGGGGAGGAGTAGCCTCCCCCAGCCTCTGGAAATGCTTTGATGGGCACAGATGGTGCCCATCTCTGCATAAGCCAGTCTACACCGGTTCAGGGATTCCCCAGCCCTGCTCTGGCGCAAAACTGGACAAAGGAAAGGGGAGTGACTACTCCCCTGACCTGCACCTCCCAGGGGAGGTGCCCAGAGCTCCTCCAGTGTGCCCCAGACCTCTGCTATCTTGGAAACAGAGGTGCTGCTGGCACACTGGACTGCTCTGAGTGGCCAGTGCCAGCAGGTGACGTCAGAGACTCCTTCTGATAGGCTCTTACCTGTGTTGCTAGCCTATCCTCCTTCCTAGGTAGCCAAACCTCCTTTTCTGGCTATTTAGGGTCTCTGCTTTGGGGAATTCTTTAGATAACGAATGCAGGAGCTCATCAGAGTTCCTCTGCATCTCTCTCTTCACCTTCTGCCACGGAATCGACCGCTGACTGCTCAGGACTCCTGCAAAACCGCAACAAAGTAGCAAAGACGACTACTGCAACCTTGTAACGCTGATCCTGCCGCCTTCTCGACTGTTTTCCTGGTGGTGCATGCTGTGGGGGTAGTCTGCCTCCTCTCTGCACTAGAAGCTCCGAAGAAATCTCCCGTGGGTCGACTGAATCTTCCCCCTGCAACCGCAGGCAACAAAAGACTGCATCACCGGTCCTCTGGGTCCCCTCTCAGCACGACGAGCGTGGTCCCTGGAACTCAGCAACTCTGTCCAAGTGACTCCCACAGTCCAGTGACTCTTCAGTCTAAGTTTGGTGGAGGTAAGTCCTTGCCTCCCCACTCTAGACTGTATTGCTGGGTACCGCGTGATTTGCAGCTGCTCCGGCTCCTGTGCACTCTTCCAGGATTTCCTTTGTGCACAGCCAAGCCTGGGTCCCTGACACTCTAACCTCAGTGCACAACCTCCTGAGTTGTCCTCCGGCGTCGTGGGACTCCCTTTTGTGTCTTCGGGTGAGCTCTGGTTCACTCTTCTTCGTAGTGCCTGTTCTGGCACTTCTGCAGGTGCTGCCTGCTTCTGAGAGGGCTCCTTGTCTTGCTGGATGCCCCATCTGTCTCCTCACGCAAGTTGCGACATCCTGGTCCCTCCTGGGCCACAGCAGCATCCAAAAACCCTAACCGCAACCCTTGCAGCTAGCAAGGCTTGTTTGCGGTCTTTCTGCGTGGGAACACCTCTGCAAGCTTCTTCACGACGTGGGACATCCATCCTCCAAAGGGGAAGTTCCTAGTCCTCTTCGTTCTTGCAGAATCCACAGCTTCTACCATCCGGTGGCAGCTTCTTTGCACCCTCATCTGGCATTTCCTGGGCATCTGCCCAATCTCGACTTTGTCGTGACTCTTGGACTTGGTCCCCTTGTTCCACAGGTACTCTCGTCCGGAAATCCACTTTGGTTGCATTGCTGGTGTTGTTCTTTCTTGCAGAATTCCTCTATCACGACTTCTGTGCTCTCTGGGGAATATAGGTGCACTTTACACCTACTTTTCAGGGTCTTGGGGTGGGCTATTTTTCTAACCCTCACTGTTTTCTTACAGTCCCAGCAACCCTCTACAAGCTCACATAGGTTTGGGGTCCATACGTTATTCGCATTCCACTTTTGGAGTATATGGTTTGTGTTGCCCTTGTACCTATGTGCTCCTATTGCAATACATTGTAATTTTACACTGCTTGCATTACTTCCTTTTTCTATTACTGCATATTTTTGGTATTGTGTACATATATCTTGTGTATATTTGCTATCCTCATACTGAGGGTACTCACTGAGATACTTTTGGCATATTGTCATAAAAATAAAGTACCTTTATTTTTAGTATATCTGTGTATTGTGTTTTCTTATGATATTGTGCATATGACACCAGTGGTATAGTAGGAGCTTTGCATGTCTCCTAGTTCAGCCTAAGCTGCTCTGCTAAGCTACCTTTTCTATCAGCCTAAGCTGCTAGACACCTCTTCTACACTAATCAGGGATAACCGGACCTGGTACAGAGTGTAAGTTCCCCTTGGTACCCACTACAAGCCAGGCCAGCCTCCTACAATACCCAATCCCAAGACCCTGAAAAGTAGGAGTAAAGTTACCCTACTTCCCCAGAAACACACTAAAGTCGTGATAGGAGATTCTGCAAAGACAACAACTGATTGCAAAGCACTGAAGACGGATTCCTGAACATGAGGACATGCAAAAGAAGGGGACCAAGTCCAAGAGTCACAAAGGTGTCCGGGGGGGGGGGGGGTGGGGGGGGCAGGAGCCCACTAAACCCCAGATGAAGGTGCAAAATGGCTGCCTCCGGGTGAAAGAAGCTGAAGATTCTGCAACAACAGAAGATGCCTTTCTCCTTTTCACTGAAGATGTCCCACAGCGTGCTGGGGGATGCAGTGTTGTTTCCACGCAGAAAGACCGCAAACAAGACTTGCTAGCTGCAAAGGTCCCAGTTGAAGAAAATGGGTGCTGCCCGGGACCAGGAAGGACCAGGAGGTCGCCCCTTGGAGGAGGACACAGAAGGGGCGCTCAGCAGCACAGAGAGCCCACCAGAAGCAGGCAGCACCCGCAGAAGCACTTGAATTGGCATTCAAGGAATCTGAGCACAGCGGTTGTCTCAGCACTACAAAGGAGGGTCCCACGAAGTTGGTGGTCAACTCAGCGAGTTGAGCAATGCAGGACGGAGTGCTGGGGACCTTGACTATGCTGTGCACGAAGGATTCCTTGCAAAAGTGCACAGAAGCCCTAGCAGCTGCAGTTCACGCAGTACACAGGATTACTGTCTGGCGTGGGGAGGAAAGGACTTACCTCCACCAAATTTGGACAGAAGGACCACTGGACTGTCGGGGTCACTTGGTTCCAGCTCCTGTGTTCCAGGGACCACGCTCGTCTAGATGAGAGGGGACCCAGAGGACCGGTGATGCAGAAGTTTGGTGCCTGCGTTAGCAGGGGGAAGATTCCATCAACCCACAGGAGATTTCTTCTTGGCTTCCAGTGCAGGGTGAAGGCAGACAGCCCTCAGAGCATGCACCACCAGGAAACAGTTGAGAAAGCCAGCAGGATTAGGTGCTACAATGTTGCTGGTAGTCGTCTTGCTACTTTGTTGCAGTTTTGCAGGCGTCCTGGAGCAGTCAACGGTCGATCCTCAGCTGAAGTCAAAGCGAGAGATGCAGAGGACGTCTGGTGAGCTCTTACATTCATTATCTGAAGAGAAACCCACAGGAGAGACCCTAAATAGCCCTCAGAGGAGGATTGGCCACCTAACCAGGTAAACACGTATCAGGAGGGGTCTCTGACGTCACCTGCTGGCACTGGCCACTCAGAGGCCTCCATTGTGCCCTCACACCTTTGCATTCAAGATGGCAGAGGTCTAGGACACACTGGAGGAGCTCTGGGCACCACCCCTGGGGTGGTGATGGACAGGGGAGTGGTCACTCCCCTTTCCTTTGTCCAGTTTCATGTCAGAGCAGGGGCTGGGGGATCCCTGAATCGGTGTAGAATGGGTATGCAAGGAGGGCACCATCTGTGCCCTTCAAAGCATTCCCAGAGGCCAGGAGAGGCTACTCCTCTCAGGCCCTTAACACCTATTTCCAAAGGGAGAGGGTGTAACACCCTCTCTCAGAGGAAATCCTTTGTTCTGCCTTCCTGGGACTAGGCTGCCCAGACCCCAGGAGGGCAGAAGCCTGTCTGTGGGTTGGCAGCAGCGGTAGCTGCAGTGCAAAACCTCAGATAGCTAGCTTGGCAGTACCCGGGGTCCATGCTGGAGCCCCAGGGATGCATGGGATTGGCACCCCAATACCAGATTTGGCATGGGGGGACAATTCCATGATCCTAGACATGTTACACGGCCATATTCGGAGTTACCATTGTGAAGCTACATATAGATATTGACCTATATGTAGTGCACGCGTGTAATGGTGTCCCTGCACTCACAAAGTCTGAGGAAATTGCCCTGAACAATGTGGGGGCACCTTGGCTAGTGCCAGGGTGCCCTCACACTTAGTAACTTTGCACCTAACCTTCACTGGGTGAGAGGTAGACATATAGGTGACTTATAAGTTACTTAAGTGCAGTGTAAAATGGCTGTGAAATAATGTGGAGGTTATTTCACTCAGGCTGCAGTGGCAATCCTGTGTAATATTGTTCTGAGCTCCCTATGGGTGGGAAAAAAATGCTGCAGCCCATAGGGATCTCCTGGAACTCCAATACCCTGGGTACCTAGGTACCATATACTAAGGAATTATAAGGGTATTCCAGTGTGCCTATCAGAATTGGTGAAAATGGTCACTAGCTTGCAGTGACAATTTTAAAAGCAGAGAGAGCATAAGCACTGAGGTTCTGGTTAGCAGAGCCTCAGTGACAGAGTTAGGCACCACACAGGGAACACATTTAGGCCACAAACTGTGAGCACTGGGGTCCTGGCTAGCAGGATCAAAGTGAGACAGGCAAAAACAAACTGACACACAAGTAAAAATGGGGGTAACATGCCAGGCAAGATGGTACTTTCCTACAGTGAACAAGTGGCCCCACCACAGGAACAACAGGCCACCACCACCCCTACCTGTGTGTCAATGGAAGTACTGTCGAATGATTGATGTTCTGTTGTCCACATCCTCATCCTCTGCCTCCTCTTCATCACTATCCACAGGCTCAACCGTTGCCTCACGCCCATCTCCTGCCTCATCCTCCTGCAGAAAAGGCACCTGGCAACGTAAGGCAAGGTTGTGCAACATGCAACATGCAACATGCCAAGATGATCTGGCCCACAACTTGCGTGAGTACCACAGGGAACCACCTGTTAGATGGAGGAACCGAAACCTGGCCTTCAGGAGGCCAAAGGTTCGCTCTATAATTCTTTTTGTTTGCCCATGTGCCTCATTGTAACGTTCCTCTGCCCTTGTACTGGGATTCCTCACTGTGGTCAGTAGCCATGAGAGGTTGGGGTAACCAGAGTCGCCTGTAAATATCGAGGGATACCTGTTAGCCAGACACTAACCCTTAGGGCCAACCCACACCCATATACCAACATACCCTGGGTGGGGCCATGGGCTCACCTATTAGCCACACCCGGCGCCTCTGGAGTTGAGTCAACACATGTGGGATGCTGCTATTCCTCAGGATAAAGGCATAATGCCCAGACCCAGGATACTTTGCATTCACATGGGAGATGTACTGGTCCGCCAGGCACACTATCTGCACATTCATAGAGTGAAAGCTCTTTCGATTTCTAAACACCGGTTCATTTCTTCGGGGGGGGGCAAAGGCAATATGTGTACCATCGATAGCCCCAGCAATGTTGGGGATATGTCCCATTGAATAGAAGTCAGCTTTCACTGTGGCCAAATCCTCCACCTAGGGGAATACAATGTAGCTGCGCATGTGTTTCATCAGGGCAGACAACACTCTGTTCAGCATGTTTGAGAACATTGGCTGTGACATTCCTGCTGCTAAGGTCACTCTCAGTTGGAAGGAGCCAGTTGCCAAGAAATGGAGCACAGATAGGACTTGCACAAGAGGGGGGATCCCAGTGGGGTGACGGATAGCTTAGATCAGGTCTGGCTCCAATTGGACACACAGCTCTTGGATTGTGGCCCTATCAAGTCTGTAGGTGAGGATAATGTGCCTGTCCTCCATTGTTGCCAGGTCCACCAGAGACCTGTACACAGGGGGATGTCTCCATCTCCTATTCATCCTCAGCGGTTGTAATCTAGGGGGCAAAATGTTGAGCATCTGGTCAGTTTCCGACATTTCCTCAATGTACAATGCATTGGATGTTGTGACAGAAACAGTATGTTGATGTTTAGCCCCAAAATATGCTTACGTCTGCTGTGAAGCAGTTAGGTGCCATGGTCTGCCCCCCCCTGAAATGGCGGACACCTGTCCTGTGTGGATGGACAGGTGGAAGTGAGGTAATGTCGCTGATGTTGTGCATCGTTGCAGGAGGCGGTTGAGTACCGCCGTGCAACTCCTCATTGGTTATCATTGGGCCCTATGGGTTACAGTAGCCAATGGTGATGTATGACGGCGGTGATGGTACGCATCGCCGCTGACGTGACCACCATTTTCTATCTGTTCACTCACTTGCTACCTGACCTTCAACAGGAGAGGACCTACACTGCAAGTGCTGCTGTGACCTGTGTCTGGAACCGACCATGGCTCGAGTCACTGGGGAAAGGGCCCCTGCCTTCACCGCTGCGGAGCTGGAGAGACTGGTGGATGGGGTCCTACCCCAGTACCAAATGCTGTATGGGCCTCCAGACCAACAGGTGAGTACACTGTGAGCACGATGCATGGGGCATAAATGCATGGAGTGCTGTGTGTGAAGGCCTCGTGTAAGGAGGGGGGTGGTTGAGGGGTCCTGAGCAGCGTGCTGCATGTGTGGTGGGCATTGTATGTGCTTAAGGGGATTTGAGGGATATATGGGCCATGAGTGTAACAGGCCAGACGGTATGACTGATACCATTTTCTATTTTTATTTTTCTGCAGGTCAGCGCCCATCAGAAAAAGGGTATATGGCGTGCCATCACCAAGGATGTGCGGACCCCGGGGGTCTACGGCAGGCGGAGCACCCACTGTCGCAAATGGTGGGAGGACCGGAGACGCTGGGCAAGGAAGATGGCGGGGGCCCAGCTGGGGATGGCCTCCCAATGAGGAAGGGGTGCCCGTCGAACCCTGACCCCCCTGATGTTCCGCATACTGTCAGTGGCCTATCTGGAGCTGGATGGGCGCTTGAGGGCATCACAGCAGCCACAAGGGGGTTGAGTACAGTTCCCAATATACTACTTGCGCGTGGAGGGGTGGTCTCTGGGTGGGGGATGTGCGCCTGTTGGTGCCCCTAGGCCAGGCCCAACATTGCAGGGTAGGTTCCATGTTGGGCAGGGGCTGATGAACTCCACCCTCAAACAAGCTAGTGGGCATCCACTACTGGGCAGGGCTCTGTGGGTCTCAGGTATGCTGCATCTGGTGTTAGGTATTACTGTCCATGGCCTGGTGACTAGCATTGTGACTGGTAGTGCATCGCCTAGTGCGTAGGGCTGTCCCCTGTGTGTTGTGTACGCCAACGGTGGTGTTGTTGCTGGCATTGACCAAGTGTATCCTCTGTCTCTTCTCCCCCTTTTTGCTTTGTCACCCTGTCCTTCTGAGCATTAGCATCATCTGGAGGAGGAGCAGAGGCACCGGCGATAGAGGGAGCTGCATCCCACAGGTCCCATGAGGCAGAAGCCTCTGACGGTGAGGGCACCAATGGGACGGAGGGCAAGGGGAGCACCATGGCAGAGACAGGAGGGGACAGTTCTGAAAGTGATACCTCCTCCGATGGAAGCTTCCTGGTGGTGGAGATCACCTCTGTGGCCACCCCAATTACAGGTACAGCTGCCACCCCCGTACCAGCACCATCCTCCCAGCAGCCCCTCAGCATGTTTCCCGTGTTCACTCACCCAGGAGGGTAGGCATCTCCTTCGCCCCAGGTACCTCAGGCTCTGTCCCAGTTAGCCCTGCTGCCCTGAGTGAGGAGGCTATTGACCTTCTGCAATCCATCTCTGTTGGGCAGTCAACCATAGTGAATGCCATCCAAGGCCTGGCAGGGCATTTGCAACATACAAATGCATTCCTGGAGGGCATTCAGTCTGGTGTGGCGGCCCAACAGATCATTCCAGGCTCTGGCCTCCTCCCTGATGGCAGCCATTGTCCCTGTCTCTAGCCCTCTCCTCCAACTTCCTCTACCCAGTCCCATTGCCCCTAACCCCAACCTATCCCAAGCACACATTCAGATCAGAGTGCACCCAAGTCAACACACAGGAGTGGCTCAGGCAAACACAAGCACCACACATCATCCCACAGGCACTCACACAAACACCATCCAGAGGCTGACAATACAACATCCACTGCGCCCACCGTGTCCCCCTCCTCCTCCTCATCCACCTCCCTCCCAGTAGCGTCTACACAGACCCGCATGCACTACATCCACACCCAACAGCCATCCACCTCACAACAGCACCCAGCCCATGCACCTGCACCCAAACACAGCAGACAGACACCTCCTACAACCACTCCATCTTCCTCCACTTCCAAACCTTCAACCTCTTCTTGCCCCAGTGTCCCTAAGAAGCTTTTCCTCTCACCCTTGACCTCTTCACTACCCCTCCCCACCCGTCCTTCACGTCGGGCCTGGGTTGGCAGAACTCAAGCCAGCACCTTAGCCACCCAGTCCACGGCCACTGTAGTTTTGGCAGCTACTGCAGATGTGAGAGGCTCCAAGGAGACACCCATCAGCACTGGCAGTGCGCCTGCACCAGCTGCCAAGGGGAAGGATGTACCACCAGCTGCCAAGGAGGCCCACCACACGGCAAGGGGGCACCACCACATGGCAAGGGCAAGGAGGCACCACCAGCTGCCAAGGGCAAGGAGGCACCACCACACGGCGAGGGCAAGGGCAAGAGAAAAGGGCCTGCCCCTGCAGGCAGGAGGGACAGGAGGCCTGGTGCTTTGACAGGATCTGAGCCCCCACCACCAACCATGGCACTTCAGCCATCCGAGGCTGCAGGGGAAGGGCTCGAGCCTCCCCCCCATCACTGGCAGCACCGCCACCTGCACCACCATCAGCACCGCCACATGCACCGCCACCAGCACCACTAGCAGCAGCAGCCCCAATGGGCAGCCATCCGAGGCTGCAGGGGAAGGGCTGGAGCCTTACCCCACCACTGGCAGCACCGCCACCTGCCCCGCCATCAGCACCGCCACATGCACCGCCACCAGCACCACTGGCAGCAGCCCCAGTGGGCAGCCGTCCAAGGCTGCAGGGGAAGGGCTGGAGCCTCCCCCCACCACTGGCAGAACTGATACCAGCACCGCCACTGCCACCACTGTGCAGCCGTCGCTGCCAGTGGATGGACTGTCGTCCTGCCTCCATGGAGTGTTATGCATCCTGACCACTGCAAATCTTGTGGGTATGACACCCAGGTGAGATACTGTGACCTTACACTCCCCAATTGCTGCATCACAGGACACAACACCCCCTCCAGAACCAGTGGAAGAAGGCATCCACTCACCCCCTCCTTGCCAGGATGAAGCACATTGGGCACAAGGCCCCCTCCAGAACCAGTGGAAGAAGGCTTCCACTCACCCCCTCCTTGCCAGGATGAAGCACACTGGCCACAATGCCCCCTCCAGAACCAGTGGAAGAAGGCATCCACTCACCCCCTCCGTGACAGGATGAAGCACATTGGGCACAAGGCCCCCTCCAGAACCAGTGGAAGAAGGCATCCACTCATCCCCTCCTTGCCAGGATGAAGCACACTGGCCACAATACCCCCTTCAGAACCAGTTGAAGAAGGCATCCACTCACCCCCTGTTTGCCAATATGAAGCACACTGGGCACAATGCCCCCTCCAGAACCAGTGGAAGAAGGCATCTACTTGAGATACTGTGGCCTTGCACTCCCCAGGACCGAGCAGTGGGCAAACCACCCATTTGAGAGACTGTGGCCTTGCACTCCCCAGTTCCGAGTAGTGGGCAAAACACCCACTAGATAGAGTCGGTCATTAGACCGAGGGACCGCCGTGCTGAAGACCGCCAGTGCAGGTCGTTTTCCGCTCGGCGCATTATGACTGCTGGCAGCCCTCTGTCCTTTTCCAGACGGAGAGCCGCCAGCAGCCATACTGGCGGTCGGTGGGGAACTGGAGGTTGCTCCACCTCCACCGCCAAATCAACAGAACACTGCCCACCGAATCACGTTCTGTGATTCGGCGTGACGGTGTTCTGCTGACGGGGTGCTGGCGGCGGAGCAGCCCCCATGGATCCCGTCCCCTCTTGGAGGATCAACGGACCAGGTAAGTTGATCGTCCGTTAGGGGAGGGGGTGGCGGGGTGTTGTGTGTAGTGTGTGTGCATGGGGGTGTGCGTGTGAGTATGAAGAGGGGGTGTGTGAGTGCGTGTATGCATGCAGGGGTGTTGTGTGTTTGAAAATGTGTGCATGTCTGTCTGTATGTATGTCTGTATGGATGTGTGCGTGTATGTCTGAATGTGGGTGTATGCGTATGACTGTGTGTGTGGCTGTTGGCATGTTTGTTGGTGTGTGTGCGGGTATGTGTGTTGGTGGTGCCTGCGTGCGTGTGAGTGTGATTCAGTAATGTGATGTTGGGGGTGGGGGTGGGTCCTGCCACCTTTGGGGGGTTGGCAGGGGGTAGGGGTGTTGGGGAAGGACTCGGGGTGGGGGTGGGGGAGACCCCTATCAGTGCCAGGGAAGGAATTCCCTGGCACTGATAGTGCTCACCGCCATGGATTTCATGGCGGTTCCCCACCCCATGAAATCCATGGCAGTGAGCTGGGTCATGATACCGCCGGCGGTATTGTGACGGCCGCCGGGCTGGAGACCCAAGTCTCCAACCCAGCGGTCGTCTCCACCCTGGCGGTCTGATCGGAGAAGTGGCGGATGACCATGGCGGTAACCGCCATGGTCATAATTCAAATTTTTTTACCCCAGCATGTTGGCGTTAAAACCGCCACTTCTCCACCAACCGCCAGGGTTGTAATGAGGGCCAGACTGTGGCCTTGCACTCCCCAGGACCAAGCAGTGGGCAAACCACCCACTAGAGAGACTGTGGCCTTGCACTCCCCAGGACCAAGTAGTGGGCAAACTACCCACTAGAGAGACTGTGGCCTTGCACTCCCCAGGACCAAGCAGTGGGCAAACCACCCACCAGAGAGACTGTGGCCTTGCACTCCCCAGGACCAAGCAGTGGGTAAACGACCCACTAGAGAGACTGTGGCCTTGCACTCCCCAGGACCAAGCAGTGGGCAAACCACCCACTAGAGAGAATGTGGCCTTGCACTCCCCAGGACATCGCACAGGGCATGTAGCCCCCTCCAGGACCAGTGATGTTGGACCATCTTCCGGTTGAGGTGCCCCCCCATTCCCATTCCCCCTGAGGAGCCTGTGTATTTTCAACCTGATGCCCCAGCAGTGTTCTCTCGGTGTTGATGCAGGAGTCAAGTGGGGTCTTGGCCTATGTGATGTGGCCCTGTGGCCCACGGACATTATGGACTGGGCAGTGTCCCTCCAATTGTATATCTGTAAACACTGTTTTGAATTTTGAGGACGTAGTTCTAGTTTTGTATCTTATTACACTCACTTCAATCACTTCCTTTTGTCCTTGCATTATTCCTGAGGGGTACGGGGTGGATGTGTAATGTTGTTGCATCTGTTTGTGTGTATGGTGTTGAGGTGGGGGTGTTGCATGTTGCATGTGTGTGTCACTCTCTTTTTCCTCCCCTGTGTGCTAGGCGGCAGTACTCACCGTGGTCATTGTCGCCGGCGTATGTATTCCTGGTGTAGGAGGAGGTAGATCAGCACGGGGAAGATCTGCAGTTCGGGCTCCATGGTGTCATGGTTCTTCCTTGAGTCTCCAGAGGTGAGTCCTTTGCCTTCTGTGTACTTTTTCCGCCGTGCTTTTGTTGTCATTGGTACCGCCCCGGAAAAGGTGGCAGATAGGCTGGTCATAATAGAGTGGGCGGTATATTGTCTTCCGCCTGGCTGTTGGCGGTTACCGCCATGGTGCTTGTTGCTACCGCCGTGGCGGTCGGTGTGTTAAAGTGGCTGTCTGTCTTGGCGGTATCCGCCGTGGTCATAATTCCATTTATTTTACTGCTGGCTTATTGGTGGTATTACTGCCGCTTTATCACCGACCACCAATGTTGTAATGTGGGTTTTTATGTCTCATTTAAGCAGCTGCTCCCAGTCCTCACCGTATGAATGACGCCATCCACCGACACATACAACACCTTAGTGTTTTCTGCCACAATGAAATCATTTATCGAAGATCCCTCCAGCCAGAACAAATGGTGTATCATTTTGAACTCTCCCACCACCTTCTTAGGCACCACCACCAGTGGGGATATGATCAAGTCTGCCAAAGGCCAAACGAAAAACAGGCCCTCGATCCTCCCTTCTGACACCTCTTTTTACAATTTTGCCTCCACCGCTCTTGGGGCTTCCTTTGTTCCCCTCAGATTGTCTGCCCACCGATGTCCCCTGGAGCCCTGGTAACAACCCAAAACCTTCTTGTAAACCCCACACCAACTTCAAAGCTGCCCCCTGGCCTGGTAGACAGCAAGCAAGGGTATTAGGGCCTCTATTTTAATGGGTGTATGAGCCCTTTGGCCCAGTTGGGCCCAGCTGTCTCCTTCCTTTGTTCTCCTTCCATTGTTCGGCGGGACTGTCCAGGGTGAAACACTGCATGATGGGGTGCCTCCCCCTACATTTGAAGCATTCATGTTTGAACTTACATGGATATTTGGAGCAAAAACCCTTGTTTAAGTTCCAACACGCCCCAACATTGAGTCCTGTTGGCCTTAGCACAGATCCTGCACCTTGTGGAGCAGGATGGGGCTGAAAGGGCCGGTATATGATTGGAACGCCTCTTGCAGTTTGTGTAGAGGCCATGGACTGTGTAGATGACATCCACTGCATCCACAGCTCAGAATCCACCTTCCCACCATGGCTTACCTAGATTAAGACTCATTCGTGCCTAGAATTCTTCTTTGTAGCTAAGCAAAGTGTAGCCCCAGAAATGCATCTGTACTTTTCTAATAATGTTCATGTACTTAAACAAAACAATGGCTCTGTCTGAGTGTTTCTCACAATAAACGCTGGTATAGATTAAAAACGCCAATGTCCATTTCTCCATATTGATGAGAACCCTAGGCCTCCCTGTCAGTTCCCACTCCTCTTCTTTCGACCCCTCTTTTGCCTGTATGTCCCTGTTTAACAATTTGAACTCCTCCACGTGCTCATGTTTCCATATCCTGTTCTTAGTCTCATCACAAAGTTGTGATCCCAAAGGCATAGCCAAACCCATTTACAGTAATAATTTTTTATGCTTCTCACCTTCTGTGGCCCCCTCTCCCCACACATCTTCCCCCTTTGAACCCTCTTTTTGGAACCCTATCCTATCCATGACTTTACCACTGTCAGCATCTTTGGGCACCGCCTTTGATGCCTCTTTTGCCTTTTACTCCGTCTCATCGATGACTCCATTCCCAACACCCACTGACTTGCAAGCCTTTCCACCAGAACCCGATTCCACCAGTCTCCTTTAATTGATGACACAATTTTAGCGTCCCTCCTTTCTTTGCGACGTCTGCCACCTTTCTGAGCCGACTTCCCAGTGGTGCTTTTTTTGTCCGCACTTGTCCTCTGAAACACACCAACTGTACTTTCTGTTGCCTTCTCTCTCCCTTTTGTCCTCGCCTCTGGTAGCCCCACAGCCACTTCATCGTTCAGCACACCTTCCTCCCATAACATTGCTGCCTTCATCATAATCTAAAATCAATTCATCCTCTCCCACACCATCCACACACGGTCCTGCACTCCACTGCAAAAACTCTTCTTTGTAGGCACATCTCTTTCTGGCATGGTTTGCCTCTCTGGTCCAGACCTGAATGCCTGAGCCCTTGGTGTAGGGAGGGCCACCACTTATGCCTCCCCCCTCAAGACCAACGTCCAGAAGCAATCGTGTGCCCCATTAGCATCACCATCAGTCTGCCAGTTTCTCCTACTACCTTTGCTGCTCCAGTCCCAACAGGCTGCACCAACCTGGGGGGTCCCTTGCACCACTGAGACCACAAACCGCACCAGCTCCCTCTGTCTCTGCTTCTCCCTCATGCTCTTCAGACACCCACAGCCATCGACCCTGCCTGTTCCCTGTCCCTCTTCCCGGCACTTGCCCCATGGATGGCCCCTGTCTAGCGAATCCTCCCTGGCCGTACACATCCGGACCCACCTCTCTTTGGTTTCCTGGATCAACAGGCATTGGTTCCGTATGCGTCTGTCTAAATCCACACCCTGCCACCTGGACAGCATAACTGCCCCCCCAAAGCTCTGTCCTACCTGGGCCTCCGATTGTGCATGATCAGCCACAGGCCCACGCCGCTCCCAACATGCTCCTAGGCCCTCCCCTACCCCTTTTTGCATTTTTTGCTGAGCCTTTTTCCCCAGATATATTTGAGGCAATATCCCCCTGGGCAGGCCCCGTTGACAAATACAGGAGCCCCTCACTCCCTGGGGTTCCCAAGGTCTGCTGGTCACTTTATGCACTCTGTGCATATCTGCATGGGTGCTCCCACTGGGCCATGCCTCTACAGTGTTTCCCCGGCCTGCTGGCAGATGCTCCAATTTAGCAGGGAGGCTGCAGAGCCACCACGCAGTCTTCTTTGAAACTGATGATCACAGCGCACTTTGACTGCACCCAGCCCCGCCCATGTTCGTGGCCACCTTCCCCCACAGGGGAGAGCAGGCAACAACAGTGGCTGCCACACCGCCCTATGAGGAGTGCGTTGGGCGTCGCATTCCGACCCAGGCCTGGTCGAGAACACAGTCCTGAGCAGATTTGCCATCCCTGTTGCACCAAGAGTATGCAGGGCAGCCCTCACCGCATCATTGCTGGCTGCTGACATGCCCCAGACTGCGCTGCCTTATGACCCTACTCTTTCCTTGAAACGCCCTCCTGGTAGTGCATTGGAGTAAGAAAGAGGTTGTACCCGCCCTTTCTGATTTCTTTTATATCTACCTAACTACCTGCCCATTCCCCCTAATTTTGAACCTATCTCTGTCTATGGCTTGTTCTAATGACACAAAACACCCCTGGGGAAGAACAGTCTGCCTCTGTCACTTTCCCCAGGGGCTTTCCTTCTCATGCTGAACTCAGGGACAAGCTGCTTGAAAAACAAACTACACAGAAAAAACAAGTATTAATACAATAGAAAATAATAAAAAGGGACTTATTTGGCTAAGACAGCAGTAAGGAAGAGGATGTGTTGTCTGTCAAAGAAACTATACATAATGTAGTATTGGAACACCTGTGTCAGCTTCCACTGGTAGTTCAACGCCAGACTGTCGTAGTTTGGACTCTTGCTCTGGGTAAGACTGCTGGCTCAAGGATGACAGTACTTAAGTTTGTAGGCGACTATGCCTATCCTACAACAAGTCACAACTGTAGTCACAACCCTTCCGGCTCACTAGCAGTACCTCACCAATAACCCAAACAGTTAAAGGTGATTTGTGGCAGCCTTTACGTATGGACTCAGAAGTATGACATCTCAGGGAATGTGGTGGTTAAACGGAGATTACCCCTTTCTCACAGACATATCATGTCTCAACCAAACACAGCCAATAACGAAGATTCAGTAATGTGTCAATAGTTTTTATTTAATACAATCTGCAATCTGCGGTAAATCGCATGGGCTGCAATGATTAGGATAATGAACAGTGCAAGATAGAGAATCGTAAGACATCGAGCGTGTGATATGTCCTAATACCCTGCCATAATAAGCCTAACCTTCTACTTAGAGGAGAGCTGGGTATGTTAAACCTAATCTGCCAATGCCATGTCCCTGGAAGGAACCCCAACCCTCGTTACCTTGAAATTAGGTCTCGAGCTCAGACTTCTGAAGAACACGAAGTCTGGGTCAGCGTTAAGGCAACGTGCAGCATCTATAGCATCTATAGCAGCGATGGTATCTGGTCGGAATCCCTCTGATTATCTGTCTAAAGTGTGATGTATTTATACAGATCTACTTGGACCCCTGACATAACCTGTTCCAAAACAACAGATAACACAGCATGCTTGGGTCGGTAATTCCTAATGTGAGCACCTACACTTTGTTTGTCTTTGTTGCATGAGTTGACGCTTTAGCACAGTGGCACTGATACCATAAATTTAAACAAAATGGCTTAACTATAAACAAGGCAGCCATCTTAGAAGAATTAATTAAATAAAGGGTCTAAAACAGAGCTGGCTAAGTAGGTTAAAAGTCACTAGGTGACGGGGGCACGAGTATGCAAGCCAAAGGCTAAGCTAACTCCTGTTCTCCCATTAAAACAAACTAGGATTCACTACAACCTCCCCATTGGCGTAACAAGTATGACGCCATCACTGGATGCCACCGAAGGTGAGGGAATCCAAAAGCTAAAAAAAACTGCTCTGGATTAAAAGTGAAGCATAAAAAGAAAGTAAAAAAAAAAACATAGTTAAAATTAAATGTTAAAAAACATACAAAAGAGACATAAAGTCAACTATGACAAGCACAGCAGGCCAAAGTAAGAATCATACATTGGAAGTTATGTTGGTAAAAAAAAAAAAAATCATTGTGACGTGGAACTATAGTCATGATCTTGAAGACTAGCTCCGAAGTCACCGACTAAAAAGTCATCAAAAAATTAGGCCAAATCGTCTGATGTAAGATCAATCACCTGGGCGGATGGATTCACAGAGCAAAAGTGCGCAGTAGTCTCTTGTGCAGGTTCACCTGCATTAGTGCCTTTTTCCATAGAAGGAAGAGCCAATTCAGTCAACTCGGAGTGTTCATAAGTGGCCTCGTGGATCAGCCTTAGTCTCATGGGGCACGACCGTGTATGAACCCTCATCGAGGACATCAGCAGTTCTTGGTCCACAGGAGGTACTGGCAAGACAGCAAGACACACTGTTGGCAAATGTTCAAAGAAGCACATTATGCAGCAAAACACAGGCTGCACGCACCATAGGAGTGATCGAAATGACAATGACCAATTCCACTCTAGTTCCTCCAGCAAGGAAGCATTGAAGATCTGAACCATGCGTTCACGGCACAGTTTTGCTGGTGGCAGCGGCTCCATCGCTCTGTGTAGCTGTAAAGAAACAACCACTGCGAATCAGAAAAAATAGCAGTAGTATTCCGCCAAATAATGCCAAAATTACAGGAAAGCCACCAAACACACTTGAAAATAGTGAATGGATGGCCAACGAGATAACTCCGAAGATAGTCTGGAAGACTGACACAAACCCAGACCCGACAGCCTTAAATAAATGGACAATCCCAGTAGTGATCGAGGCGTTGAAAATTCTTGTTATCAGATCACCAAAGTGCTTGGGTAAGTTGGTATTTAATAGGGATTGTATCTTGGCTGATGATCTCGCAATCTGGAGAGCATACGTCTCTCTAGCGAATGTCAACGCAACCTGTTTCTGAAACAGCAGCGCCGTTTGTCTGCTCAGCTTGTCATAATTTACACTAACAGTATCAATGTGAGGCCACATTTCTGATACCTTTATCTCTTGTGTGGGGGGTAATAAAACATGTCCACAACACGTAACGACCTTAGAGTAGGCAACTCCTGGTCGCATACCGCATCAGCTTTGATCGCTCAGCACCACATAACTTCCATTGGAAAGTACGTGAAATACTGGTCGAATCAAAGAGACGAGAGTACCCTTCAGGAAACAGGGCAAGTTTGCGACCCCCGCATTGCAGTGGCTATGAAGGGACACCTGCTTGCAGATCATTGAATGATTAACAGTAGTTTCACATTTGCTTCCGCTAAGAAAGACCTCTGTTTTGCCATTCAGACATTTGTAATCAAAGGGTAACCCCCCCTTAATATAGCTATTGCCCAGACGCTCATACCTGCCCGCGGCAAGATGTTTCAGGCATTTCGAAAAACGAAAGGTGGATATGGGCAGATTAATAATGCTATGTAGGAGCCAGACAGTCGATGGACTCTCTGCTATCGTAAAAGTCAATTTTTCCAACTTTTCTATATGAAGCATGGTGAAACTCGCTTCCCTTTTAGCCATTGTCTGATGTTTCTCGGATAAATTAAAAGCAGCGAACAATTCACTACAGTTAATGTATCTCCATGGAATACGGCCACTTTTCAATGTTTGTAACGTCCAACCAAGCTGCATAATAGAACGCAGCTGACTTTGTCCATGGTATAAACTGGACATGTCTGACTGAACAATATAAATCGTAGACGACGCTATATTTGTTAGTGAATAAATTCTGTTGGACAGGGTGTTCCCTAGTTTACGCCCACTGGCCCAGCAGGGATGCGGCCGCAACATAGGAGCCGGCTCCTAATGGAGCCGGCGGTGTTGCGGCCGTGCGACGGGTGCAGTAGCACCCGTCCCACTTTTCACTGTCTGCTAGGCAGACAGTGAAAAGCTGCACGGGCCCTGTTAGGGGGCCCCTGCACTGCCCATGCTAGTGGCATGGGCAGTGCAGGGGCCCCCAGGGGCCCCAGGACTCCCCTTACCGCTATTCTCTTCCTGGCGGTGCAAACCGCCAGAAACAGGCTAGCGGTAGGGGAGTTATAATCCCCAGGGCAGCGCTGCTTGCAGCGCTGCCCTGGCGAATTATCACCGCCGGGGCTAAAACGGCAGGAAACCGCTGGCCCTGGCGGTGCGACTGCGGCGCTACCGCCACGGTCGAAATATGGGTCTCCGTACCGCCAGCCTGTTGGCGGTACGGACGCCACTTTAGCCCTGACGGTCTCCGACCGCCAGGGTTAAAATGACCCCCAAAATCTTCAGAAAGTGTGTTAAGGTGTTCTTTGACTGCAGCTAACCTGTTAGACTGTACCCATTGTTGACACAGTTTACCCATATTGTATGTAGTAACTATCCCCGTGTGTTGATCTGAGATAAAGCGAGGATCTGGCCGGCTAATCTTAAAACCCCCTGAGGAATTAAAAAAACGCGCCTGACATCCATTGGTGTCTATTGGCCAAACCAACCACCCGCCCGGACTGTAAAGTGAAGAATTAGAGGTACCAGCCTGAATCTTTGCATCTAGTTCTTCCTTGGTATTGTTCAGGAAGAATTGCCAATCATTAAACTTAGACGGTGTGAGGATACTGGGCGTGTTCATTTCTTTTATTTTTGCTAACCCGAGGACGCCTGTTGAACAGTGTAATTTAAAAAAATCATTTGTACAGGAATCAGGCATGCTCTGAACAAGGTTTCCCTACCATGTATTTGCGAATCTTGTGTTCCCCATACACTCTTTAAATCAATGTTGTTCTTCCAGAGATCATAACCTTCAATGATAAGACGGGAAACAAAGGCATCTGAATATATCAGTTTTGTATCTGTTAGCAAAAGTTTCCTAATTTTTGAAGGAGGCAATTTGAAAAAATATGACTCGGAATTTCTTGCGTCATGCCCAGAAAAATAACTGAAGTTTTCTAAATAACTTTTCGGGCTCCACACTTGTGGCATTGAACAATGTTCCCAATGTATGTAATTAAGTACCGGTCTATGTCTAGTTGCACAGTGCAGGTAGTAATGTCCCCAATTATTGTAGCAGAACATTTCCCCATAATTTATTGTATTTACATAAACATCATTACTTTCAAATACTGAATAGTCCTTAATTTCAGTTAACATAGAATCAACTGTCTGGACATCCCAATCATCAGATACAACACTGGGTGTAATAACATCTGTCATGGATATTTTGAATACATGCGGAATTTGAATGACCTCAGTAGGCCCGTATATTTCAAAAGGAACTCTGTCCCACACAATTCCATCAGAAATGGGTACAGCTGAAATGTTCCCCGGGGACAAGTCTCTGCGGACCTTGTGTGAGGAATGATATGGAGTTAAGACTTCATCTACTGGCGCTACAGTGGCACGTTCTGGAATGTAATGACCATTTATAAGTAAGAAAAAAACAGTCATGAAACCAATCCAAAAAAATTATGTTGAGAATGTTAGGCAGAACCATAAATAGTTCAAGGGATATATCAAGTAGTTAGTTTTAAGCCATAGATATAGCTTGCGTGTCTTTGAATCATTTTCAGTCGCTTGACTGGATGAGTCCAAAGAAAAGTCGTCAATGCCGATGAAATACCCAGAGCCAGTCTCTGCAAAAACAGGGGCAAGTTCAGTACTTGTAGATGTGTTCACTTCACGTGGAGGCTCATAGTAAATAGTGCCATCAGTCTGTGTTGTATTGTTGTATAAGATGTCCAATTCTTGACCAGGTGTTGTCGTGGAAGTGGTGACTGGAACCAGCAAGAGCTCATTCTCCGCCCTCCCCATGGTTGAGGAGATATTTATAGCACTGTTGGACATTGTAGCATAGCCCATAGTAGTGTTGGTCACTCTATTCTGAAGAGGAATGTCCTGTTGGGTAGTGAGAGGGGATTGGGAGCTACCCAAGGGTCCTCTGGGTCTACTGTGCAGGATCATCGGCCACATGGTGTAGTTTGACATTGTCAATCAAAACAAATCTGTTTCCTTGGGAACCGGACATTGGTGGCAAGATTATAGTTCTGGTACCTTGTATTCCCAAGACTGAGACTGGTGCTCTGTAGGATTGATCAAATTCCTTCTTTACAGCAACCTTTTCACGAACCAGATCCCCAACTTTAGGAATCTAGCCAGTGGAAGTTGTTGGAATATCCCTTATTCCTAAGGTGGCAGCACTGGTGGATGATTTATCATCTCAAAATAGTTGAAGCTCTTGTAAGACAGTGATACGTTCATTTATGTCAAAAGGTGTTTCTGCTGCCACCATACCAGAACCATCAAGATCTGGGACATACATAGGTCTCCCAAAGAGAATCTCATAGGGAGTTCGTCCCCCCAAGGACCGTCTTGGCAGATTATTCAGTGCTCTTTGGACCCCATATAGGTGATGAAGCCAGCTGTGGCCAGAACCTAATACTCTAGCTGTTAATGACTGCTTTAGATCATGGTTCTGCCTCTCCACAACCAAATTTCCCTCAGGATGGTTTGGTGAGGAGTAATGGAGTTCAACACCCATCGTCCCCAAGGTGTCCCTGAATGCCGTAGAGGCAAATGCAGGGTCCTGGTCCAAGTGGAATGCTGTAACCACATATGTACTGATACAGATCAGCCAATCTTTTATAATAGTTTGAGCATCAGTCGACTACTGCGGCCATACCCACGGGAATCTATAACAAGAATCTACAGAGACTAGGATGTATTTGTATGCACCATCCAGTTGGAGTGTACCACAATGGTCCAGGTACACACATTGTAATGGCCTGCTGGACACTACGAGAGATGTCTGTGGTGGGCGTTTGATGTTAAGGCCCTTTATTTCCTGGCAGATGTTTCAACAAAGGACATATTGCTTTGTCTGTTTGTATAGACCTAGCCACCAGAATCTTTTCTGTAAGAGTGTTACTGTGGCCGAAATACCAGCATGAGCAGAACCGACACCCTCATGCCCTGCTTTCACTAGATCTAATCTCTGGTCTTCATTGGGGATTGCTCGATCTCCAATCCCAGGAAGTGTTGCACAAGTAACATTCTGTGCACTGATGTGGTAAGAATATTTTGCAGGGTACCCTTTTGGGAGAGACTTGCCTTCAGCCGAATCTATCATGGCAGTCACTATTTCATTATCCAATCTCAAATGGGAATGAGTCACTGCAGCCATAGAAGCCGTAGCTACTGCAGGTTTGGCTGCTTCGTCAGCCAAAGTATTACCGATAACGTGTACCCGTACACATTGGTGGTCGAATGTATGTACTACATGGACGCATGGTAGCTTATCCTTAAGATCAGCCACACTCCCCCACAATGTCTTGTTCTTTATGGTGCTCCCTTTGGAATCTCTAAACACATTCAGTTTCCAATGATTAAGATAATCATTGTAAGAATGAACGCAGTAATATGAATCACAGAAAATCAAGGTCAGTCTTCCTGTATCTGTTTTTTCTAGCGCTAAAATAAGGGCTTTGAGTTCGGCTAACTGAGCTGTACAGTCCCCTAGGGCCTGTGTGTAGGTGTTATAAGGATGGAAGACTCCATCCTTCATCACTCCACTCACGAATGCGCAAGTGGCTGAGTATTGATGTTTGGTACCTACAGCTGGTTGGGCTGAACCATGTTTGGTACCTACAGCTGGTTGGGCTGAACCATCAGTATAAATGACAGTATGATAGTTATCTAAAGGCAAAGGATGTAGAGGAGTGGGGCACTCCTGTTCATATTGGAGAAATTCTTGTGTCTGAAGTTTTGGATTAAAAATATAATCAACATCAGTAGCTGTCAGAGAAGTCGCCCACTGAATCCAACGTGGATGTTATGCTTTAGCGTTAGAAATGCTCGCTTTGGTGACGGCCTCTAAAGCTGGCACCGGGGTAACAACAATTATGCTTTTCCCCTGGGCTAGTGGCCTCTCTTTTATGACAGCCATCTGAACTGCAGTTAGAATGTTTTCTATGGGTGCAAAGCGTTGCTCTGCATTTGAGTATAAATGTGATTTATAAGCTATGGGCACTGTGTCATCCTCTTTGAAGGTGACATACGTAAACCCAAGGGCACCAGCAATTATTCTGATGACCAAATTATTTTTATTGTCACGTGTGTAAGTGTTTAGCTTCCAGCATGTCCTGTTGCAACTCCCTAAGTATGCGTGTGTGTTCAACTGTCCAGTGTCTGCTAGAAAAATCTGGACGTATTAAGTCGTATACTGGCTTGATACGTTGTGAATAGTCAGGAATGTATGTTCTGCCAAAATTAAAGAAACCAAGTGAAGACTGTAGTTTCTTTAGCGAATTTGATGGGTGTAGTTGTGCACACTTCTCTAGGAAGTATGGGGCCAGGCTCTTTCCTTTGTTTAATAGCTTGTATCCCAGGAACAATACACTGAGAAAGGCGATCTTGGTTTTCTTAAAGTTGAATTTATAACCGACTTCTGCAAACCCCAAAATTATTCGATCGACCCTCACAAGATAAATGTTCAGGTCGTCGTCTGTGAAATAAATGTCGTCCACATAGGATAACGCCTAAGGATCAATATCATGTAATATTGATGTTACTCGGGCTGAGAACAGCCCTGGACTATTCCTATAGCCCTGGGGTAAACGGCAAAAGTGTTTTTGTGAGCCAAATGAGGTCCCGACTTTCTTCCGCTAAATTCTGGCAGAAGAACCCGTTGGAAATATCCAACGTTGCTTTATATTTTTTGCGCACTATATTGTTTATCAGTGCAGTGCTATGTGAAGTTTGTATAGCATATGTTCGTTTATGACTGTTTAAATGTCTGTAATCTAAGACTATTCTATAGGAATGGTCTGGCTTCGCAACTGAGAATAATGGATTATTGATTGCAAAGGCACAGGGCTCAACCACCCCCTGATATTCTAGCTGAGTGAGGATCTCCCTCACTGGAACTTTAGCCTCATGTGTGACTGGATATTGTGTCTGAGGCAGGGGTGTTGACCTGATAGGTATTACATGACACGGAGAGTCCCTGTCCCAACCTTCATGATTGCAATACGGGAAACCTGAACCGGCCCGGACACGGAAAGGATTGATAGATTGATAGCTCTTTCTCGATTCTGTGGGTGGTGGTGCATGGCCGTTCTTAGTTGGTGGAGCAATTTGTCTGGTTAATTCCGATAACGAACGAGACTCCTCCATGCTAACTAGTTACGCGACCCCCAGCGGCTGTTTTGTTTTAATATTTAAGGACACTTTAATAAAGAGAAGATATTCCTGTAATAATATGGACTAAGTGGACTCAATTGTTTTGCTCTTTGTGGTGCACGTTCAACATTTATATTATTGAAACAGCAATATAATGCAGGTGCCTGCGCTAGAGCCCAAATGACAGCGTAGGCTTCCTTTTTTGCCTCTGGAACAAGATTAGAGGAGAAGGCAAAATGAAATTTTCCCCATGTGGGAGCTTACGGACGAGTTCGGGCGGCCAATCTCTTTCGGCTAATAGGATGTCACAATTAAGTTTGTCCCAAAGGATCACACCTATGGTACGTTCCACGTCTCCCTCAATTTGGATCTTTAGATCATAAAGTCTATCCAGTGGGAGTACGCGCCCATCCGCCGTTTCTACTGCAACAAAATCGCTAGTTGCTGTCGCATCCAGATGATCTTTCAGACTCTGGCGACATATTGTAACCTCTGTTGCGCTGTCTAGCAGTGTCACTGCCCATGTCTTGTTCTTCAGCAATGTTCTCGAGTGTATTGGCATTTTTGACCAATAGTGCTGCCACCCTTTTCTTTTTAAACGATGGCTTTTGTTGCAAAGTCTTCTCTTCTTTTTTGACTGTAGACTGCAGCGATTTTTTTTTTGTTTCACGTTTTCAGGACATCGGTCAGGACGTCCCCCTCTCTCACTACGCCTATCCGGAGCATCCTGAAAGGAACAAGAGGGTCGTGAATCAGTATATCAATCAGGAGTTCTAATATTCTCCCTGTTTCTGAGAGTATAACTCCTTTCGGAGTTCTCCATATGCAGAGAGTCTGCTTTCTGCTTCTGTCTGTCTTTAAGTTGTTTTAACTTCTCCCAGTGCTTTTTTGAACCCTCTTGTGTCTGTTTCTTACTTTCCTTAGGGGTGGTACTCAGTACTTCTAATTTCTTTGGCTTGGCTCCCAGACTATCCCATCCTATACTAGTATAGGTATCGGAAATAATTTTTGGTAGCTGTCTCTCTTGATCCAAATGTGGAGTTTCTCGGAAGCGCTGTTGTATAGGCAGTGCTACCGCTTCCCCTTTAATGTTACTGAGTATTATTGAGGATACTGCGTCAAAATTACGCCAAATCTAGGGCAGGTGCTGCCCCATGCTCATTCTTTATTTGTTTTAACACCTCCGGTAAATTGGCAAGTGTCGGATACCATGTGTGGTAGTATATATTGCAGCAAAGACTGTACCCCATGTGGCACAGTCATCCACCGAGGGAACCATCCCAACGGGCAAGCACATTGTGAAAATTCTATGTTTTTCCTGTGGTCCCGTATGGGGAAACACAGCTTCCAGCTGATTTGTTTTCTGGACTATCCAATACGGTATTTTCTCCCGCTCTGTGGGTACTTTACCCATAATAGTATGCACTGTTTGTGGATTAATCCAAGTAGCCAATTGGTATCCAGCAGGTACTGGTGGTGCTGGACGTGCTGGTGTTGTGTTTAAAGTCTGCATTACAAACTGAAAGCCGTCTATACAATGTTACTATTTCATTATAAAATTTTTGCAGGTCTGCTGCTAGCAAATTTTGTATATCCGGGTGAGGTGTATATGTGGCATACATAGGCCACGTAGGTCCATCATTACTTAAAGGACCTAATCTCACGCATTGTATTACATGTGGTAGCGCGCCCTCAAACCAGTTCTGATGCTCTTGATAGGTGAGCGGTATTTCATAGTACTAGTATGCTTGGTACCATTGAGGTACATTAGCAATTGTACTGCGGTCTTCCTCTGAAAAGGTGATCCGAGAATAAAATGTTTCTGTTTGGTAAGCTTCATTAGCTTCTACTATGAAAGTCACTTCCCCGCCATCTTCTGTAATCCCTTGCGCTACTAGGTGTAATGTTAATGCTTGTCTAGCATTCACAGGAATCTCTATGGCATTAGCCATATTTGTAAAAATGGGTGAAGAGATGGAACACAAAGTGGGGAGTAAAGTCCTTTTTATGATTTCGAGCTCGAACAACCCACAGCCTAATTAGGTGGTCCCTGTTCAGCTGAGGACGATTTTCCCGAAGACCACGGACGAATCCGTATAATGGTACTTAGGGTACCTGATGTCTGTGAGACAATGATAGTGGGGGTATCCGTATATTAGTGCCTAAATACCATCGTTGGTGGCGCCATGTCGTAGTTTGGACTCATGCTCTGGGCAAGACTGCTGGTTCAAGGATGACAGTACTTATGTTTGTAGGCGACTATACCTATCCTACAACAAGTCACAACTGTAGTCCCAACTCTTCTGGCTCACTAGCAGTACCTCACCAATAAGCCAAACAGTTAAAGGTGATTTGTGGCAGCCTTTACGCATGGACTCAGAAGTATAACATCTCAGGGAATGTCGTGCTTAAACGGAGATTACCCCTTTTCTCACAGATATATCATTTCTCAACCAAACACAGGCAATAATGAAGATTCAGTAATGTTTTAATAGTTTTTATTTAATACAATCTGCAACCTGCGGTAAATCGCATGGGCTGCAATGATTAGTTTAATGAACAGTGCAAGAGATAGAATCGTAAAGACAAGAGTCATGATTATCAAGACCCCCACCATCTTGCAATAACATGGATTGCAAGATAGTGGGGGTATGTTAAACCTAATCTGCCAATGCCATGTCCCTGGAAGGAACCCCCAACCCTCGTTACCTTGAAATGAGGTCTTGAGCTTAGACTTCGGAAGAACACGAAGTCCGGGTCAGCTTCAAGGCGACGTGCAGCATCGATAGCAGCGATGGTATCTGGTCGGAATCCCTCTGATTATCTGTCTAAAGTGTAATGTATTTATATACATCTACTTGGACACCGGACGTAGGCTGTTCCAAAACAATGGATAACACAGCATGCTTGGGATGGTAATTCCTAATGTGAGCACCTACAGTTTGTTTGTCTTTGTTGCATGAGTTGACGCTTTAGTGTGGTGGCACTGATACCATAAATCTAAACAAAATGGTCTAACTATAAACAAGGCAGCCATCGTAGAAGAATTAATTAAATAACGGGTCTAAAACAGAGCAAGCTAGGTAGGTTAAAAGTCAGTAGGTGACGGGGGCACGATTCTGCAAGCCAAAGGCTAAGCTAACTCCTGTTATCCCACTAAAACAAACTAGGATTCACTACAAGACTGTGCTGGGAAGTGTAGTTTGTGTTTTGACTAATGTTTGTTTTCATTTCATCCACCAATTATATTCATCTTGGCTGCTGTTCAGTAAATCAGCTAGAAGGAAGCATTATAAGAGCCTCCATTTCTTGCAATAAATTCAACCAGCAGGCTGCTGTTACAAGTATATGTTTTACTCAGCATATCAGACTTTATTATGAAATGGCTGGAGAAGATAGTGTGAATTTAAAGAAAATGTTGCTCCCATTTTAACTTCTAAAGCAACTTCCATTACCTTTTTGAAAAAATCATAAGATAAAACAGATTTCTCTCAAACATTGTTCATCAAATTCCACCAGAAAGATCAGGACTTTCAACAGGGTAAAATCACCCTAGAACACACCATAATTCCTAAAAAGAATATGGTACCACCAACAAATGCTTTATATTCTGACTAAAATCTGTTATCACCCTTTATATATGCACCTTTTTGTGACACTCAAAAACAGAAATTCACTGCATGCATTTCACTTCAGTGGAGACCATGTCCCAGGTCCTGTAATTGCTGCCACAACATGTTGTCCATGTTGTGTCCATGTTTTGGCAAGCCAGTTATGGGGATCATGTCTTTTTTAACCCCCCCCCTGCATACCGCTTGGGGTCAGAGTGTCCTCACCCTGCCCTCTTTTATATTTTTTAGTTCATTATCAGGATGTAGGGGCCATGTCCCTGAGCCCTGTATTGAATGACAAAACAGATTGCACAGGTTGTGGCCAGTCAGTCAGGATTAAGGCCCTCATTATGACATTGGCGGTAAGTGCCGCTTACCGCCATGCTGACTGCCTTCAACATACAGCGGCGGTATATCGCTACGGGTATTATGACCCACACATAGAAATCCGCTACTATACAGACACCCACACAAGTCTGCAAGCCCAAAGGTCAGTGATAAAATGACAGTACCAAAACCCACACCGTTACACCAACAGAAATGCGCCCACAGCATCATGGCCACAAATCACTGCGGCAGTCATTCAACTGAGGTAAACCATTGGCGGTACATACGGCCGTGCTCAAAATACATACACACTAACAAAACTACACCACATTGGACAATTCAAAATACACACACCTGACACACATACACCCACCACACCCACACACCCACACCACTATAAAACACACACACACTACCCACAACCCTTTACGACCCAAAGATTTTGGCAAGTGAGAGAGAGACAAGCCAGGAGCACCCACTGAATCTGAGCCACAAAACACCATACACCATCCACGAACCTCACGGCACACACCCCAACACATCACCCCACACACCCTCACACACACCACTCACACTACACCCATGGCACCACAAAGACACCCCAGGTTCTCTGAGGAGGAGCTAAGGGTCATGGTGGAGGAAATCATCCAGGTAAAGCGACAGCTATTCGGATCACAGGTGCAGCAGACGTCCATTGCAAGGAAGATGGAGCTATGGCGGAGAGTCGTGGACAGAGTCAACACCATAGGACAGTACCCCAGAACAAGGGATGACATCAGGAAGAGGTGGAACGACCTACAGGGGAAAGTGCTTTCCGGGGTTGCAAGACACCAGATAGCTGTACAGAGGACTGGCGGTGGACCCCCACCTCCTCCCCAACAACTAACAACATGGGAGGAGCAAGTCTTGGCGATCATGCATCCTGACGGCCTGGCAGGAGTAGCAGGAGGACTGGACCCTGGTAAGTCAAATCTTTACTACTTTATCCCTTACCCTACCTTCATGCCATCACAAACACCTACCCCTACCCTCACCACCATCACCCCACTACCTCACAAATACCCCACCATCACAACCCACCCATTCCAATACCAAGCCATGCATGCAACACCAATGCATGGACCCCCATCACAGATCAGCATGGACACCCATCACCACAGCATGCACACTAGTGACAATCACTTAGCCAATGGAATCACAACTCACACAAGACAAAGCTGCCTTGGTAATAACAACCATTGAGGGAAACATACCCATGCACAAGATGGCACACGCAGAAAAATAACACTGCATTTACATCCCCACAGGACCCCCACTCAACGTCACCAGAGAAGAGGCACCAGCCACATCCATCCCCCCGCCCCCATAAGAGGCTCACAGTGATGACAGCAGCTCTACAAGCCAGGATCAGGATGACCAACCTGGCCCATCAGGGACCTCTGGACAGATGGTTACCCAGGCACATTCCCAACCCACCACAGAGCCTCCACCCTCAGGAAACACCACCACAGCACCCACCCAGCGGGCCCATACCTCTGTCCCTAGGACACGTCCATCAGCAGTGTGTCCACCACTACAGGGACCGCAGGCATCCCCACAAACACAGGATGATCAGGGACCTGGGGTCAGTGGCAGTGGGCACACGGTTCAGGGGATACAGGCACAGGACAACAGGGAAGCTGGGAGGACTGCTGTGCAACAGGGGGAGGACAGGCCCAGGGAACCCACTCTCCACGAGGCACTCACCAACATCCTGGGAGCATACCACCATTCCCAGGAGACGATGGGCCCGATACTGGCCAAGTTGCAGGAGACCCAGCGGCTGCAGGAGGGAAAATACCTGGGGATCAGGGAGGAACTGAGGGACATCCACACCACCCTGGTCATCATTTCAGGGGTGCTGGCAGACATGGCCAACACCATGAGCGAAGTAGTGGCAACCCAACGGGCCCCTGACACTAGCCACACCGAAGTACAGCCCTCCACCTCTGCCGACGCTAGTGGACAGTAGGCCCCGCCACAGGAACAACAGGCCACCACCACCCCACCCCCGCAGATAGAGAACCACCCTGCAAACGGTCCCTGTGATCCAGGCAGAAGCCAGAGAACATTGCCAAGACCCCCACCAGGAAATAGGACTCTCCTGATTGTCCACCTTGAACTGCCATTACTCCACTTCCTATGGCCCCTTGGACAATGCACCTGTGATACAAATAGACTGGACTCTATCCTGGACTTTCCTCCATCATCAACCCAGCCCATTGCACATCCCCATTTATTTTTCAGCACTGAAATAAACACCCTTGGAACCATTACAAGTATGGAGTCTGTCAATTATTTTAAATATGTATTATTTCAACAAACTGTAAACAGTGCAATTCAAATGTACCATAATATTTACATAGGTATGACCTGTAGTGGGCATCAGTAAACACACCAAGAGCCAGAGTGGGGCACAGAGATTTGAAAATAGAGATGCCAAAGGGTACAGTAAGTGGCCATAGAAATAGGAAAATCACCCTGCCATGTTCAATGTCCAACACAAAACTGCAATGGAAGGTGAAGTTACAGAGTCGTACCTGTGTGTCACTGGAAGTAGTGTTGAATTAGTGTAGTTCTGTTGTTCACATTCTCTTCCTCTGCCTCCTCTTCGTCAATGTCCACAGGCTCCACCGCTGCCACACGACCATCCCCAGGCTCATCTTCCTGCAGAAAAGGCACCTGGCGTCTCAAGGCCAGGTTGTGCAACATGCAACGATGATCTGGCACACCTTCTTGGGTGAGTAGTCAGATGGAGGCACCAGAATCTGGCCTTCAGGAGGCCAAAGGTTCGCTCAATGATCCTCCTTGTTCGCCCATGTGCCTCATTGTAACGTTCCTCTGCCTTTGTCCTGGCATTCATCACCGGGGTCAGTAGCCATGAGAGTTTGGGGTAACCAGAGTCACCTGCAAATATCGAGGGATACCTGCTAGCCACACATTCACCCTTAGAGCCAACCCTACACCAATATACCAACATGCACTGGGTTGGGACCATGGGCTCACCTATTAGTTACACCCTGTGCCTCTGGTGTTGAGCCATCACATATGGGATGCTGCAATTCCACAGGATATAGGCATCATGCACAAACCCAGGATACTTAGCATTGACATGGGAGATGTACTGGTCCACCAAACACACCATCTGCACATTCAGAGAGTGAAAGCTTGAACACCTCTCCAGGGGGGGGGAACAAATGCAATATGTGTACCATCAATGGCACCAATGATATTGGGGATATGTCCCAGTGCATAGAAGTCAGCCTTCACTGTGGCCAAATCCTCCACCTGGGGGAAAACGATGTAGCTGTGCATGTGTTTCATTGGGCAAGACAACACTCTGGTCAGCACGTTTGAAAACATAGGCTGTGACATCCCTGATGCCATGGCCACTGTTGCTTGGAAGGAACCACTTGCCAGGAAATGGAGCACTGACAGGACCTGCACTAGAGGGGGGATACCTGTGAGGTGGTGGATAGCTGAAATCAGGTCTGGCTCCAATTGGGCACACAGTTCATGGACTGTGCCCCCTGAAATGGCGGCTGCCTGATCTGTGAGGAGGGACAAGTGGAAATGAGGTAATTCCGCTGGCGTTGTGCGCTGTTGCGGTCTGCATTCAACGACCGTGGTGCAATACCGCATTGGTTATCATTGGGGCCTATGGGTCCCAGGAGCCAATGGCGATGTCCGCAGGTGGGGACGTAGGCACCGCCGCGGATGTGACCACCATTTTCTATCTGTTCACTCACTTGCTACCTGACCTTCAACAGGAGAGAACCTACACTGCAAGTGCTGCTGTGACCTGTGTCTGGAAGCTACAATGGCTTGAGTGTCTGGGATAGGGCCCATGCCTTCACTTCGGAGGTGTTGGAGAGACTGGTGGATGGGGTCCTACCCCAGTACCCTTTACTCTATGGTACTCCAGACATACAGGTGAGTAAACTGTGAACATGATGCGTGGGGCATGAATTTTTGAATTGCTGTGTGTGTAAGCCTCGTGTAGGGGCAGGTCTGAGGGGTCCTATGCAGAGTGCTGCATGTATGGTGGTCAATGTATGTGTGTAAGGGGATTAGGGGGATATGGTGGGCCAGGAGTATAACACTCAGGATGGTATGACTAATGCCGTTTCTGCTGTATTTTTTCTGCAGTTCAGCGCCCATCAGAAAAAGGGTATTTGGCGTGCCATCGCCAAGTAGGTGCGGACCCTGGGGGTCTTTGATAGGCGGAGCACCCACTACCGCAAACAGTGGGAGGACCTGCGCCGGTGGCAAGGAAGACAGCGGAGGCCCAGCTGGGGCTGGCCTCCCAACGAGGAAGGGGTGCCCATCGTACCCTGACGCCCCTGATGTTCCGCATCCTGGCGGTGGCCTATCCGGAGTTGGATGGGCTCTTGAAGGCATCACAGCAGCCACAAGGGGGTGAGAACAGATTCAGAATCATGACTTTGCATGCGTTAAGGTGTTCCCTGGGTGGGGGCTGTGGGTGCACCTAGGCCAGGGCGAACATGGAGGGTAGGTCCAATGATGGGCAAGATCAGATGCACTCCAACCCCAATAATGATAGTGGGCATCTACTACTGGGCAGGGTCCTGTGGGTTTCAGGTGTGCAGCTAATGGCTTTAGGCATTGTACCCCATGGGCTGGTGACTAGCATTGTAACTGGTAGTGCATGTCCTAGTGCATAGGGCTGTTCCCTGTGAGTTGTGTCCGCCAACGGTAGTTTTGTTGCTGGCATTGACCAAGTGTATCCTCTGTCTCCCCCCTTTTTGTTTTGTCACCCTGTTCTTGTGTGCATTAGCATCATCTGGCGGAGGAGCAGAGTCACCGGTGACGGAGGGAACTGCATCCCACATGGGCCTGGAGGCCGAATCCACCGACAGTGAGGGCACCAGTGGGACGGAGGGCGAGGGGAGCACCATGACGGAGACAGGAGGGGACAGTAAAGACAGCGACACCTCCTCCGTTGGAAGCTACCTGGCGGTGGCGGACACCTCCTTGCCCACCCCAACTACAGGTACAGCCGCCTCCCCCCGTACCAGCATCTCCCTCCCAACAGCCCCTCAGCGTGTTTCCCGTGCCCGCTCACCCAGGAGGGTGGGTGTCTCCTTTGCCCCAGGCACCACTGGCCCTGCCCCAGTCAGCCCTGCTGCCCTCAGTGAGGAGGATATTCACCTCCTGAGATCCATCTCTGTTGGGCAGTCAACCATACTGAATGCCATCCTGGGCCTTGCAGGGCATTTGCAACAAACAAATACATACCTAGAGGGCATTCACTCTGGCGTGGCAGCCCAACAGAGAGCATTCCAGGCTCTGGCCAACTCACTGATGGCAGCCACTGTCCCTGTCTCCAGCCTCCCCCCTCCAACTCCCTCTACCCAGTCCCAATCCCCTCAACCCCAGCCTATCCCAAGCACACCTTCAGAACAGCAATAACCCAAATCAACACAGAGAAGTGGCTCAGGCAAACACAAGCACCACACTTCATCTCACAGGCACACACACAAGCACCATCCACATGCAGACACACCAACATCCACTGCCTCCACTGTGGCCCCCCTCCTCCTCCTAGTCCACCTCCCTCCCAGTAACGTCTCCACTCACACCTGCATGCACTACATCCTCATCCACTACCTCCATCACCAGCACGCCTATCACTACACGCCCCTCACTGGCAGTCACGACCCCCTCATCCATGCACACGGCCCCTGTGTCCTCTCCCACTGTGTCTGTGCCCCCTCCTCCCAAAGTACACAAACGCAAGCACTCAGACACCTAACAGCCATCCACCTCACAACAGCATCCAGCCCATGCACCTGCACCTGCTCCCAAACACAGCAGACTGACACCTCCTACAACCACTCCCTCTTCCTCCACACCCAAACCTTCACCCTCTTCCCGCCCCAGTGTCCCTAAGAAGCTTTTCCTCGCCAACATTGACCTATTCCCTACCTCTCCCCTCCTCCCCGTCCTTCACCTCGGGCCAGGGTGGCCAGAACCCAGTCCAGCACCTCAGCCACCCAATCCATGGCCACTGTGGTTTCTGCAGCAACTGCAGGTGTGAGAGGCTCCAAGAAGGTACCCGTCAGCCCAGCCAGTGTGCCAGCACCACCTGCCAAGGCCAAGAAGGGTCCGCCACCTAGCAAGGGCAAGAAGGGGACACCAGCCAGCAAGTGGAAGGAGGCACCACCAGCCAGCAAGGGGAAGGAGACACCACCAGCCAGCAAGGGGAAGGAGGCACGACCAGCCAGCAAGGGCAAGAAAAAGACACCAGCTGGCAGAAGCAAGGAGGCACCACCATCTGCCAAGGGCAGGAAGGGGCACACTACACCAGCCATGGCACTTCCGCTGTCCGAGGCTGCAGGTGAAGGCCTGGAGGCTACCACCACCGCGGCCAGCACCGCCACCTGCACCGTGGCCAGCACCGCCACCTGCCCCGCCACCAGCAACACCACTACCAGCAGCAGCAGCCCCAGTGGGCAGCCGTCCGAGGCTGCAGGTGAAGGTCTGGAGGCTACCACCACCGCGGCCAGCACCTCTACCTGCACCGCGGGCAGCACCGCCACCTGCCCTGCTGCCAGCAGCACCACTGCCAGCAGCAGTAGCCCCAGTGGGCAGCCGTCCAAGGCAGCAGGTTACCACCACCGCTGCCAGCACCGCTACCTGCACCGTGGCCAATACTGCCACCTTCCCGCAGCCAGCAGCACCACTGCCAGCAGCAGCAGCCCCAGTGGGCAGCCATCCGAGGCTGCAAGTGAAGGCCTGGAGACTACCACCTCCACTGACAGCCCCACCACCTGCAGCACAACTGACATCCAGTGAGCAGCCGTCACCGCCGGCGAGCAGTGTATAGAAGTGACTACATGGACTGCAGTTCATCCTGGTCCCTGAAACACCTGTTGTTGTGACACCCAGGTGAGAGACTGTGACCTTGCCCCATCCAGGATGAAGCACAGTGGACACACAACCCCCTCCAGAACCAGTGGAAGAAGGCATCCACTCACCCCCTCCTTGGCAGGATGAAGCACACTGGGCACAAAGCCACCTCAGAACCAGTGGAAAAAGGCATCCACTCACCCCCTCTTTGGCAGGATGAAGCACACTGGGCACAAGGCCCCCTCCAGAACCAGTGGAAGAAGGCATCCACTCACCCCCTCCTAGGCAGGATGAAGCACACTGGGCAAAAAGTCTACTCCAAAACCAGTGGAGAAGCCATCCACTAGAGAGACTGTGGCTTTGCACTCCCCAGGAGAAAGCAGTGGGCAAACCACCCACTAGAGAGACTGTGGCTTTGCACTCCCCAGGACCAAGCAGTGGGCAAACCACCCACTAGAGAGACTATGGCTTTGCACTCCCGAGGACCAAGCAGTGGGCAACCCACCCACTAGAGAGACTGTGGCTTTGCACTCCCCAGGACCAAGCAGTGGGCATGGAGCCCCCTCCAGGCCAGTGGCTTTGTACCATCCTCCGGCTGAGGTGCCCCCCATTCCCTGCCCCCCTGAGGTACCTATGTTTTTTCGACCTGATGCCCCTGCAGTGTTCTCTCCGTATTGAGGCAGGAGTCAAGTGTGGCCTTGGCCTCTGTGTTATGGCCCTGTGGGCCACAGACATTTTGGAGTGGGCATTGTCCCTCCTTTTCTATATATTGTATATATTGTACATACCGTATATTGTTTAAGGATGTATATATCTAAAACTGTACTATTATACTCATTTTATTCCATTCCTTTTGCCCTTGAGTTATTCCTGAGGGTTACGGGTGTATATGTAATGTTGTTGCATCTGCTTGTGTGTATGGTGTTTGGGGGTGGGGGTGTTGCGTGTTGCGTGTTGCGTGTGTGTGTCACTCTCTTTTTCCTCCCCACCCTCCCTTGTGTGCTAGGTGAAGTACTCACCGTTGACGTCTTCGCCGGCGTTCGTGTTCCTAGTGTATGAGAAGGTACACCAGCATTGGAAAAAAGTGCAGCTCGGGCTCCATGGAGTCGTGGTTCCTCCTTGAGTATCAAGCGGTGAGTCGTTTTCCCTTTAGAGTACTGTTTTTCCTGTGCTTTTGATGGTGTTGGTACCCCCCCGGAAAAGGTGGCGGATAGGACTGTTGTAATGCAGTGGGAGGTACATTGTCTTCCGCCTGGCTGTTGATGGTTACCACCGCAGTGTTTGTTGCTACCGCCGTGGCAGTCGGTGTGTTAAAGTGGCTGTCTGTGTTAGGCAGTTTCCGTCGTGGTCATGATTCAATTTTTTTTACCGCCGGCCTGTTGGCAGTGTTACCGCCACTTAATCACCGACCGCCAGGGTTATAATAAGTGCCTAAGTCTCCTTCAAAGAGCCTCCTTTAAAGAGGCCAATCAGCCAATATCTGGACACCTGCAGTCCAGATATGCCTAACTTTTAACTCCTTCATGACCACCCGAGCATCTCTTTAAATGCAAATTTCTCAAAAACAACTGATCAGATTTACACTAAATAATATAAACCACACTTTCTGAGTAAAGTTCTGACTTTCTACCAAATTTAGTGTAATTCTGTGCAGTTGTTTTTGTCTGCATCACTTCCTAAAATGTCCATCACCAATTTTGGAGATCACTCTTCCTTTTTCTTGGCACCCATTTCACAGATCACACTGACATTTTCCGGGAAACATATGGTGCCAAAATTATTAGCGAAACAAAAATGCTCTTCCAAATAAACTCTGACTTAACTATACTTAGTGGCAACTGTTACTGATGTAGTTATATTTGGGACTTAGGCCCTCATTACGACCCTGGCAGTCGGTGATAAAGTGGTGGTAATACCACCAACAGGCTGGCGCTAACTACCGCCAAATTATGACCATGGCGGAAAGATCACCGATAGACAGCCAATGTACCACACCAACAGCCAGGGTGGAAACAACAGCCACCACAGCGGTAGCCGCCTACAGCCAGGCGGAAGTCAATGTTCCACCCACCATATTATGACATGCCAAACTGCCACCTTTTCCGGGGCGGTACCAACGACATCAAAAGACTGGGGGAAACAGAGCTCAGAAGGGAAAGGACTCACCAATGGAGACTGAAGGAAGAACCACGCTGCCATAGAACCTGAACTGCATGTCTTCCCGATGATCTTCTATGTTCTGCTCCACCACGAACACCAACGCAGGCGAAGACAACCACGGTGAGTACAGATGCCTAGCACACAAGGGAGGGGGGGAGGAAAAAGAGAGTGACACACACACGCACACCACATACCCCACACACACACCATGCACACAACCAGATGCATTATAAAAACAATTTTACCCCGTCACCCGGCTGAATAATGCAAGGACAAAACGATTTAGCAAAAGTGAATGTAATGTAACACAGTATGAAAAATAAGTTAGGCAAGATAACAGATATATACATATGTACAGAAAAAGGGACACTGCCCAGTCCACAATGTTCGTAGGCCACATGGCCACAGGCCAAAGTCCAAGGCCACACATGTCACCTGCGTCAATATGGAGAGAACACTGCAGGGGCATCAGTTGGTAAATAGGCAGGCACCTCAGGGGGACAGGGAGGGAAGGGCACCTCAGCCGGGAGATGTAACAAGCCCACTGGTTCTGGAGGGGGCAACATGCCCTGTGCTTGATCCTGGGGAGTGCAAGGCCACAGTCTCTCAAGTGGGTGTCATACACACTGGTTCTAGAGGGGGCAACATGCCCTGTGCTTGATCCCGGGAGTGATGGGCCACAGTCTCTCAGGTCGGTGTCATACCCACTGGTTCTGGAGGGGGCAACATGCCCTCTGCTTGATCCTGGGGAGTGTTGGGCCACAGTCTCTCAGGTGGGTGTCATACCCACTGGTTCTGGAGGGGGCAACATGCCCGTTGCTTGATCCTGGGGAGTAATGGGCCACAGTCTCTCAGGTGGTTGTCATACCCACTGGTTCTAGAGGGGGCAACATGCCCTGTGCTTGATCCTGGGGAGTGATGGGCCACAGTCTCTCAGGTGGGTGTTATACCCACTGGCTCTGGAGGGAGCAACATGCCCTGTGATTAACCCTGGGGAGTGATGGGCCACAGTCTCTCAGGTGGGTGTCATACCCACTGGCCTTGGAGGGGGCAGGCTGCACAGCAGCCCATGGAGGCAGGATTACATACAGTAGTCTGTGGCGACAGCTGCACGGTGGTGGTGCTGCTGGTAGGGGGAGGCTCCTGCCCATCCCCTGCAACCTCGGACGGCTGCGCAGTGGTGGTGCTGCTGGTGGGGGAGAGGCTCCTGCCCATCCCCTGCAACCTTGAACGGCTCTGCAACCATGGTTGGTGGTGGAGGCTCCATCACAGTTCCTGGCCCAGGCTCCTTGGTCTTCCTGTCTACTGGTGCAGGCTCCTTGGACTTCCTGCCTGCTGGTGCAGGCTCCTTTCCCCTCTTGCCTGCTGGGGCAGGCTCCTTGTTCTTCCTGGCTGCTGGGGCAGGCTCCTTTCCCTTCTTGCCTACTGGTGCAGGCTCCTTGGTCTTCCTGGCTGCTGGTGCAGGCTCCTTTCCCTGTAGGCTGCCTGGTGCAGGCTCCTTCACCTTCTGGACATGTGTCCTGGATCCCTTTCCACCATGAGTGGGTGTGGTGACGACTGGGCCCGTGGACTGTGTGGCTGAGGTGCTTGGCTGGGTTCTTCCTACCCTGCCCATACGTGCATGATGGGGGTAGGGGTAGGGAAGAGGTCAATAGTGGATAGGACCTGTTTTGTAGGGACAATGGGGTGAAAAGAGGGAGAAGGAATGGAAGTGGAGGATGAGGGAGTGGTTGTTGAAGGTGTCTGTATGCTGCTTTTGGGAGCAGGTTCATAGCCTGTATGCTGGTGTGAGGTGGATGGCTGTTGGGTGTCTGAGTGCTTGCGTTTGTGTACTTTAGGAAGGGGGACAGACAAAGTCGGAGAGGACACAGGGGGCGTGTGCATGACTGTTGTGGAGGTGTCTGCCAGAGAGGTGTTTGCTCTGCTTGGTGTGGTGATGATGCTGGTAGTGGATGATGATGTAGTGCATGCAGGTGTGAGTGTTGATGGAACTGGGTGGGAGGTGGTGGAGGAGGAGGAGGGGGAGACAGTGGAAATAGTGGATGTTGGTGTGTAAGCAACTGGATGGTGTTTGTGTGAGTGCCTGTGGGATGAAGTGTGGTATTTGTGTTTGCCAGTGCCACTCTTGTGTGTTGTCTTCTGTGCATGCTCGTCTGCCTGTGTGCTTGGGATGAGTTGGGGTTGAGGAGAATGAGACTGGGAAGTGGAAATTGGAGGGGGGACAGTAGAAACAGGGACAATGGCTGACATCAGAGAGGAGGCCAGAGCCTGGATTGATCTCTGTTGGGCCGCCAATCCAGTGTGAATGCCCTCCAGGACTGTATTAGATTGTTGAATCTGGGCTGCCAGCCCCTGGATGACATTCACAATGGTTGACTGCCCTACAGAGATGCATCTCAAGAGGTCAATAGCCTCCTCACTCAGGGCAGCAGGGCTCACTGGGGCAGGGCCTGAGGTGCCTGGGGCAAAGGAGATGCCCACCCTCCTGGGTGATCAGGCACGGGCAACTCGATGAGGGGCTGCTGGGAGGGCGGTGCTGGTATGGGGGTGGCGGCTGTAGCTGTAGCTGGGGTGGTCACAGAGGTGTCCGCCACCACCAGGAAGCTTCCATGGGAGGAGGTATCTGTGTCAGAACTGTCCCCTCCAGTCTCCCCTTGCCCTCCGTCCCACTTGTGCCCTCAGCGTCGTGGACTCTCGCTGGTGCCTCTGCTCCTCGGCCAGATGAGGCTAATGCACAAACAACAGGATGACAAAACAAAAACGGGGGGGAAGAGACAAAGGATGCACTTGGTCAATGGCTGCACCAACACCACTGTTGGCATACACAGCATCCTCACACACAGGGAACAGCCCTACGTAATATGCCATTGCACTACCAGAGAAATAGTTGGTGGCCAAGACATGGGGAGGGGCACACATCACCAGTGCAACACACCTGGGACCCACGCAGCCCTGACCAGTAGTGGATGCCTACCAGCTAGGTAACAAGATTTTCCCTTCTGAACCCCAGCCACCAGGGGACCTATGCTGCAATGTGAGGCCTGGCCTAGGGGCACCCACTGACACACATCCCCCACCTGGATACCACCCTACCATGTGTAGGTTGTAATGATGGGCGCTGTGCTCACCCCCTTGAGGCTGCTGTGATGCCCTTAAGCGCCTATCCACCTCAGGATAGGCCACCGCCAGTATGTGGGCCATCAGGGGGGTCAGGGTTCGACGGGCACCCCTTCCTTGTTGGGAGGCCATCCCCAGCTGGCCTTCTGCTGTCTTCCGTGCCCACTGTCTCAGGTCCTCCCACCGTTTGCGACAGTGGGTGCTTTGCCTGCCATAGACCCCCAGGGTCGGCACCTCCTTGGCAATGACACGCCATTTACCCTTCTTTTGATGGGCGCTGACCTGCAGAGGCAATGCACACAGGAGAATAGATTTAGACAAACAGTCCTGCCTCTTAAACATATGGCCCACCATACCTGTTTCCATCACCATCTACACACACATGGCCTGTATGCCGCCCAGAGGACATCCACCCACCCCCCCTTACACAACGCCTTCACACACACCACTCCATGCATTCATGCCACATTCATCGTGCCCACAGTGTACTCACCTGTTGGTCTGGAGGCCCATACAGCAGTCCGTACTGGGGGAGATTCCCACCCACCAGTCTCTCCAACTCCTCCAAAGTGAAGGCTGGGGCCCTTTCCTGGTCACACGGGCCATGGTAGGTTCCAGACACAGGTCACAGGAGCACATGCAGTGTAGGTCCTCTCCTGTGGAAGGTCAGGTAGCAAGTGAGGAATCAGATAGAAAATGGCAGTCGCGTCTGCGGTGGTGCATACCGTCACCGCCGGCATAGATCACCATAGGCCACTGCACCCCATAGGGCTCAATGATAACCAATGAGGAGTTGCTTGACGGTTCCCGACCACTTCCCGCAACGGTGCACAATGTCAGTGGAATTACCTCACTTCCACCTATCCCTCCACACAGTTAAGGAGGATGCCATTTCAAGGGAGTGGGGGCAGGCCCTGGAAAAATGCTGCATCATTGGGGATATTAGGACATACTGGACAAATCACACTGACCCATTACAAGTTTACAGGATGTAAAGTTCTGTTGTAGCTCCATTGTTCAGTGTGTGACCGGCTCCTCACTCTTGTGTCCCTTAGATTTCTACTGCTGCGGATGAATAGCAGATGGAGAAATCCCCCTGTGTACAGACCCTGGTAGACTTGGCATGACTGGAGGACAGGCACATTATCCTCGCCTATAGACCCGATAGGGCCACAATCACAGAGCTGTGTGCTGAATTGGAGCCTGACCTGATATCTGCTATCCGTCACTCCACTGGGATCCCCCCTCTTGTGCAAGTGCTATCAGTGCTCCATTTTCTGGCAACTGGTTCTTTCCAAGTGGGCTTGGCAGCACGAATATCACAGCCAATGTTCTCAATAGTGCTGATAAGAGTATTGTCTGCCCTGATTAAACACATGTGCAGCTACATTGTTTTCCCCCAGGTTCAAGATTTGGCTACAGCGAAGACCGAGTTCTATGCAATGGGACTTATCCCCAACATAATTGGGGAGATTAATGGAACACATATTGCATTTGTCCACCCCGCCAGAATGAAGTTTTCAGGAATCGGAAGGGTTTCCACTCTATGAATGTACAGATGGTGTGCCTTGGGGACCAGTACATCTCCCACGTCAATGCTAAGAATCCAGGGTCGGTGCATGATGCCTTTCTCCTGAAGAATAGCAGCATCCCAAATGTGATGGCCCAACTACAGAGGCACAGTGTGTGGCTAATAGGTGAGCCCAGTATATGTTGGTGTATGGGTATGGTGTGGGCCATATTGGATAGTGTGTGGCTAAATGTTGTCCCTCAATATTTCAGGTGACTCTGGTTACCCCAACCTATCATGGCTGCTGACCCCTGTGAGGAATGCCAGGACAAGGGCAGAAGAACATTACAATGAGGCCCATGGGCAAACCAGAAGGATAATTAAAAGGACCTTTGGCCTCCTGAAGGCCGGGTTCCAGTGCCTCCATCTAACAGGTGGATCCCTGTGCTACTCACCCAAGAAGGTCTGCCAGATAGTGGTGGCACGATGCATGTTGCATAACCTGGCCGTCAGATGCCATGTCCCAATCCTGCAGGAGGAGGAGGCTGGAGATGCCTGTGTGTCAGTAGTGGACCCTGTGGACAGTGAGGATGAGGAGGCTGAGGATGAGGACAACAGAACATTTGTGATCAGACAAAACTTTCAATGAAACATAGGTAGGACAGTGTTACTTCACATTTCAATGACATTTGTTTGAATTTCTGTGGCAATGGCATGCTGATATTTCCCACTTCTATGCTCACTTACTGTTCCCTCTGGCAATTCATTTTGCAGATATTGGTGACCTCACATATACTCCTGGTGTGATCACTGCATCCAGCTACAGGTCATTAATCTATGTTTATTTTATGTACAGTTGATTTGCAATGTTTGTACCTGTTTCAATGAATACAAATTTGATATACATGACATACTCCAAACTTCTTTTTGTTTCCAAGGGTGTTTATTGAAGTGCTAAAATATAGAGGGGCAAGTACAATGGGATGGGGTGATGATGGAGGAAAGTCCAGGGTATTGTTCCAGTCTGTTTGTAGCACAGGTGCATTGTCCATGGGGACATTGGAAGGGGAGCAATGGCAGTTCAAGGTGGACAGGGTGACAGGATGGGAGGCAATGGTGACAATCAGGAGAGTCTCTTTTCCTGGCGGGGGGCTTTGGCAAGTGTCTCTGGCTTCTGTCTGGATCACAGGGAACGTTTGCGTGGTGGTTCTCCTTCTGCAGGGGTAGGGGTAATGGTGGCCTGTGAGTCCTGTGGTGGGGCCTCCTGTCCACTAGCGGTAGCGGAGGTGGAAGGCTGTTCAGATGTCTGGCTAGTGGAAGGGGCCCGCTGTTGTGAGACTGCCTCCTTCATAATGTTAGCCATATCTGCCAGCACCCCTGCTACGGAGATCAGGGTGTTGTTAATGGCCTGCAAGCCCTCCCTGATCCCCTGATACTGTCCCTCCTGCAGCCGCCTGTTCTCCTGCACATTGTCCAGGATCTGGCTCATGTATCCTGGGAATGTTGATAGGCTCCCAGGATCTCTGTAAGTACCTCTTGGAGAGTCGGTTCCCTGGGCCTGTCCTCCCTCTGGTGCACAGCACTCTTCCCAGTTTCCCTGTTGGCCTGTGCCTCTGTCCCCTGAACCGTGTGCCCACTGCCACTGACCCCAGGTCCCTGATTGTCTTGGGTATGAGGTGTGGCCTGGGGTCCCTGTAGAGGTGGACACACTGCTGATTGACGTGTCCTGGGGACAGATGTGTGGGTACGCTGGGTGGGTGCTGTGGTGGTGTTTTCTGATGGGGAAGGCTGTGTGGTGGTGTGTGACTGGGCCTGGGTAACCGGCTGTCCAGAAGTCCCTGATGGGCCAGGTAGGTCATCCAGATCCTGAAAAGCAGAGTTGCTGTCATCACTGTGGGCCTCTTCAGTTGGGGGACTGGATATTGCTGGCACCTCCTCTCTGCTGACATTGGCTGGGGTACCTGTGGGGATGTAAATGATGTGTTATGGTTTCTGTGTCTGACATATTGTGCTTCCGTGGCTTGCCCTCTTTGGTTGTATTTGCCCTGGCAGCTTTCACTTCTGTACTTTGGTGTATGGTGGGATGATTAGTTCGCTAAAGTGTGCATGTTTTAGTGATGAGAGTCCAAGCAGGGCTGTGAGTGGTGTCCATGCATTGGTAGAGCATGCAGGGCTTGGCATTGGGATGAGTGAGATGTGATGGTGGGGTGTGTGGGATGGAGTGAGGGTGGGAGTATGTGATGGCATGCAGGTTAGGGGGTGATAGTAGTGGAGAGTTGACTTACCGGAGTCCAGTCCTCCTCCGCCTCCGGCCAGGCCCTCAGGATGCAGTATTGCCAAGACTTGCTCCTCCCATGCTGTTAGTTGTGGGGAAGGAGGTGGGGGTCGACCGCCAGTCCTCTGTACAGCGAGCTGGTGTCTTGCTGCAATGGAACGTACCTTCCCCCGTAGGTCGTCCATCTGTTCCTGATGTCATCCCTAGTTCTTGGGTGCCGTCCCACGGCGTTGTCCCTGTCCATGATTCTCCGCCATAGCTCCATCTTCCTAGCTATTGATATCCGCTGCCCCTGTGCTCCACATAACTGTGGCTCTACCCTGATAATTTCCTCCACCCTGACCCTTAGCTCCTCCTCTGTGAAACAGGGGTGTCTTTGTGGTGCCATGGGTGTTATGTGAGGTGTGTTGGTGAGGGTGTGTTGGGTAATGTATGGGGGTGTACGATGTGGAGTGCGTGAGTGGTGTATAGGCGTGAATAGTGTGTGGCTCTAGTTGTGTCAGTGGTCTTGATGTCTCTCTGCTGGCAATGGTTTGAAATGGTAAAGGGTTGTGGGTAATGTGGGTGTGTGTTTTATAGTGGTGTGGGTGTGGTGTGTGTATGGGTGTCAGGTGTGCGTTATTTGAATTGTCCAATGTGGCGTTGTTTTGTATATGGGTGTTTATTGTGAGCAAGGCGGTGTGTACCACCAATGGTTTACTGCCGTTTAATGTCTCCCATGGTGATTCGTGGGTCATAATGTGATAGGTGTTGTTCTTTTGGCGTAACAGTGTGGGTTTTGATACCGCCAGTTTATCATTGACCTTTGGTGTGCCGGATTTGTGTATGTGGCTGAATACTGACGGATTGGTGTATATATGTCATAATATGGTAAATGGATATCCGCGGCAGTAAGTTGGCGGCAGTCTGCGTGGTGGTAAGTGGGATTTACCACCAATGTCATAATGAGGGCCTTAGATTCCAAAGGAAAAGCATTTTTTGTTCTGCTAATAACGTTGGTGCTGTTTAACGAATTTTCAGGAAATTTTCATAAGTAGTGTACCAGTCAATTCAGCTGCTGTCTGGAAAGTTTCGTAATGAGCTGTCAAGAGGGGGCAGAAAAAAAGGGGAGTCCCAAAACATGTTTTCCCATGAAATTTCCCATGGCGTCTTTGAACACGACTACAGCCGAACTGCCGAATGGAATTACACCAAATTTGACCGAAAGCTAGATCTTGGTCCCAAAAGAGTGCTTTTTAAAATTTGGTGTAAATCCATTCAGTATTTTCAGAGTTAATAAAGAAAAAACTTTTGTGTATACCAAGAGACGTGGAGGGTTCGTAAATCTGACATTTCTCATGGTTAGAACTGATTGGTTGCCACCACTTTAACCAGGCAGTGGTTTCAGAAACCTTGGGACTCGAACTCAGCTGAGTCCCAGGAAAAAAACATTCAAAACATAAGGGGCATGGTAAAAACTCCCTGGCCCTAAAGGCCTAATGGTGGGGTTGCACAGGGACCCCGTGAGGCCCAAAAAATGTTTTAAACATTTTTTGCCACAGATCCGCTTTAGATCTGGCGGTCCTCTGCAAATTTTTTAAAAACCAGGCACAATTACCTGCGCTTGCTTTTTTTGGCCCGCCAGAAGTTTGGAATCCTTGCAATCTATTCATGGATGTCAACGAAAAGTATACATGGAGTCCGACTACTATTCTAACACTGCCCTCAGGTAAAAAGAAATGCAGTTGAACATTATTTCGGGATATTTTCTTTATGGATTGTGAACTTATTTACATTTTTTTATTTTTTATTTTTTTTCAAAGAATCATCCATTAATATTACCAACTCTGTCTTGCAGTTGTTTGTTTGCACAAGGATTCATCCATTAGGATTACGAACTGTAATTGTTAGCAGTGTGTAGGAAACTGGCTATCTATAAAGTGTGCCAAAGTAGGCGCACCCTATGCAGTAGTACAGATTACCCATGTTGGTAGATAGACGCTAAAAATAATAACACTAAATGCTCTCTTTAGTGACAGTGTGGGTCAGCGGTTTAGGTTTATCAGAGGCCAGTGTTAAGCATTTGTTGAAAACATACAGAGTCAGTAAATGGAACACACTCAAGAAGAAACTCGAGACCAATTTAGAAAAATAACATCCATTTTTATATATTTTTAACACCAAGAACTTTGTTATTGGGTAAGTACTTTTAAAATTAGCAGTTTTGAAGTATACAGCAAATACACTTGCATTGACTTTAATGCATTAATATCCTATGGGAAAAGAAGCATATACTGCACATGGGCACTTAGTAACAACTTACCAGTCTTCTGGAGTAAACGTAAGTATGGGGCAAGGCCCAAGCAGAACCAACAGGCCATCTCATTCGGCTCTGAGACATCTGGGTGCAGAGGTGCTTTTCAGCATCGGGTGCCCTAGTGACCCACTTGCATTGACTTTAATGCAGTAATATCCTATTGGGAAAAGAAAGATATACTGCATTCGGACACTTAGCAACAACATACAAGACCAATCTTCTGGAGTTAAGGTGAGTATGGGGCAGGGTCTGAGACAGCACCAAGAGTTCACTTCGGGAGGCACAGCGTTGGGTGTTCCATTCACTTTAATGGAAAATGGTCCTGGGAAAAAGAGTCTGCAAGTGGGGACTGGGTGACCAGTCTGGCTGAACCCAAAGGGGGGCTCAAGTCTTGAGGGTCTTGGGCACATAGGCACACCACTGGCCCATAGCAAATCGGACTGGGGTATGTGTGTGTAGTGAGTCTTTGTCCAGCTGGGTTGCGTTGCTGGAGACACCCGCGGTTCTTGGTTGCCTGTGAAAACAGGCTGCAGATGGGGACTGGGGGACCAGTCTGGCCAAACCCGAGGGATACTCAGCTCTCAAGAGTATTGGGTCCTCATTGACACCATTGGCCCACTTTGACTCGGGTTAGGAGGCTCGGGTGCAGTGGTGCTTCCAGGTATTGGGTTTTGTTGCTCCAAGGCTGTCGCAGTGTCTATGTCCTGCACAAAGAGGCGGCAGGCAGAGACTTGGAGTCCAATCTGGCTGAACCCAATAAGCGCCTCAGCTCTGGATAGTCTCTGGATCTCATGGGCACTGTCAGTTCACTCTTCCTCTGGCTGTGGGACCCGGATGCATTGTTGCTTTGTCCGGTGGGGTCACACTGGTAGAGACTCTCATGTTGGTCTTTGGTGCCTGTAAATATGCAGGGAAGCAGCTCCTCTGCTCTATGGGAAATGTTGCTGGCCAGTTGAAGTCGTGGGTCACTCCTCCACAGCTTTTGGAGGTGATACCACTTTCTGGACGAGCTGAGTCCGTGCAATTCTCAGGGACAGCAGACAGGCTGTAAGTTGCTGCCAAATAAGTTGGCGCCAAGTGGGATGCTGCTCCTGAGTTCTCATGTTGTGGGCTTTCCTTTGTCCTTCTTTCTACTTCAGGCAGACAAATTTGATTTCCTGGTGTCACGGGGGGCACCTAAATGCTTAATTTAGGAGTGTTAAGGGGAGTGAAGGGTTGTAGCCAATGGGCTACTTACCCCTGGAGTCACTACACCCCTAGATGACCACTTCCTGTGGGGAGTGGGCATCCCCCTGTCCCACAACCAAGATGGTGAACTCCAAATTTTCATGTTCACTTCAGATAGCCCGCCTTAGGGGTGTGACTAGCCTGGAGGTGTGAAATGTTTCCTAACATGGCTAATTTCCCACCTGTCCTGGTGCCAAATGGACCTCGGGCATGGGTCAGCATCATGTAGGTTTGGGGGAAGTCATGCTTGCTGTAGGGGTGACTTACTTATATTAAATTTAGTGACTTTGGCATGGAACAGATGAGTGTGCCATGTCATGTTTTCTCTTCATGGTTTGCACCATGTCACACTGCCTGTAATGGCAGTCTGTGTGGGATTTTTGTGTGGGGGTCCCTTAGGGTGGCATAAGCTATGTTGCAGCCCTTAGTGCCCTCTTGAGTACCCATGCCCTAGTTACTAGGTGTACCATTTACTAGGGACTTACAGGGGTGCTAAATTCCTTTGTCAATTGTGTTACAATTAGACATCACCTTGTTTTAAGGAAAGAGCACTGGCACTGAGGTCTGGTTTGCAGTCCTCAGTGCACTGCCAGACTCAAAAAACAACATCAAGTTTATCTGACTTATGTAATATAGGACCTATATAATATGTGTATCTCAGAAGTTACTGTTCCAGATCAGGGGAAGAAGGCTTTGTTCCTAACTCATCTACAAAAAGAAATCTGAAGACCCAACTTATTTTACACCCCAATGGTGATACTACATCGTCTCTGCTTGCCAATTTCCTCCCAATTTCTCACCTTCACCTGCCCACTAAGTTTCTGGAAAATATATTATTACTCAGCTATCTTGCCACATTAGCTCTCAAGCAAATTTGGATTATTTTCAATCTGTATTTCTTTCTTTTTAGAGCACAGAATCAACTGGTCTTATTAGCATAGATAACTACAGAAATCTGGTAGATCAGGGCACTTGTGCCGCTTTGATAATCTTCGATCTGTATGCCATCTTTGATACAATATCACAACTGATTCTTTTGTCATAGTTTAAGGACTGTGGAATACAGGGAAAAAGTATCACTGGGTCATCCTTATTTTTAGATGCACGTTTGAAGTCTGTCCATGTTTTCACTCTGAGTTTTGTCCTTTGAAGTTCCACAGGGATATTCTTTAGGACCAGTTTCCACTTAATATCTACATTATTCTCCTAATCCATCTAATTCAGTGTGAGGAATTTAACTTAGTGTTATATGCAGGTGACACCCAACTTATTTTACATCTCAGTGGCGGTACTACATCATCTGACTGCATATCTAAGATTGCTAGTTGGATTGGAAGCAATTGGTGAATACTCAACTTAGAGAAAACCACGGTCCTTGTGGTTTGTGGCTCTCCATCCCTGTGGTATACTGCTTGATGACTTTCCGTTTAGGACATGCGCCCGCTCCTTGTGATACTGTTAAGAACCTTGGGGTCTACTTTGACTATGCTCTATAATTTTTAAGCCAAGTTCACAAGGTCTCCTCCAATTTATTTCATTATATTTAGCTTCTGTGTAAAGTGTTTCATCTCCTTCTATTTGCTTGTCAGAAAATTATGATCCAGTTATTTTTTCTATCTCATCTAGACTATGGCATTTCCCTTTATTTGGGACTCTCGGTATCTGGTTCGACTCTCCAGATAATGAAGAATGCAACTGCTTATCTGCTTTTCTACGCTTCTCGCTGCATGTCTACAGACTTGTTGTCTGATCTTCACTGACATTTGGTGGAAAGATCTAGGCCCAGATTTTGACAATGGCAGTAAATACTGCCTACTGCTGCAGCAATGGCTGCCAAAAGACCATCGCTGCGGCTAACATCCATCTGCCATAATATGACAACAGCCAGATTTCCGACGGAAATCCAGCTGTGGCAATGCTGGCGGATGGTGTTAAGGTGGCGCTGCTACCACCAGCAGCGCCATGCCAGTAGACCGCTGGCAGCCATATTATGTCAAATAATATGGCCTGGCGGTGTTCTGCTGGCAGGCGCTGCTGACGGTAGCAGCGCCCCATCCCGTCCCCTGCTGGAAGACCCCCTGAATGCAGGTAAGTCGGGTTTCCGCCAGGGGAGGGAGGTGGGGGGTGTTGTGTGTGTTGGGAGGTGTGCATGAATGTGTGTGTGTGCGTGAATGCAAATGAGTATGTAGTGTTGTTTGTGTATGTGTGTGCATGTGTGAGAATACATGTATGAATGGAAATGTGAATGCGTGTCTGCGTGTCAGTTTGAATGTGTGTACGGATGTGTGCTTGAATGAATGGATGCATGCATGTATGAATGCGTGTATGCCTGTATGAGTGAGTGTGTGAATGCGTGGTGTGTGCCTGAAAGTGTGTGCGTTTGGGGGGAAGGAATGGAATGGGGGAGCGTAGATGGAAGGGGGGGTCAGGGTTGTCTGGGGAGTGTTAGGTGAGGTCTCCTACCAGTGACAGGGAAGCAGTTCCCTGCCACTGGTAGGGCCTACCACCATGGTTTTCGTGGTGTTACAAATGCCACGAAAACCATGGTGGTAGGCAGGGTCATAATGCTGCCGGTGGTACAGTAGCGGCCGCCAGGTTGGAGATTGTTATCTCTGGCCCGGTAGCTGCTACCACCATGGCGGTCAGTGTGGTATATTGGTGGGTTGGATTCAGCCAACTCGCCATTGTCATAATGTGGCGGTATGTACTGCCATCCTGTTGGCGGTACTACCGCCACATTTACACCGACCTCCGGGGTCATAATGACCCCCATATTCTTTTCAAGACCCTTTGTTTTTGCCAGAGTGCCATTTATAGCAAGACCTATACTCCTGTGCGATGCCTACTATTTTCTTCCAAGAGTCTGTTTGTAGTTCATAAAATCCACAGACCCAGTACTGGAGACTGCTACTTTTTATGCCTGGGGCTCTAGAATGAACCCCTCCCCTTTTTGGAATGAAACGAGGTTCTTGGTGTTTGTAATAACGAAAAACTCATGCGTTTTTAGATTTCCAGAGATTAATCCTCAACACACGGTAGAATCTACAAGTACTGGGAACGGATGGCTAGGGGACTGAATTGTGCGACGGGGAGGAGGGATTAGAGAAAGAGAGAGGACTCTTTGGAATGTATGACTTCAAGCACTTGATAATAGATTCAGTGGACTACATCTGATTCTACTAGAATTTCTTATCTATCTTCTCTGGTGGGAACGCCTTTTAGTGAACGCTACCTATAACAAATAAACACAGTTATATATGGTAAATGGAATCAAATAATGCATTTTAACAACAGTATACATTTCATCAAGTAAAACGACTTTCCAGGTCGCTTTCTGTTCATGAGGCTTAACTAAAAAATTACGTAGCTCTCCAAATTCCTCAGGACGACTTCTGTTAAGTGAATAGAAGATGTTTGAGGATTACATTTATGCTGCTCTTTAAAGAATATAGGCCCTCATTACGACCCTGGCGGTGGGTAATAAAGTGGCGGTAATACCACAAACAGGCTGGCGGTAATTACCACCAAATTATGACCATGGTGGTGATATCTCCCGTAGACAGCCAATGTACCACACCAACCGCCTGAGGTGGAAGCAGCAGCCAGGCGGAAGACAAAGTACCGCCCGCCATATTTTGACCCTGCAAACCACCACCTTTTCCAGGGTGGTACCAATGCCAACAAAACTCTGGCAGAAACAGAGCTCAGAAGTGAAAGGACTCACCATTGGAGACACAGGGAAGAACCACGCTGTCATGGAACCCGAACTGCAAGTTTTCCCGATGATCTTCTACGTTATGCTCCACCTGGAACACCAACGCCGATGAAGACGATGATGGTGAGTACAGCCGCCTAGAACACAAGGGAGGGAGGAAGGAAAACGAGAGTGACACACACACGCACGACACACACCCGACACACACCATACACACAACCAGCTGTATATGAAAAACAATTTGTCCCTGAAAATCAGCAGAATAATGCAAGGACAACAGGAATTGACTAAAGTTATTGTAAGCTGAGCAACTACAAAATTAATAATTCGATTCGGCAATGAAACAGATATGTAGACATGTACTAAAAAGGGACACTGCCCAGCCCAAAGTTCAAAGGGCCCACATGGCCACAGGGCACAGTCTAAGGCCCAAGTCGAATCCTGAGCACATCCGGATCGAACACTGCAGGGGCATCAGTTTGCAAATAGGCAGGCACCTCAGGGGGAGGGGAGAGGACACCTCAGCCGGATGCGTGAACAAGCCCACTGATTCTGGAGGGGGCAACATGCCTATTGCTTTGTCCTGGGGAGTACAAGGCCACAGTCTCTTCAGTGGGTGACTTGCCCATTGGTTCTGGAGGGGGCAACATGCCCATTGCTTTGTCCTGGGGAGTGCAAGGCCACAGTCTCTCGAGTGGGTAACTTGCCCATTGGTTCTGGAGGGGGCAGCCCGCACTTTAGCCCCTGGAGGGTGGACTACATGGCGTCCACCGGCTGTGATGGCTGCATGGTGGTGGTGGTTGGGGGAAGCTCCCGGGCAACCCCTTCACTCAGTGATGGCTGCATTGTGGTGGTGGTAGTTGGGGGAGGCTCCTTGGCAGCCCATGCACTCACTGATGGCTGCACATCTACAGCTGGCAGTGGGGGCCCCATGACAGCCGGGGTGGTGGTGGTGTTAGCCTGACAGCTTCCGCTGGCGTAGAGTGCCTATTCTCCTCCTGTTCATGGGTGGGGGATCTCTTGCCCTTCCTGGCAGGGGTGGATGGGCTCTTCTTCTCTCTGCCTGGTGGTGCAGGCTCCTTACCCTTCCTCACAGCTAGTGTAGACTCCTTCCCCTTCCTCACAGCTGGTGCAGGCTCCTTCCCCTTCTTGACAGCTGGTGTAGGCTCCTTCCCCTTCCTCACAGCTGGTTCAGGTCTCTTCCCTTTCATCCCAGGTGGTGCTGGCTTCTTCCCCTTCAGTGTCGTAGGTCTTGTATCCTTACCACCATGAGTATGTGGTGCTACCATTGTTCCCGTGGACAGTTTGGCTGAGGTGCTGGGCTGTGTCCTTGGTACCCTGCCCATATGTGCAGGATGGGGGTAGGGAAGAGGTCAAGTTGGGCAAGGAAATGCCTTTTAGGGTTGTGTGGGCGGGAGGAGGGAGGGGTAATGGGAGTGGAGGATGAGGGAGTGGTTGTCAGAGGTGTGTGTCTGCTGGATTTGGGTGCACGGGCTGTATGCTGATGTGAGATGGATGGCTGTTGGGTGTCTGAGTGCTTGCGTTTTTGTCCTTTAGGAGGGGGGACAGACACGGTGGGAGAGGACACGGGATGCATGCATGTATGTTGTGGAGGTGTCTGCCAGTGAGGTGTGTGTTCTGCTTGGTGTGGTGATGCTGATTGTGTATGTTGATGTAGTGCATGCTGGTGTGAGTGTGGACATAACTGGGAGGGAGGTGGAGGAGGAGGAGGGGGAGACAGTGGAGGCTGTGGATGTTGTCGTGTCTGCAACGGTATGGTGTTTGTGTGAGTGCCTGTGGAATGAAGTGTGGTGCTTGTGTTTGCCTGTGCCACTTTTGGGTTTTGCCTTGTGTGCATGCTCTTCTGTTTTTGTGCTTGGGATGGGTTGGGGTTGAGGAGAATGGGACTGGGAAGTGGGAGTTGGAGGGGGTCTGTTGAATCAGGGACAATAGCTGCCATCGGAGAGGAGGCCAGAGCCTGAATCGATCTCTGTTGGGCCACCAATCCACCATGAATGCGCTCCAGGAATGGCATTCACAATGGTCTACTGCCCTACAGAGATGGATCTCAGGAGGTCAATAGCCTCAGGGCTCACTGGGTCAGGGCCTGAGGTGCCTGAGGCGAAGGAGATGCCTACCCTCTTGGGTGAGCGGGCACTGGAAACTCGCTGAGGGGCTACTGGGAAGGTAGTGCTGGTATAGGGGTGGCAGCTGTACCTGCTGCTGGGGTGGTCACAGAGCTGTTCGCCACCACCAGGGAGCTCCCATCGGAGGAGGTATCTGAGTCTGTGTTGTCCCCTCCAGTCTCCACTGTGGTGCTCCCCTCACCCTCAACCCCACTGGTTCCCTCGGCGTCGGTGGACTCTGCCTGCACGGTCCTGTGGGATGCAGCTCCCTCTGTCGCCAGTGCCTCTGCTCCTCCGCCAGATGATGCTAATGCACATAAGGACAGGATGACAAAACAAGAAAGGTGGGGAGAGAGACAAAGGATACACTTGGTTTCAATGACTGCACCAACACCACCATTGGCATACACAGCACCCTCACACACAGGGAACAGGCCTAAGCACTATGCATTGCACTACCAGTGATATGGCTAGTCACAAAGGCATGAGGAGGAGCACACACCGCCAACTGCAGCACACCTGGGACCCACGCAGCCCTGCCTAGAAGTGAATACTAACAAGCTAGGTTACCTGTATTTGCCAGGCAACTATTACCCTTCAGAGGACCTATGCTGCTATGTCTGGCCTGGCCTGGCCTGACCCACTAACACACAACCACCAAACTGATACCACCCCACCAATCATAAGTTGTAACTATACCCACTGTACACCCCAGCTTGGCCTCCGCGGTCTCCTGTGCGCAACGTCTCAGGTCTTCCCACCGTTTGCGACAGTGGGTACTCCGCCTGCCATAGACCCCCAGGGTCCACACCTCCTTGGCAATGGCACGCCATAATCCCTTCTTTTGATGGGCGCTGACCTGCAGAGGTAATACATACAGGAGATCTCCATTAAACAAACAGTCCAGCCTGTCACACACATGGCCCACCATACCTGATCCAATCAACATTGCAAAACAAATAGGCCAGCTCACAACATGTACACTGCCAAAAGAAAATCCTCCCACCCCCATCCACCCTTACATGATACCAGACAAGGGTCATAGCAGCACATACAGTGAAGGTCTTCTCCTGTGGAAGGTCAGGAAACAAGTGATGATTGAGAAATAAAATGGCGGTCACGTCACGTCCACGGCGGTGTATACCGTCACTGCCGGTGTACATCCCCACTGGCCAATGTACCCCATAGGGCCCAATATTATCCAATGAAAAATTGCACTGCCTTTCACGGCCGCCTACCGCCACGGCGCACAACGTCGGCGGTATTACCTCACTTCCACCTGTCCCTCCACACAGGACAGGCGTCGCCATTTCAGCGGGGTAACAGGCCTATCGATAATTGCTGCGTCACAGGATAAAAAGCACATACTTTTAAATTCCACCATCCCAAAACATGATTGCACCATGTGGACTGTTGTTGTGGTATAGTTGTTAAAATTGTAACAGTCTACTCACTCTTGTGTCCCTTAGATACCTACCGCTACGGATGAATAGGAGATGGAGACATACCCTCATGTACAGACCACTGGTGGACTTAGCTACAATGGAGGGCACGCACATAATATTCACCTATAGACTGGACAGGGCCACAATCACAGAGCTTTGTGCCCAGTTGGAGCCTGACCTGATATCAGCTATCCGTCATCCCACTGGGATCCCCCCTCTTGTGCAACTTCTATCAGTGCTCCATTTCCTGGCAACTGGTTCTTTCCAAGTGACAGTGGGCTTGGCAGCAGGAATGTCACAGCCAATGTTCTCAATAGTGCTGGCAAGAGTCTTGTCCGCCCTTATAAAACACATGTGCAGCTACACTGCTTTCCCCCTGGTGGAAGATTTGGCCATTGTGAAGGCTGGGTTTTATGCAGTGGGACATATCCCCAATATAATTTGGGTGATTGACAGTGCACATATTGCGTTTGTCCCCCCCGGCAGAATGAACAGGTGTACAGGAATCGTAAGAGTTTCCACTCTATGAATGTTCAGATGGTGTGCCTGGTGGACTAGTACATTTCCCACGTCAATGCTAAGTATCCTGGGTCAGTGAATGATGCAGCATCCCAAATGTGGAATAGCAGCATCCCAAATGTGATGGCCCAACTACAGAGGCACAGGGTGTGGCTTATAGGTGAGCCTCGGTCCCCACCCAGTGTATGTTGGTGTATGCCTATGCTGTTGGCCAAATAGGATACTGTGTGGCTAAATGTTGTCCCTCAATATTTGCAGGTGACTCTGGTTACCCAAACCAAGTGTGGCTGCTGACCCCTGCGAGGAATACCAGGACAAGGGCAGAAGAACGTTATAATGAGGCACATGGGCAAACCAGAAGGATAACTGAGAGAACCTTCGGCCTCCTGAAGGCCAGGTTCAGGTGCCTCCATCTGACAGGTGGATCCCTGTGCTACTTACCCGAGAAGGTCTGCCAGGTAGTAATGGCATGCTGCATGTTGCACAACCTGGCCCTCAGACGCCATGTACCTTTTCTGCAGGAGGAGGAGGCTGGAGCTGCCCCTGTGGCAGCAGGTGACCCAGAAGACAGTGAGGACAAGGAAGCAGAGGATGAGGATGTGGACAACAGAACATTAGTGATCCGTCAGTACTTCCAATGACACACAGGTGAAACAGTGAAACTTTACATTTCTAGAACTATTGTTGTATTCTGTGTGGTATTGGCATGCTGGCATTACCCACTTGTTTCCTCTACTTAATGTTACCCATGGATTGTCATTTTACAGATGTTGGTGATATGACAACAATGTCCTGATGTGATCACAACAGCCAGCAACAGGTCATTCAATCTATGCCCTCACTATGTACAGTTCATTTGTAATGGATGTAGCTGTTTCAATTAATACAAATTTGCAATACATGAAATACTAGTAGTCGAAGTTTGTCCAAGTGTGTTTATTGTAGTACTAAGATATTGAGAGGGAAGTGCAATGGAATGAGGTGATGATAGAGGAAAGTCCAGGCTATTGATCCAGTCTGTTTGTAGCACAGGTGCAGTGTCCAAGGGGGACGTAGGAAGGGGAGCAATGGCAGTTCAAGGTGGACAAGGTGACAGAGTGGGACAGAAGGGGGACAATCAGGAGAGTGCGGTAGTCTTGGCAAGTGTCTCTGGCTTCTGTCTGGTTCACAGGGAACGTTTGCGGGGTGGTTCTTCTTCTTCAGGGGGAGGGGTGCTAGTGGCCTGTGGGTCCTGTGGCGGGGCCTCCTGCCCGCTAGTGGCAGCGGAAATGGAGGGCAGGTAGATGGACTGGATAGTGGTAGGGGCCTGCTGGTGTGCTGTTGCCTCCCTCATGATGTTGGCCATGTCTGCCAGCACCCCTGCTATGGAGATCAGGGTGTTGTTAATGGCCTGCAAGTCCTCCCTGAGCCCCTGATACTGTCCCTCCTGCAGCCGCCTGTTCTCCTGCACGTTGTCAAGCATCTGGCCCATTGTTTCCTGGAATGTTGATAGGCTCCCAGGTTCTCGGAAAGTGCCTCCTGGAGAGTCGGTTCCCTGGTCCTGTCCTCCTCCTGGCACACAGCAGTCCTCATAGCGTCCCTGTTGGCCTGTGCTCTGTCCCCTGAACGGTGTGCCCACTGACCCCAGGTCCCTGATTGTCTTGTGTGCGAGGTATGGCCTGGGGTCCCTGTACAGGTGTGCACACTGTTGATTGACGTGTCCTGGGGACAGAGGTGTGGGTACACTGGGTGAATGCTGTGGTGTTGGTTCCTGATGGGGAGGCTCTGTAGTGATGTGTGAGTGGGCTTGGGTGACCGACTGTCCAGTGGTCCCTGATGGGCCAGGTAGGTCCTCCAGATCCTGAAGTCCAGAGTTACTGTCATCACTGGGGGCCTCTTCTGTTGGGGGACTGGATAGTGGTGGCACCTCCTCTCCACTGACATTGGATGGGGTACCTGTGGGTTGTAAATGATGTATTATGCTTCAAGTGTATGACATTTGTACATCCCTGGCTTCTCCTCTATCATTTGTGTTACCCTGCCAACGTTTGCTTGTGCATGGTGATGTATTGTGGGATTGTTAGTTTCCATATGCGTGGAAGCTTTAGTGATGGTTGTCCATGCAGTGCTAGGAAGGGTGTCCATGTATTGGTATAGCATGCAGGGCTTGGCATTGTGGTTAGTCATATGTGTAGGTGCAGTGTGTGGGATGGTGTAGAGTGATAGGAGTGAGGGTGAGGGGGTATGATGTCATGCAGGTATGGGGGGTGATGATTAGAAACTGTTGACTTACCAGTGTCCAGTCCTCTGGCAACTCCAGCGAGACCCTCGGGATGCAGTATTGCCAGTACCTGCACCTCCCATGCTGTGAGCTGTGGGGGAGGAGGTGGGAGTCCACCGCCAGTCCTCTGTATGGCAAGCTGGTGTCATGCTGCTATGGAATGTGCCCTCCCCGTAGGTCGTTCCACCTCTTCCTGATGTTGTCCCTTGTTATTGGGTGCTGTCCCACGGCGTTCACCCTGTCCACAATTCTCCGCCGTAGCTCCATCTTCCTTGCAATGGAAATCTGCTGTATCTGTGCTCCAAAGAGCTGTGGCTGTACCCTGAGAATTTCCTGCACCATGACCCTTAACTCCTCCTCAGTGAAACAGGGGTGCCTTTGTGGTGCCATGGGTGTTGTGTGATGTGTGTTTGTGAGGATGTATTGGGGAATGTGTTGGGGTGTGTGTTGTGGAGTGCGTGAGGGGTGTATGGGTGTAAATGATATGTGTGTGTAGTTGTCTCTGTGCTCTTCTTCTCAGTCTCTTGGCGGCAATTGTTGTTTGTAAGGGGTTGTGGGTACTGTGGGTGGGTGTTTTATAGTGGTGTGGGTGTGTGGGTGTGGTGTGTGTATGGGTGTCAGGTGTGTGTTTTTCATATTGGCCAAAGTAGTGTTGTTTTGTATGTGGGTGTCCATTCTGAGAGCAGCGGTATGTACCGCCAATGGTTTACCGCCGTTAAATGTCCGCCGTGGTGGTTCGTGGGTCATAATGTGGTGGGCATTGTTTTGTTGGCGTAACAGAAGGGGTTTTGGAACCACCACTTTTGCACTGACCTTTGGGCTGGGGGATTTGTGTATGTGGCTGTATTCTGTCGGATTGGTGTGTGTGTGTCATAATATGATGAACGGATATCCGCCACCGCGGCGGTAAGTTGGCAGCCATCAGCGTGGTGGTAAGTGGGATTTACTGCCAATGTCATAATGAGGGCCATAGTTTCCTTTTATAAAGTTCTGCAGTCTTTTGTTAAGAGAAAAGTAGTTGGTGAGCAAGATCGCAAATGTCTAAGGTAAATTGCCAAAAATTACACATGGCTAATTAAAGCCTCTAAGTTTCCTGTCTTGGAATTATACGTTCTTTATTAATGTAGTTGTTACCTTCCTTAAGGTTTTAGTTATCAAGATTAGTGCGCTCTCATTTGCAGTGAGTGTTCTTTCTCTTATGTTCCGTACTAGTCTTCAACCTTCTGTTCATTACTTTCTAGGAGCCGAAGTCCACGTTGTTGTTAACAGGATGATTCATGTCAGTACACCAGTGGATGCTGCTGCTAAGCAGGGCCAGAACTCATCTGGTCTAGCACAGGTAAGTCAGCCGCGGGAGAGATCTTCTCTCTTTGAGAAGCCCTGACTGGCTGGTCAGTAGAACACTCTGAACCTGATCTTCCTGATACTTGAAATACATTTCTTTCCTGAACATGGCGATTTCTTCCAGTCCTGTTTATGCAAGAACATATCCCAGCTAAGAACGGACCCCAGCTCTTTTCCTCTGGGTCTCCTGACCGTGAGGGTGCCAGACATCTATGTGTTTGCTTTGGGTTCAGGGTGCCCACAATCAATAAAATGCGTTCAGTGTATTTTGGAATACAGCTGCTAGTGAAATTGTGGTTTAGAGTACATACATGTCTGCGCCCCAGCAAGGAGACACGTGCTGTTTGGATTGCTTCTGAGGCTAATTAAAATCCAAACAGCATCTAGGCTCCTTGCTAGGGTGGACACCTGTAAGGGTTTTGCCCCACCAAGGACCCAGGCAGTTGTAGGATTTTTTTCTGAGAAGTAAAAAATCGAAAGAGCATTCGAGCTTCTCCCTGACATCCAGGGATCTGTCTCTGTGCCCCACAAAGTAGTGTTGGTGTACAAATGCATGTTAAAATACGACTCATGGAGCATGCCAACAGCTAGGACCCGGACCAAAGTAGTCCCGACACAGACTTTGGTGCATCCTGACTGGAGCTATCACGGCACTATTTGTTTAATTCAATTATAGATGCTGAAACAGTCTTGTGAGAAAGACAGATAAGGGTTGTTGTTTCAAAGCTTTATATAAAGAATTTATAGGCAGATTACATAAAACGTGCCACAAGTGAGTTTAGCAGCAAAGCATACACATCATATGTGCTAAGAACCCGGTACAGCTCTCTAACAGAGATTCACCGTCTGAAGGTGGGGAAAAGGGGTCTCTTCAGTATAGAAATCCACATGTCCTTTTATAGGACTTTATAGGACTTTAGACAAAGACATTAATTCTTTCTACACAGGTATATGGTTCTCAGAAAATGTACCAATACGGAAAGAGTAAGAAGAAACATTTTACTACAGAATAAAATTGAAGATTCTGTTATGATAGTAATTGTAAGGAAATGCCTCCTTGGCATGGTTACCCACTGACTTTTTGCCTTTGCTGATGCTAAGTTATGATTTGAAAGTGTGCTGGGACCCTGCCAACCAGGCCCCTGCACCAGTGTTCTTTCACCAAACTGTACCTTTGTCTCCACAATTGGCACAACCCTGGCACTCAGGTAAGTCCCTTGTAACTGGTACCTCTGGTACCAAGGGCCCTGATGCCAGGGAAGGTCTCTATGGGCTGCAGCATGTCTTATGCCGCCCTGGGGACCCCTCACTCAGCACATGCACACTGCCTCACAGCTTGTATGTGCTGGTGGGAGAAAATGACTAAGTCGACATGGCGCTCCCCTCAGAGTGCCATGCCAACCTCACACTGCCTGTGGCATAGGTATGTCAGCCCTCTAGCAGGCCTTACAGCCCTAAGGAAGGGTGCACTATACCACAGGTGAGGGCATGTGTGCATGAGCACTATGCCCCTACAGTGTCTAAGCAAAACCTTAGACATTGTAAGCGCAGGGTAGCTATAAGAGTATATGGTCTGGGAGTTTGTCAAACACGAACTCCACAGTTCCATAATGGCTACACTGAAAACTGGGAAGTTTGGTATCAAACGTCTCAGCACAATAAATGCACACTGATGCCAGTGTGCAATTTATTGTAACATACACCTAGAGGGCACCTTAGAGGTGCCCCCTGAATACCTACCCGACTTCCAGTGTAGGCTGACTAGTTTCTGTCAGCCTGCCACACACCAGACATGTTGCTGGCCACATGGGGAGAGTGCCTTTGTCACTCTGTGGCCAGGAACAAAGCCTGTACTGGGTGGAGGTGCTTCTCACCTCCCCCTGCAGGAACTGTAACACTCGGCGGTGAGCCTCAAAGGTTCACCCCTTTTGTTACAGCACCACAGGGCATCCCAGCTAGTGGAGATGCCCACCCCTCCGGCCACTGCCCCCACTTTTGGCGGCAAGGCTGGAGGAGATAATTAGGAAAACAAGGGGGAGTCACCCACCAGTCAGGACAGCCCCTAAGGTGTCCTGAGCTGAGGTGACCCCTGCCTTTAGAAATCCTCCATCTTGCAGATGGTGGATTCCCCCAATAGGATTAGGGATGTGCCCCCCACCCCACAGGGAGGAGGCACAAAGAGGGTGTAGCCACCCTCAAGGACAGTAGCCATTGGCTACTGCCCTCCCAGACCTAAACACACCCCTAAATCCAGTATTTAGGGGCTCCCCAGAACCTAGGAAACTAGATTCCTGCAACCTTAACAAGAAGAAGGACTGCTGACCTGAAGCCCTGCAGAGAAGACGGAGACGACAAGTGCCTTCGCCCCAGCCCTACTGGCTTGTCTCCCAACTTCAAAGAAAACTGCAACAGCGACGCATCCAACAGGGACCAGCGACCTCTGAAGCCTCAGAGGAACTGCCCTGCACCCAAGGACCAAGAAAATCCAGTGAACAGCGGCTCTGTTAAAAAACCTGCAACTTCTTTGCAACAAAGAAGCAACTTTAAAGACTTAACGTTTCCCGCCGGAAGCGTGAAACTTCCCACTCTGCACCTGACGCCCCCGGCTCGACCTGCAGAAAACCAACACCTCAGGGAGGACTCCCCGGCAACTGCGAGCCTGTGAGTAACCAGAGACGACTCCCCTGAGCCCCCACAGCGACACCTGCAAAGAGAATCCAGAGGCTCCCATTGACCGCGACTGCCTGTAACAAGGGACCCGACGCCTGGAACCAACACTGCACCCCCGGCCCCAGGACCTGAAGGAACCAAACTCCAGTGCAGGAGCGACCCCAGATGACCCTCTGCCTAGCCCAGGTGGTGGCTACCCCGAGGAGCCCCCCTGTGCCCGCCTGCATCGTTGAAGTGACCCCCGGGTCCCTCCATTACTTCCTATCTAAAACCCGATGCCTGTTTGTACACTGCACCCGGCCACCCCTGTGCCGCTGAGGGTGTACTTTCTGTGCCTTCTTGTGTCCCCCCTGGTGCCCTACAAAACCCCCCTGGCCTGCCCCCCGAGGACACGGGCACTTACCTGCTGGCAGACTGGAACCAGGGCACCCCTGTTCTCCATAGAAGCCTTTGTGTTTTGGGCACCTCTTTGTCCTCTGCATCTGACCGGCCCTGAGCTGCTGGTGTGGTAACTTTGGGGTTGCCTTGAACCCCCAACGGTGGGCTACCTATGCCCCAACTTTGAGACTTACAAGTGTTTTACTTACCTTCAAAACTAACCTTTACTTACCTCCCCCAGGAACTGCTGATTTTTGCGCTGTGTCCACTTTTGAAATAGCTTATTGCCATTTTTACAAAGACTGTACATGATATTGTGTTTATTCAAAGTTCCTAAAGTATCTAAGTGAAGTACCTTACATTTAAAGTATTACTTGTAAATCTTGAACCTGTGGTTCTTAAAATAAACTAAGAAAATATATTTTTCAATATAAAAACCTATTGGCCTGGAATAAGTCTTTGAGTGTGTGTTCCTCATGTATTGTCTGTGTGTGTACAACAAATGCTTAACACTACCCTCTGATAAGCCTACTGCTCGACCACACTACCACAAAATAGAGCATTAGAATTATCTCTTTTTGCCACTATCTTACCTCTAAGGGGAACCCTTGGACTCTGTGCACACTATTTCTTAGTTTGAAATAGTATATACAGAGCCAACTTCCCACAGTAATACATTGGATTTTAGTCATTCTCACGGTTTATTTGAGCTGTTCAAACAATAGATTGCATAGCAATAGCCTGGGACAGTTGAAATGTCCTTGGTTAGGTACAATAAAAGAAAGTCTGTGGGAACAATTTGGCCCTCATTATGACATTGGCGGTAAATCCCACTTACCGCCATGCTGGCACCGCCTCCGTGACAGATATCCGCTAACCATATTATGACACACACACACCAATCTGTCACTAAACAGCCACATACACAGATCTGCCAGCCCAAAGTTCAGTGATAAACTGGCGGTATCAAAACCCACTCCGTTACGCCAACAGAACTACGCCCACAACATTATGACCCACGAATCACCACAGCGGACATTCAATGGCGGTAAATCATTGGTGGTACATACCGCTGCACTCAAAATACACACTCACAGATAAAACAACTCCGCATTGGACAATTCAAACTACACACACCTGACACCCATACACACACCACACCTACACACACCACTATAAAACACACACCCACATTACCCACAACCCTTTACGACTACAAACAATTGCCATGAGATAGACAGTAAGAGCACCCACACAACCAGAGCCACATACCACCATTACCTATACACCACCCACACACCTCACATCACACACCCCAACACATCACCCTACACATCCTCCCCCACACCACTCACACTACATCCATGGCACTACAAATACACCCCAGATTCTCAGAGGAGGAGCTAAGGGTCATGGTGGAGGAAATCATCCGGGTAGAGCCACAGCTATTTGGAGCACAGGTGCAGCAGAGATCCGTTACTAGGAAGATGGAGCTATGGCGGAGAATCATGGGCAGGGTCAACGCCGTAGGACAGCACCCAAGAACAAGGGATGACATCAGGAAGAAGTGGAACGACCTAAGGGGAAAGGTGCGTTCCATTGCAGCTAGACACCTGCTCACAGTACAGACTACTGGCGGTGGACCCCCACCTCCTCCCCCACAACTAACAACATGGGAGGAGTAAGTCTTGGCAATCATGCATCCTGAGGGCCTGGCAGGAGTAGGAGGAAGACTGGACTCTGTTAAGTCAACAATATACTATTATCACCCCCCACCTGCTTGCCATCACATACCCCCACCCTTACCCTCACTCCCATCACTCCACCACTTCCCACACACCCCACCATCACAACCCACTCATCCCAATGCTAAGCCCTGCATGGTCTGCCAATGCATGGAGACCACTCAAAGCCCTGAATGGACACATATTCCTACAGCATGCACACTAGAGAGAATCAGCTAGCCCACCAAATACAACTCACACAAGGCAAAGCTGCCAGGGCCATAACAACCAAACAGGGCAACCCACCAATGCACAATATGTCACACACAGAAACAATAACACTGCATTTACATCCCCACAGGTATCCCGGTCAATGTCAACGGAGAAGAGGTGCCAGCAACATCCAGTCCCCCCACACAATTCAGGGGACAGAGGCACAGGACAACAGGGAAGCTGGGAGGACTGCTGTGCGCCAGGGGGAGGACAGGCCCAGGAAACCGATTCTCCAGGAGGCACAGTTTGAAAAAATACAAGTATGAAGTATGTCAAATGATTTAAGTATGTATTAGTTTAACAAGGTTTAAAAATTGCAATTCGACTGTACAGTAATGTTTACATAGGAAAGACCTGTAGTTGGCTGCAGTGAACACACCAGGAGTAATAATGGGGCACCAACATCTGCAAAAAGAGATGCCAATGGGTACAGTGGGTGGGAATAGAAGTAGGAATTCACAGCCTGCCATTGACAATGTGAAACATCAAACTGTCAATAAAATGTGAAATAACACTGTCTTACCTGTGTGTCATTGGAAGTATTGGCGAATGACTGCTGGTCTGTTGTCTTCATCCTCATTCTCTGCCTCATCTTCACTGTCCACAGGGTCCACTGCTGACAAACGTCCATCTCCAGCCTCCTCCTCCTGCAGAAAAGGCACATGGCGTCTCAAGGCAAGGTTGTGCAACATGCAGCATGCCACGATGATCTGGTATACCTTCTTGGGTGAATAGCACAGGGATCCACCTGTTAGATGGAGGCACTGAAACCTGGCCTTCAGAAGGCCAAAGCTACGTTCAATAATCCTTCTTGTTCGCCATGTCCCTCATTGTAACGTTCCTCAGCCTTTGTCCTGGGATTCCTCACATGGGTCAATAGCCATGATAGGTTTGGGTAACCTGAGTCACCTGCAAATATCGAGGGACAACTGTTAGCCACACACTAACCCTTATGTCCCACACCATACCCATACACCAACATTCACTGGGTGGGAACCAGGGCTCACCTATTAGCCACGCCCTGTGCCTCTGGAGTTGGGCCATCACATTTGGGATGCTGCTATTCCTCAGTATAAAAGCATCATGCACCGAGCCTGGATACTTAGCATTGACATGGGAGATGTACTGGTCTGCCAAAAACACCATTTGCACATTCATCGAGTGATAACTTTTTAAATTTCTGAAGACCTATTTATTTTGCCGGGGGGGGGGACAAATGCAATATGTGTCCCATCATTCGCCCCAATGATGTAGGGTATATGTCCCAGTGCACAGAACTCAGCCTTCACTGTGGCCAAATCCTCCACCTGGGGGAAAACGATGTAGCTGCACATGTGTTTAATGTCGAGACAGGTCCACTCACCTGAAAAGCAGGATGTCTGCAGGGGCGATGGTATGCCCCTGACCTCCTAGAACACCTCTCGGCACTTCCTGGTGGACACAGAAACCCCGGCAGGTGTCCCAAAAGGAAAGGGGGAGTGGAGGAGAAAGAGACAAAACACTGCCACATCTTGCCGGTCCAGCCAGGCACCCTGTATCTTCGGGGGGCAGGTCGTTGTTGACAGAGTGATGGTAGAGTTAGTGCATTCAACTTCCTTGAAACTGAATCTCTCTTTCTGATATGGGCACGGGAGTGGTAGAAGGACACCGGGATGCTCCAGCACTTTTCTTGGATAATAATAACTGTTGGCACAATTACTAACACTGCATTACCAAAAACCCAAACTGAGTACCATAACAATAAGTACTGCAACACTAGGGCTGGCTTCAGAGAGATTCACTGTTGCACAATACAATTAGAACTGTGGTTGCACTTATCATGCACAAGAAAGACAAACAAGGGCAATAATTATATCACATATAACTTTCCTGCATGCATAGGGTTAAACTAAAAGGAACAAAAACAATTCAAGAAATACAAATGTCCACTCTGGGTTTAAACAGTTAGGGTGGCACAAGTTTGGTTTGGTTTCACTATGTGTGTGGAAAAACCCTTCAAACGCAGATTCCTCAAACCTGAAACACAGACATGAATGACACAATTTAAATCCAATAGTTATGCTAGTAGAGAAAGAAAAGTCACGTAAATGCTCTTTTAAAATTGCACTGTCACTTTTTGCACTGTCACTTTCTGCTCAAGCAGATTTTCTGAAGCACATTTAGGCAAGTAACTACAATAATAATGTAGAATGTTCAAAAATGCATTTGGGTCTTCAAGATAAGCACCTTGCCAAAATACGAGGTCTGAAATACACCAGCTGTTCTGGGAAAGTGCGGCACTCAAAGAGCAAACTCCCTGGAGAATACTTGTCACTTAGCTGCAGTCTTTTCCGGAGTGCTGGAGGAATGCCTGGTGTCAGCTGGTACAGGAACAAAGAAAAGAATTGCCTCAAAAGTCCTGAGTACAAGGATGACAGCAGGGGCTGGACTGCCAAATCAGATGCTGAGATCAGGAAGCAAAACAAAGCCAAGCAGGGAGGCATGCTTCACTCTGCTATTTATAGCCAATCAGGAAAGCAGTTGAGTTTCCACATGTGGTTGAGTCACCACACCCAATTAGAAGCACATGTCTACACCACACCCAATTAGAAGCACATGTCTACACCTGCTCTCATTAGCAAACAAATTACTAAAACCAATTGTGTAACACAGCACAGTATTTTTACTTAGAAACATTAAGGTTTAACCAAGAACAGAGATATGATTTAACCCTAATTCCTGGGGATGCTGACAGATAACGCAGGAGGCACCTTGGGGATTCCTGACAGTCATCCCACCAAGGACCCTCTCAAAGGGCGGGGCTTGGAAGGGTGCAGGAGATGGAATTTTTTTGTAAGATGTGAAGTATGAACTGTGAACACGGGTTCCCAGGAATTGTCCTCAGGCCCATAGCCTTTCCAAGCCAATAAATAGTGTAGAACACCACGGACGCGCCTGGAGTCAAGAATTTTGGGCACTTCAAATTCCCATTGCATGTGTACTTTTACTGGGGGAGGTGGTGGGGCATCGTGAGTATCAGGGAAATAGGGACAGAGTATCGACACATGAAACACAGGGTGTACCTTGAAATCATCTGGCAATATCAGTTCTACTACCATAGGATTGATGATTTTGGCAATAGGAAAGGGGCCTAGGAATTGGGGGTTTCGTTTTCTGGATCCTGCGAGATGGAGATTTTTTGATGAGAGCCACACCTGATCTCCTATCTGATAAGAGGAAGCAGGTCTCCTTCTTTTGTCTGCTTGGTTTTTTACTTGAGCTTGGTAGAGTTTTTAATGGTGTTGTACTTGTTTTTGAATCTCATGTAACTCTTTATGGTGTTTCTGTACTGATGGGACTCTTGTAGGTGTTTGGGACCCAGATGTAGGTAGCATTCTTGGGTTCAGACCAAACAAACAGTAAAATGGGGATACTCCTGTAGCCATGTGGACACTGTTGTTATGTACAAATTCAACAAGAGGTAAAGCCTTATCCCACTCAGTAGACCATGTGTCAATGTAACATCTCAGGATTTGCTCCAGTGATTGGTTGGCACGTTCTGTCTGCCCATCCGTTTGTGGATGATATGCAGAGGACAAGCGGACATCCATACCGACAGAGGAACAGAAGCTATGCCAAAACCATGATATAAATTGGGGGCCACGATGGGAAAAAATTGTGGTGGGCAACCCATGAAGCCGTACAATGTGTTGGACAAACAAATCAGAGAGCTTGGAAGCCATAGGGAGGCATTTTAATGGAACAAAATGAGCCATTTTAGTTAGGTAATCTACAATCACCCATATGACAGTGTGTCTATTGGAAGCTAGGAGATCAGAAATAAAATCCATACTTATGGTATGCCATGGGGCCACTGGAATTGCATGGGAAGTAACAATCCTGTGGCTGGAGTATGTGGGGTTTTAGCCCCTACACAGGTGGAACAAGTCTGGACATAGCTTCTGACATCCTGTACAAGTGTGGGCCACCCAAACCATCTTTGACAGAGATCTAACATCTTTTTCTCACCCGGGTGACCTGCGAGGACAGAATCATGTCCCCAATGTAACCCTGTATCCCGTAATTCTTTGGTAGGGACGTACAACTGATCAGCATTGTTAGACCTGACAGCCTTAGGGTGGTCACCCCTAACTTTTTGCCTGCCTCCCTCCTCTTTTTAGACACTGTTTTTGCTGGTTTTTGGACTCTGCGCACTTTACCACTGCTAACCAGTGCCGAAGTGCATATGCTCTCTCCCTTTAAACATGGTAACATGGGATCATACCCAATTGGACTATTTAATTTACTTATAAGTCCCTAGTAAAGTGCACTATAGGTGCCCAGGGCCTGTAGACTAAATGCTACTAGTGGGCTGCAGCACTGATTGTGCCACCCACTTAAGTAGCCCCTTAACCTTGTCTCTGGCCTGCCATTACAAGGCCTGTGTGTGCAGTTTCAACTGCCAATTCGACTTGGCATTTTAAAGTACTTGCCAAGTCTAAAAACTCCCCTTTTCCTACATATAAGACACCCCTAAGGTATGCCCTAGGTAACCCATGGGGCAGGGTGCTGTGTAGGCAAAAGGCAGGACATGTACCTGTGTAGTTTACATGTCCTGGTGGTGTAAAACTCCTAAATTCATTTTTACACTGCTGTGAGGCCTGCCCCCTTCATAGGCTAACATTGGGGCTGCCCTCATACAGTGTTTGAGTGGTAGCTGCTGATCTGAAAGGGGTAGGAAGGTCATATTTAGTATGGCCAGAATGGTAATAGAAAATCCTGCTGACTGGTGAAGTTGAAGTTAATTTTACTATTTTAGAAATGCCACTTTTAGAAAGTGAGCATTTCTCTGCACTTAGATCTTTCGGTGCCTTAGAATCCATGTCTGGCTGGGTTTAGTTGACAGCTCCTTGTGCATTCACTCAGACACACCCCAAATACAGGATACTCAGCCTCACTTGCATAAATCTGCATTTTGAATGGATCTTCCTGGGCTGGGAGGGTGGAGGGCCTGACACTTACATGACAATGGACAGTAGCCTGCCCTTACACAAAAGACTGCCACACCCCCTACTGGGACCTCGGCAGACAGGAGTGAACTGGAAGGGGAACTTGTGCACTTCTGAGCCACTCTTTGTAGTCTCCCTCACTTCAAAGGCACTTTTGGGTATAAAAACAGGGCCCCTGCCCTACCAAGACAGACACTCCCTGGAGAAGAAACCTGAACCAGAACCTGCATCCTGCCAAGAAGAATTGCCTGGCTGCCCAAAGGACTCACCGGACTGCTTTCTGTGGAGGTCTGCTGCCTTGCTGTTGCCCTGCTGTCTTGCTGCTCTCTTGCTGTGCTGCAGGAGTGCTCTCCAAGGGATTGGATTGAGCTTGCCTCCTGTTCCCTGAAGTCTCAGGACCAGAAAAGACTTCCTCTCTGCAAGAAATACTTGTGCGCCAAAAAACGATGCACAGCCTGCAAAAAACGACACACAGCTTGCACAGCGGTGAAAAATCACCGCACACCGAATCCGGAACGACGCTGCCCGACTCCGCAACAGGAAGATCGATGCAGCACCTGTGACGAGACCGGAACTTCGACGCACGGCTCACTAGATCGACGCACAGCTGACCCGGAATGATGCAGCCTGACTTCCAGAGAGGAATCGACGTCGCGCCTGCCGTACGGGAGAAATTTCCCCCCATCGCCCACTGGAATCGACGCAGCGCCTGTGACTTCGACGCAAGCCCAGGATTTTCCATGCATCGACCCCAGGGCGTCTGAAAACCCCGCAACCCGAAGAGGATCCGAGTCCGCGTGCCGGAAATCGACGCACGGCTTCACCGCATGGAAAATATCAAAGCAAATCCATGTGCGAAGGGGCGAAACCAACGCACACCTACCTGTTTTCCACGCATCTCCTCCTTTGCGGCCCCTTGCGAGGATTTTTCAATGCAAACCAGGTACTTTGCCCTGCAAAAGACACTTGTTGTTTCTAGAAGACTTTACAACACTTTACATTGCTTTTGCAGTGATATTACAATTCTAAAGACATTTTATATTACTTTCCCAGTAATATTTCAATGTATACTTATTGCATTCTAATCGTTTTTGAGCTGCGAATATCCAGATAAATATTATATATTTTTCTAAACACTGTGTGGTGTATTTTTGTCGTGCTATATTGTGTTATTGTATGATTTATTGCACAAATACTTTACACATGGCCTTCTAAGTTAAGCCTTACTGCTCAGTGCCAAGCTACCAGAGGGTGGGCACAGGATAATTTGGATTGTGTGTGACTTACCCTGACTAGAGTGAGGTTCCTTGCTTGGACAGGGGGTAACCTGACTGCCAACCAAAGACCCCATTTGTAACAAGCATGGAATAGTAAACCCTCTTTTTCATACACATCAGTTGAACAGGGAACCTTGTGTTGGGCTCCCCCTATTTTCTCAGGGAACTCTTGAGAAGTGCACACAGCCACAATTGTTTCTGGGGGTATAGTGCTTCTGACCGGGTCTAGCACAACATCGGAGGAGAAACCCATCCTAGACAACATGTCTGCCTTTTGTTGTGTAGTACCAGGCCTATAGATGATTACGAAGTCAAACTCGTTAAAAAATAGACGCCAGCATAATTGACGAGGTGTCAGGGCCTTGGTCGCTTGAAAAAACTGTAAATTACAGTGATCTGTGCAAATCTTTACGGTGTGTCTAGCTCCTAGTAGGTGGTGACGCCATTCCTGGAAGGCAAGCTTGATGGCCAGAAGTTCCGGCTCCACCACCGTGTAATTTTGCTCTGCAGGTAGCAATTTGTTTGAGAAGTAAGCTACTGGATGAAAATGCCCAGACTCAGGATCTCGTTGGGACAAGACACCACCCACTGCCATTTGGGAAGCATCTGCTTCCACGTAAAATGGCTGAGCCGAGTCGGGATGATGAGAATGGGTGCTTCAGTGAATGTATTTTTAAGTAGTTGGAAGGCTTTCCCAGCTTCTGCATCCCAGAGGAACTTAACCCCCTTTCGTAGGAGATGAGTTATAGGAGATACCACAGTAAAAAAGTGGGGTATAAATCTCCGATAAACATTTGCGAAGCCCAAAAACTGTTGCACTTCCTTGATGGATCTTGGGGCTACCCAATCCAGGATGGCCTATACTTTGGACCTATCCATGGAAATTCCATCGGGAGTGATCACATATCCCAGGAATTCTACAGTTGTAGTGTGAAAAACACATTTTTCCAGCTTGACGAAGAGATGATGCTCACAAAGCCATTGTAAAACTGCTCTTCCATGCCCTATATGTTCCTCAGTGGAAGACGAATAGATCAAAATGTCATCTATGTGTACCACTACACAGATATCTAGAAACTCCTGCAGCACTTCCTTGATGAAAAATTGAAACTCTACAGGAGCGTTACACAACCTGAAGGGCATCACTGTGTACTTGAAGAGTCCGAATTTAGTTCAGAACGCCATCTTCCACTCATCCCCCTTCATCACTCGGATCAAGTGGTAGGCGCCCCAGAGGTCGAGTTTAGTATAAATGGTCGACTGACGTACCTGATCTAAAAGTACCGGGATCAATGGAAGTGAATACCGATTTTTTATGGTCACTTTGTTCACTGCACGATAAACTATACAGGCGCGCAACTCGTGATACTTCTTGGGCACGAAGAACAGAGACAACGATACTGGTGATGGTGAATGATGAATGAAACCCTTAGCCAATAGATCATCCAGGTAGTCTCGCAGGTACCGATTCTCAGGGTCAGAAAGAGCATAGACCCTACTACATGGTAGCATTGCCCCTGAAATCAAGTCTATACGACAATCGTATGACCTATGTGGTGGCAGCTGGGTGGCCTTCTGTTCACTAAAGACATCATGGAAGTCTTTATACGGTGCAGGAATGGCCAGTGTGTTGTCCGGCTTGATAGCCGTACTTGCTGGTCCAGCCAGGCCCCCTGTATCTTCGGGGGGCAGGTCGTTGTTGACAGAGTGATAGTAGAGTTAGTGCACTCAACTTCCTTGAAAATGAATCTCTCTTTCTGATATGGGCACGGGAGCGGTAGAAGAACACAGGGATACTCCAACAGTTTTCTTGGATAATAACTGTTGGCACAATTACTAACACTGCATTACCAAAACCCCAAACTGAGTACCATAACAATAAGTACTGCCACACTAGGGCTGGCTTTAGAGAGATTCACTGTTGCACACTACAATTAGAACTGTGGTTGCACTTATCATGCACAAGAAAGACAAACAAGGGCATTCATTATATCATGTATAACTTTCTTGCATGCATAGGGTTAAACTAAAAGGAAAAAAACAATCCAAGAAATACAAATGTCCACTCTAGGTTTAAACAGTTAGGGTGGCACAGTTTGGTTTGATTTCACTGTGTGTGTGGAAAAACCCTTCAAAAACAAATTCCTCAAACGTGAAACACAGGCATGAATGATACAATTTAAATCCAAGAGTTATGCTATTGGAGGAAGAAAAGTCACATAAATGCTTTTTTTAAATTGCACTGTTACTTTTTGTAGTACTTGAGCTCAAGCAGATTTCCTGAAGCACATTTAGGCAAGTAACCAAGAAATACAGATGTCCACTCTGGGATTAAACAGTGAGTGTGGCACAGTTTCGTTTGGTTTCACTGTGTGTGTGGAAAACCCCTTCAAAAGCAAATTCCTCAAACCTGAAACACAGGCATGAATGACACAATTTAAATCCAAGAGTTATGCTAGTAGAGAAACAAAAGTCACGTAAATGCTCTTTTAAAATTGCACTGTCACTTTTTGTAGTAGTTGAGCTCAAGCAGATTTCCTGAAGCACATTTAGGCAAGTAACTACAATAATAATGTAGAATGTTCAGAAATGCATTTGGCTCTTCAAGATAAGCACTCTCCTAAAATAGGAGGTCTGAAATACACCAGCTGTTCTAGGAAAGTGCGGCGCTCAAAGAACAAACTCCCTGGAGAATACTAGTCACTTAGCTGCAGTCTTTTCCAGAGTGCTGGAGGAATCCCTGGTGTCACCTGGTATAGGAACGAAGAAAATAATTGCCTCAAAAGTCCTGAATACGAGGATGACAGCAGGGGCTGGACGCCAAATTAGATGCCGAGATCAGGAAGCAAAACAAAGCCAAGCAGGGAGGCATGCTTCTTATCTATAGTCAATCAGGAAAGCAGTTGAGTTTCCACATGTGGATGAGTCACCACACCCTATTAGAAGCACATGTCTACACCACACCCAATTAGAAGCACATGTCTACAGCTGCTCACATTAGCAAGCAAGCATTGGTAAAACAAGCATTAATAAAAACCAATTGTGTAACACAGCACATTATGTTTACTTAGAAACATGAAAGTTTAACCAAGAACAGAGATATGATTTAACACTAGTCCCTGGGGATGCTGACAGATAACGCAGGAGGCACCTTGGGGATTCCTGACATTTAATCAGGGCAGACAACACTCTGGTCAGCACTATTGAGAACATTGGCTGTGACATTACTGCTGCCAAGCCCACTGCCACTTGGAAAGAACCTGTTGCAAAAAAATGGAACACTGATAGCACTTGCACAAGAGGGGGGATCCCAGTGGGGTGACGAATAGCAGATATCAGGTCAGGCTCCAATTGGGCACACAGTGCTGTGATTGTGGCCCTGTCAAGTCTGTAGGTGAGGATAATGTGCCTGTCCTCCATTGTTGCCAAGTCCACAAGGGGTCTGTACACAGGGGAATGTCTCCATCTCCTATTCATCCGCAGTGGTTGTAATCTATGGGGCAAAAGAGTGAGCAGCTGGTCATAATATGTACATTGTAACCAGTACAGTTCAATGCATATTGTCATTGTTACAATTTATTGGTGGCATATGTCCAGAATGTAAAATTGTAATCTGTGACGCAGTTAGGATCCATGGCCTGCCCCCCCTGAAATGGCGTCCACCTGTCTAGTATGGAGGGAAAGGTGGAAATGAGGTAATTCTGCTGATGTGGGCGCCGTTGGGGGAGGTGGTCGGGAACCGCTGGGCAACTCCTCATTGGTTATCATTGGGCCCTATGGGGTACAGTGGCCAATGGTGATGTACGCCGGCAGTGATGGTATGCACTGCCGCGGACGTCACTGACATTTTGTATCTGTTCACTCACTTGCTACCTGACCTTTAACAGGAGAGGACCTACACTGCATGTGCTGCTGTGACCTGTGTCTGGAACCTACCACGGCTCGTGTGACTGGGGAAAGGGCCCCTGCCTTCACCACGGTGGAGTTGGAGCGAGTGGTGGATTGGGTCCTACCCCAGTACTGACTGCTGTATGGGCCTCCAGACCAACAGGTGAGTACAGTGTGACTACAATGCATGGGACATGAATGCATGGAGTTGTGTTTGAAGGCCTCGTCTGGGGGGGTTGGTGGTTGGGCCCTGGGCAGCGTGCAGCATGTATGCTGGGCCATGTCTGTGCTAATGGGGATGGGAAGGGGCAAGGTGGGCCATGAGTGTAAAAGGCAGGACGGTCTGACTAATACCATTCCCTGTGTCTATTTCCTCTTCAGGTCAGCACCCATCAAAAGAAGGGTATATGGTGTGCCATCGACAAGGACGTGAAGACCCTGGGGGTCTACGGCAGGCGGAGCACCCACTGTCAGAAACGGTGGGAGGACCTGAGACGCTGGGCATGGAAGACGGCGGAGGCCCAGCTGGGGATGGCCTCCCAATGAAGAAGGGGGTGCCCGTCGAACCCTGACCCCCCGGTGGTGGTGGCCTATCCGGAGCTGGATGGGCGCTTGGGGGCATCACAGCAGCAACAAGGGGGTGAGTACAGTGCCCTTCATTACTACACACACCTGGTGGGGTGGTATCCGGGTGGGGGATGTGTGCCTGTGGGTGCCCCTAGCCCAGGCCTGACACTGCAGGGTAGGTCCCATGTTGGGCAGGGTTCTGATGTGAAATTTCACCAACCTAGCTAGTAGGCATCCACCACTGGGCAGGTGTGTGTGGGTCCCAGGTATGTTGCAGGTGGCAGTATGTGTCACTCCCCATGACCGGGTGACTAGCATTGTAACTGGTAGTGCATTGCCTAGTGTGTAGGGCCGTTCTCTGTGTGTGAGTGTGTTGTGTACACCAACGGTGGTGTTGGTGCCGCCATTGACCAAGAGTATCCTTTATCTCTCCCCCCTTTTTGTTTTGTCACCCTGTCCTTATGTGTATTAGCATCATCTGGCGGAGGAGCAGAGGCACTGGCGACGGAGGGAGCTGCATCCCACAGGACCCAGGAGGCCGAGTCCACCGATAGTGAGGGCACCAGTGGGACGGAGGGCGAGGAGAGCACCACGGTGGAGACTGGAGGGGACAGTTCGGACACGGATACCTCCTCTGATGGAAGCTCCCGGGTGGTGGCGGACACCTCTGTGGCCACCCCATCTCCAGGTACAGCCGCCACCCCTACACCAGCACCGCCCTCCCAGCAGCCCCTCAGCAAGTTTCCCATGACCGCTCACCCAGGAGGGTGGGTATCTCCTTCACCCCAGGCACCTCAGGCCCTGCCCCAGTTAGCCCTGCTGCCCTGAGTGAGGAGGCTATTGATCTCCTGCGGTCCATCTCTGTTGGGCAGTCAACCATTGTGAATGCCATCCAGGGGCTGGCAGCCCACATGCAACAGTCCAATGCATTTCTGGAGGGCATTCACACTGGCTTGGCGGCTCAACAGAGCTCAATCCAGGCTCTGGTCTCCTTTCTGATGGCAACCATTGTCCCTGTTCCCACCCTCCCCCTCCAACTTCCTGTTCCCAGTCACATTCCCCTCAACCCCAACCTATCCCAAGCATACAAGCAGACGAGCATGCCCACAGGACAACACACAAGAGTGGACATGGCAAACACAAGCACCACACTTCATCCCACAGGCACTCACACAAACACCATCCAGATGCAGACATACCAACATCCAATGCCTCCACTGTGGCCCCCTCCTCCTCGTACTCCACCTCCCTCCCAGTTGCGTCTACACTCACACCTGCATGCACTACATCCTCATCCACTACCCTCATCACCAGCACACCTATCAGAACACACATATCTCACTGGCAGTCACCACCCCAACATCCATGCACACGTCCCCTGTGTCCTCTCCCACTGTGTCTGTGCCCCCTCCTCCCAAAGTACACAAACGCAAGCACCCATCCACCTCACAACAGCATCCAGTCCATGCACCTGCACCCAAACACAGCAGACTGACACCTCCAACAACCACTCCCTCTTCCTCCACTCACCAACCTTCTCCCTCTTCCCACCCCAGTGTCTCTAAGAAGCTTTTCCTCTCCACCGTTGACCTCTTCCCTACCCCTCCTCCCCCTCGTCTTTCACGTCAGGCCAGGGTGGTCAAAACCCAGGCAAGCACCTCAGCCACGCAGTCCACGGGCACAGTAGTGTTCCCAGCAACTCCAGGTAGAAAAGGATCCCGGGCACCAGCCAGTGAGATGGAAAGGGTGCCTGCCCCAAGTGCTTCAAGGAAGGGCAAGGAGCCACCCCCAGCTGCTGCAAGGAAGGGCAAGAAGCCACTCCCAGCTGCTGCAAGGACGGAGCAAGGAACCATCCCCAGCTGCATCCAGCAGCACGGCCACCAGCACCACCACCGGCAGCAGCACCAGTGGGCAGCCATCTGAGGCTGCAGGGGATGGGCAGGAGCTTCCCCCTTCACCACCAGCACCACCACCAGCAGTGGGCAGTTGTCCGAGGCAGCAGGGGATGGGCAGGAGCTCCCCCACCACCACCACCAGCTCCGCCACCAGCACTACCAATAGCAGCAGCAGCACCAGTGGGCAGCCGTCCGAGGCTGCAGGGGATGGGCTGGGGCCTCCCCCAACAATTACCTACCACCAGCAGCAGCAGCACCAGTGGGCAGCCGTCCGAGGCTGCAAGGGATGGGCTGGAGCCTCCCCCCACCACTACCAGCAGCAGCAGCACCACCACCACTGCCACCACTGAACAGCCGTCACTGCCGGCAGACATTCTGTAGACCTGGGTCCATGGGCTGTTGTGTGGCCTGCCCCCTGCAAATCCTGTGGGTATGACACCCAGCTGATAGACTGTGACTTTGCACTCCCCAAGATCTGCATCACAGGGCACAATGCCCCCTCCAGAACCAGTGGAGAAGCCATCCACTCACCCCATCCTCCCCAGGATGAAGCTTGCTGGGCACAATGCCCACTCCAGAAACAGTGGAGATGCCATCCACTCACCACATCCTCCCCAGGATGAAGCTCACTGGGCACGATGCTCCCCTCCAGAACCAGTGGAGATGCCATCCACTCACCCCATCCTCCCGAGGATGAAGCTCACTGGGCACAATGCCCCCTTCGGAACCAGTGGAGATGCCATCCACTCACCCCATCCTCCCCAGGATGAAGCTCACTGGGCACGATGCCCCCTCCAGAACCAGTGGAGAAGCCATCCACTTGAGAGACTGTGGCCCATTACTCCCCAGGACCAAGCACAGGGCATGTTGCCCCCTCCAGGCCAAGTGGACAAGTCACCCACTTGAGAGACTGTGGCCTTGCACTCACCAGGACCAAGCACAGGGCATGTTGCCCCCTCCAGGACCAGTGGCATTGTACCATCTGCCAGCTGAGGGCCCCCCGTTTCCCATCCCCCTGAGGTGCCTGCCTATTTTCGACCTGCTGCCCCTGCAGTGTTCACTCCATGTTGTTGCAGGAGTCAAGTGGGGCCTTGGACTTTGTAATGTGGCCCTGTGGCCCGCGAACATTGAGGACTGGGCAGTGTCCCTTCATTTGTAAATATGTATATACTTTTTGATTTGGATGCACGTATTGCTACTATATTTATCTTATTGCACTCAATTTTATCTATTAGAGTTGTCCTTGCATTATTCCTGAGGGGTACGGGGTAAATATGTTATGTTGCTGCATCTGCTTGTGTGTATGGTGTTGGGGGTGGGGGTGTTGTGTGTTGCGTGTTGCGTGTGTGTGTCACTCTCTTTTTCCTCCTTCCCTCCCCTGTGTGCTAGGCGGCTGTACTCACCGTGGTCATCTTCGCCGTCGTTGGTGTTCGTGGTGGAGCAGGACGTAAATCAACATTGGGAATATGTGCAGCTCGGGCTCCATGGTGGCGTGTTTCTTTCCTCAGTCTCCGCAGGTGAGTCCTTTGACTTCTGAGATCTGTTTCCACCAGGCTTTTGATGTCATTGGTACCGCCCCGGAAAAGGTGGTGGATTGGACTGTCATTATACGGTGGGCGGAACATAGGTTTCTGCTTGGCTGTAGGCGGTTACTGCTGTGGTGCCTGTTGATTCCGCCCTGGTGGTCAGTGAGATAAAGTGGCTAGCTGTCTGAGCTGTTTCCGCCATGTGTGTAATTTGGCAGTGTTACTGCCACTTTATCACCAACCGCCAGGGTTGTAATGAGGGCCTTTATGTTTATTAGTGTGGAACCTAGCAATGCTGTATTTAGTACAGGAAGATCAACAGTAGTCATTGTGATATAATGTGATGGTGTAAGATGGAGGATAGAGTAAATTTAAGTTAGCATGGGCTCAGGTTATAATGCATTTCATAAAAAAGAAAATGACTCCCATAAACACCCTCTGTTGATTTATAAATTATCACCGGATTTTCTTCCATTACAGAACATCATTCTTTAAATTTGGGTTCTTCTTAGATTCTCGCAGGTCCTTCAAGGTGTCGTAGAGTTCACTTTGCATTTCTTCAACCTTTACATCAACCCCCCTTCTTTTCCTTTCTCTCGCTGCTGTCAGCTTCTTATACCCACAAGTCATACTCTTTGGTGGTGAAACCCCTTTGCAAAACATGCAATGACAATTAGTATAATCAATAGAGAGATTAGAAGAAATTTGAAAATTCCTCCACCCACACTATCAATCCATTTACCTAACTTAGAAAATCCCTTTCAAATGGATCCAAATATAGATCCTAATCTTTCCCAGGATCCTGACTGTTCCAGCTCAGTTAGTTCATGTGTTCTATTCGTAATGTTAGCAACATAGCCGCTAAGCTGCTTATCTACATGCGGTACGTAAGCGCAACATTCCAGAGCATGAATGATTTTGCCAACTCAGCCTTCCTTTGCGAGGAGTAAATCCACCTCAAGACAATTTTGCATAATCATAGCTCTCATGGCCAGCAATTCTTTAATGATCACTGTTATGGCACCTGCAGTATTAGTACTAAGTTGATCAACTAAAGTGGATAGTGTTTTGGTCCTTACATCAGTGGCTCCCAACCTGTGGTCTGCAGATCCCTAATGGGCCGTGACACATTCCCAGGGTGTCCGCAGGCCTGGGCTGGGAGGAGGCACTTCTCCAGCTAGGGCTTCTGACAAACACCTGCTTGTTTTTTATATGTATTGCTTCCTTTGTGCAGCAGTTTTAAAAGCACTGCACTTGTACATCTAGTGGCTTTCGGGCAAAAATAAAAGTGTCAAGATTACTCTAGTGGTCAATGTACCTGCTGGAAAGAGAGGGAAGTTTTGTCTAGTGGCAGTTTTGACTCAAAGGTGGCACATATGGTTAATATGTCTGCTACAAAGAACATGTATTATGCAAAGAAAAGTATTTTATGTGCATAGCATAGTGGGTTACTGCTTTTGACACAGAGATTATTTTGTTATTGTGCAATTCATAAATTACAATCGTAATCTAGCACAGAGAGCTCTAAACTGCCATTAAGGAGCTGCATGCAAATGGCATTGCACAAAATAGATAGTTTTTTCCCTAGTCTTTCATTTTCCTTATGCTGCTAGAAAAGGTTTGCTTGCATGGAAATACATTCTTATTATTAACCACCTTGCTGCCAGGCCTTTACCCCCTCCTGTGCTAAGCCTTTTTTGGGCTTTTTTCGCATGAAAACTGACCTGTTTTTTTGCAAAGTGCCTAGCTGTGGATTTTGGCCTCTAGCTCATCCAGCACCTAGGGAAACTTAGCAAACCTGGTCATTTGTGAAAACTAGACACCTAGGGGAACTCAGGATGGGGTAACTTGTGGCGCTCTCACCAGGTTCTCTTACCCACAATCCTTTGCAAACCTCAAAATTGAGCAAAATGTTTCCTCACATTTTGGCGCTGCAAAGTCCTGGAATCTGAGGGGAGCCACAAACTTCCTTCTACCCAGCATTCCCCCACATCTCCTGATAAAAATGGTACCTCACTTGTGGGGGTAGGCCCAGCGCCCGCAAAAGGAAATGCCCCAAAACACTACGTGGACACATCAAAATTATCAATTACAAAACTACCTGTTTTTGCTGGGGGCACCTGCATTTTTGGTCCTGGGCTCAGCAGTCATCTAGAAAAAACTATTTCTGGGCATATGGTGAGCAGAACAACTTTGTCCCCATTTATGTGGTGTGGGGGTAAAAAATAAATCTTCCCTGGAGGCTAGTGGGATTTCTGCACCCCTTGGGGGCAGATGGGCCTTAGAAAAATAGACCGATCTGCCCCAAAGGGGGCAGAAATAGCCAACAATAATGTGCCCCCATGAGGAGCGACCCTTGCCCAAGGGGCTGCCCTCCCCAAACAAAAACACACACACATACACCAATTCCTGTTGCCTAAGTGGTTTCGAGCCTTACGTAAAATTGTAAAGAAAAAATCCTTTGTGTCTAGTATTTTCTGCCTCCCTTGGGAAGTAGGCCTATCTGATCCCAAGGAGGGCAGAATGGCCTAAAATAAAATTGGCCCCCAAGGGAGCGACCCTTGCCTAAGGGGTCTCTCCTCTTGCGTGACAATAGTGTAAAAAAATCTCTGGTGTCTAGTGGTTTCTGCTCCACTTGAGGGCAGATTGGCTTAATAAAAATAGGCCGATCTACCCCCATGTGGGGCAGAAATGGGCTAAAATAAATTTGCCCCCCAGGCTCCTTGACTAAGAGGTCGCTCCCCACCTGTATAAAAAAAAGGATTTATCCCTGGTGCCTAGCGGCTTCTGCCCCCCAGGGAGGCAGAAACGGCTTTATAAAAAAATGACTCCCTTGTTTTTGTTTGGGGAGGGACCCTTTGCCCAAGAGGCTGCTACCCTTATTTGTTTACAAATTGTAAACAATAATCCCAGGTGTCTAAGCTGCAGAAATGCTCGGAGAGACATGAAAGGAAAGGAAAAGCCTTTCCTTTCATGCCTCTCCGATCTCTCCACCCCGATCGAAAGAGAAACAAAAGCGTTTCTCTTCCGATCACACGCGATGGGGGCGACCTCTGATGAGGTCAGTGCTCAATCGCATGCTGATGTCATCAGATGTCACTGGGGGGGAGCGCTTCCCCTGACATCCCTGCCCAGGGGAGGGGTGTGGGTGGCCCACGGGGGGAGTGATAGCCGGGTGCAGGACAAACGCCGTAGCCGAGAATGTAACCAACTTGTCCCATCTCTTTTGTGACATAAGAGCACAAATTATTTCATATAACCCATGATCCCAAGAGGGGGTGAGCCGCTGTAGGAAAGTACCATCTTGCCTGGCATGTTACCCCCATATTTCACTGTATATATATTGTTTTAGTTGTATGTGTCACTGGGACCCTGCCAGCCAGGGCCCCAGTGCTCATAAGTGTGCCCTGTATGTGTTACCTGTGTTATGACTAACTGTCTCACTGAGGCTCTGCTAATCAGAACCTCAGTGGTTATGCTCTCTCTTTACAAATTGTCACTAACAGGCTAGTGACCAATTTCACCAATTTACATTGGCATACTGGAACACCCTTATAATTCCCTAGTATATGGTACTGAGGTACCCAGGGTATTGGAGTTCCAGGAGAGCCCTATGGGCTGCAGCATTTCTTGTGCCACCCATAGGGAGATCTGACAATTCTTACACAGGCCTGCCAGTGCAGCCTGAGTGAAATAAAGTCCACGTTATTTCACAGCCATTTACCACTGCACTTAAGTAACTTATAAGTCACATATATGTCTAACCTTTACCTGGTAAATATTGGGTGCTAAGTTACTTAGTGTGTGGGCACCCTGGCACTAGCCAAGGTGCTCCCACATTGTTCAGGGCAAATTCCCCGGACTTTGTGAGTGAGGGGGACACCATTACACGCGTGCACTATACATATGTCACGACATATGTATAGCGTCACAATGGTAACTCCGAACATGGCCATGTAACATGTCTAAGATCATGGAATTGTCACCCCAATGCCATTCTGGCATTGGGGAGACAATTCCATGATCCCCCGAGTCTCTAGCTCAGACCCGGGTACTGCCAAACTACCTTTCCCGGGGTTTCACTGCAGCTGCTGCTGCTGCCAACCCCTCAGACAGGTTTCTGCCCTCCTGGGGTCCAGCCAGGCCTGGCCCAGGAAGGCAGAACAAAGGACTTCCTCAGAGAGAGGGTGTTACACCCTCTCCCTTTGGAATAAGGTGTCAGGGATGGGGAGCAGTAGCCTCCCCCAGCCTCTGGAAATGCTTTGATGGGCACAGATGGTGCCCATCTCTGCATAAGCCAGTCTACACAGGTTCAGGGATCCCCCAGCCCTGCTCTGGCGCAAAACTGGACAAAGGAAAGGGGAGTGACCACTCCCCTGACCTGCACCTCCCCTGGGAGGTGCCCAGAGCTCCTCCAGTGTGCTCCAGACCTCTGCCATCTTGGAAACAGAGGTGCTGCTGGCACACTTGACTGCTCTAAGTGGCCATGGCGAGCAGGTGACGTCAGAGACTCCTTCTGATAGGCTCCTTCAGGTGTTGCTAGCCTATTCTCTCTCCTAAGTAGCCAAACCTCCTTTTCTGGCTATTTAGGGTCTCTCTGCTTTGGGGAATTCTTTAGATAACGAATGCAAGAGCTCATCAGAGTTCCTCTGCATCTCTCTCTTCACCTTCTGCCAAGGAATCGACTGCTGACCGTGCTGGAAGCCTGCAAAACTGCAACAAAGTAGCAAAGACGTCTACTGCGACACTGTAACGCTGATCCTGCCGCCTTCTCAGCTGTTTTCCTGGTGGTGCATGATGTGGGGTAGTCTGCCTCCTCTCTGCACTAGAAGCTCCGAAGAAATCTCCCGTGGGTCGACGGAATCTTCCCCCTGCTACCGCAGGCACCAAAGAACTGCATCACCAGTCCCCTGGGTCTCCTCTCAGCACGACGAGCGAGGTCCCTTGAACTCACCAACTCTGTCCAAGTGACTCCCACAGTCCAGTGACTCTTCAGTCCAAGTTTGGTGGAGGTAAGTCCTTGCCTCCCTACGCCAGACTGCATTGCTGAGAACCGCGTGTTTTGCAGCTACTCCAGCTCCTGTGCACTCACCGAGGATTTCCTTCATGCACAGCCAAGCCTGGGTCGCCGGCACTCTAACCTGCATTGCACGACCTCCTGAGTTGTCCTCCGGCGGCGTGGGACTCACTTGTGCAACTTCGGGTGAGCACTGATTCACTCCACTTTGTAGTGCCTGTTCCGGCACTTCTGCGGGTGCTGCTTGCTTCTGAGTGGACTCCTTCTCTTGCTGGGCGCCTCCTCTGTCTCCTCACGCAATTGGCGACATCCTGGTCCCTCCTGGGCCACAGCAGCATCCAAAAACCCTAACCGCGACCCTTGCAGCGAGCAAGGCTTGTTTGCAGTCTTTCTGCGGGAAAACACTTCTGCACGACTCTTCACAACGTGGGACATCCATCCTCCAAAGGGGAAGTTTCTAGCCCTTGTCGTTTGTGCAGAATCCTCAGCTTCTACCATCCGGTGGGAGCTTCTTTGCATCCACAGCTGGCATTTCCTGGGCATCTGCCCACTCCCGACTTGATCGTGACTTTTGGACTTGGTCCCCTTGTTCCACAGGTACTCTCGTCTGGAAATCCATTGTTGTTGCATTGCTGGTGTTGGTCTTTCCTGCAGAATTCCCCTATCACGACTTCTGTGCTCTTTGGGGAACTTCGGTGCACTTTGCACCCACTTTTCAGGGTCTTGGGGTGGGCTATTTTTCTAACCCTCACTGTTTTCTTACAGTCCCAGCGACCCTCGACAAGGTCACATAGGTTTGGGGTCCATTTGTGGTTCGCATTCCACTTCTAGAGTATATGGTTTGTGTTGCCCCTATCCCTATGTGCCCCCTTTGCATTCTCTTGTGACTATACATTGTTTGCACTGTTTTCTATTGCTATTACTGCATATTTTGGTATTGTGTACATATATCTTGTGTATATTTGCTATCCTCATACTGAGGGTACTCACTGAGATACTTTGCCATATTGTCATAAAAATAAAGTACCTTTATTTTTAGTATATCTGTGTATTGTGTTTTCTTATGATATTGTGTAAATGACACTAGTGGTACTGTAGGAGCTTCACTCGTCTCCTAGCTCAGCCTAAGCTGCTCTGCTAAGCTACCTTTTCTATCAGCCTAAGCTGCTAGACACCCCTATACACTAATAAGGGATACCTGGGCCTGGTGCCCCTTGGTACTCACTACAAGCCAGTCCAGCCTCCTACATTGTTTGTGCAGCGGTGGGATCAGTACTTTGCAACTACTTACCACTTTTGTCATTGTACTTTTCATAAGAGAAAAATATACAAAACAAGTTCAGTGTATGTACACCTAACCAAAAAGATTTGCGTTTCTTCTCTCACTTCTCTTCTAAAGTGCTGAAAAGTACCTCTAAAACTTTCAAAAAGTTCTTTAAAAGTTTTTAAAGTTTTTTTTTCCTGTTCTTTAAAAAGTTCTAAAAACGTTTTCATTCTTTTTCTATCCCTTAAACACTTTCTATAATGTCTGGCACAGGCCAAACTGTTGATCTGTCCAAGACTGCTTATGATCACCTTAGCTGGAAGGCAGCAAGGAGTCTCTGTGTAGAAAGAGGTTTAGGGGTAGGGAAGAATCCCTCTAGAGAACTATTAGTTAACATGCTAGTTGAACAAGACAAGACTTTTGTTGGTACTTCTGGTGAGAAATTAGCTGATGGTTCCCACTCTGATTGTGGGGCACCCCTAGCAAAAGAGTTGGGAGGGAATCTTTCCAACCTGCCCCTTAGCAAGCCACCTAGCATAGCTGATACTGATGTGAATTCACATCACAGTAAGAGTGTTGCTTCACATCACAGTAATAGTGTTGTTTCTCATCACAGTAGAAGTATCACTCCTGTAGGCCAGAATGTTAGTGTGACATCTGTTAGGGCCAGGTCTCCTTCTGTTCATTCTCACCATTCCTCTGTTTCAAGACATGCCCTACCCACCCACCCTGATGACAGAGTGTTAGAAAGGGAGCTCAATAGATTGAGAGTGGAACAATCCAGGCTGAAGCTCAAGAAGCAACAGCTGGATTTAGATAGGCAGTCCTTGGAAATAGAAAGAGAACAACAGAAATTGGGTTTAGAAACCCATGGTGGCAGCAGCAGTATTCCAAATAGTCATCCTGCAAAAGAGCATGATTCTAGGAATCTGCACAAGATAGTTCCCCCTTGCAAGGAGGGGGATGACATTAACAAGTGGTTTGCTGCACTTGAGAGGGCCTGTGTTGTACAGGAGGTCCCTCAGAGGCAGTGGGCTGCTATCCTATGGCTATCTTTCAGTGGAAAGGGTAGGGATAGGCTCCTTACTGTAAAAGAAAGTGAGGCCAATGATTTCAAAGTTCTTAAGAATGCACTCCTAGATGGTTATGGCTTAACCACTGAACAGTACAGGATGAAGTTCAGAGAAACCAAAAAGGAGTCTTCACAAGACTGGGTAGACTTTGTTGACCATTCAGTGAAGGCCTTGGAGGGGTGGTTACATGGCAGTAAAGTTGCTGACTATGAAAGCCTGTATAACTTAATCCTGAGAGAGCATATTCTTAACAATTGTGTGTCTGATTTGTTACACCAGTACCTGGTGGACTCTGATCTGACCTCTCCCCAAGAATTGGGAAAGAAGGCAGACAAATGGGTCAGAACAAGGGTGAACAGAAAAGTTCATACAGGGGTTGACAAAGATGGCAAGAAGAAGGATGGTAAGTCTTCTGACAAGGGTGGGGACAAATCTAAACATGAGTCTTCATCAGGCCCACAAAAACACTCTGGTGGGGGTGGTGGGCCCAAATCCTCTTCAAATCAAAACAAAGAAAATAAACCATGGTGCTATTTATGTAAAATAAAAGGCCATTGGACAACAGATCCCAGTTGTCCAAAGAAAAGCACCAAGCCTCCTACCACTACAACCCCTGCTGCTACACCTAGTGCCCCTAGTAATAGCAGTGGTGGTGGGACCAAACCTACTAATAGCCAATCCAAGGGAGTAGCTGGGCTCACTTTTGGTAATTTAGTTGGGGTTGGTCTTGTTAGGGAGACCACAGAGGCTGTGTTAGTCTCTGAAGGGGCTATTGATTTAGCCACCTTGGTTGCTTGTCCCCTTAACATGGATAAGTACAAGCAACTACCCCTAATAAATGGTGTTGAGGTTCAGGCCTACAGGGACACAGGTGCCAGTGTTACCATGGTAATAGAGAAACTGGTCCACCCTGAACAACACCTACTTGGTCACCAGTACCAAGTAACCGATGCTCATAACAACACACTTAGCCACCCCATGGCTGTTGTAAATCTCAACCCCCCAGGGGGGGTTACTGGTCCAAAGAAAGTTGTGGTTGCCTCAGATTTACCTGTAGACTGTCTACTAGGAAATGATTTAGAGACATCAGCTTGATCAGATGTGGAGTTGGAGGCTCATGCAGTAATGCTGGGCATTCCAGGGCATATTTTTGCTTTAACCAGGGCTCAGGCCAAAAAGCAAAAAGGACAGGGTGACTTGGATCCTGGAAGAATGGACCAAGTGCTCCCTAAAGCTAGGGTTAGTAAGGGTAAATCACTACCTACTATCCCTCCCTCTACAGTGGATTCAACTTTTGAGGAAGAAGAATTTCCACCCTGTGCAGAACCTACACCACAGGAGCTGGAAGCAGACACTGCTGAGCTTTTGGGTGAAGGGGGGCCTGCCAGGGAGGAGCTGAGTGTGGCACAGCATACCTGTCCCACTCTAGAGGGTCTAAGGCAGCAAGCTGTCAAACAAGCAAATGGGGATGTTAGTGACTCTCACAGAGTTTACTGGGAGGACAATCTCTTGTACACTGAAGCAAGGGATCCAAAACCTGGAGCTGCCAGGAGATTGGTGATTCCTCAGGAGTACAGAAAGTTCCTCCTAACTCTAGCCCACGACATTCCCTTAGCTGGACATTTGGGGCAAATGAAAACTTGGGACAGGCTTGTCCCCTTGTTTCATTGGCCTAGAATGTCAGAGGACACAAAGGAATTTTGTAAGTCCTGTGAAACCTGTCAAGCCAGTGGCAAGACAGGTGGCACTCCAAAGGCACCCCTTATCCCACTGCCTGTGGTTGGGGTTCCATTTGAAAGGATAGGGGTTGACATAGTTGGCCCCCTTGACCCTCCTACTGCTTCAGGCAATAGGTTTATCTTGGTGGTAGTGGACCATGCCACCAGATATCCTGAAGCAATTCCTCTAAGGACCACTACAGCTCCTGCAGTGGCAAAGGCCCTCCTGGGAATCTTTTCCAGGGTGGGCTTCCCAAAAGAGGTGGTATCAGACAGGGGAAGCAATTTCATGTCTGCTTACTGAAAGGCCATGTGGAAGGAATGTGGTGTGACATACAAGTTCACCACACCCTATCATCCACAAACAAATGGACTGGTGGAGAGATTTAACAAAACTCTCAAAGGCATGATTATGGGACTCCCTGAAAAACTCCGCAGGAGATGGGATATCCTATTACCTTGCCACCTTTTTGCTTACAGGGAGGTACCCCAAAAAGGAGTGGGCTTCAGCCCCTTTGAACTCCTATTTGGACACCCTGTGAGAAGTCCTCTTACACTTGTTAAGGAGGGTTGGGAACAACCTTTAAAAGCTCCAAAGCAAGACATAGTGGACTATGTACTTGGCCTAAGATCTAGGATGGCTGAGTACATGAAAAAGGCCAGTAAAAAAATCAGGCCAGCCAAGAGCTCCAAAAGCAATGGCATAACCAGAAGGCTGTTTTGGTTCAGTACCAACCAGGGCAGAAAGTGTGGGTCTTGGAGCCTGTGGCACCAAGAGAACTCCAAGTCAAATGGAGTGGACCCCACATAATTGTTGAAAAGAAGGGAGAAATCCCCTACTTAGTTGACTTAGGCACTGCCAGGAGTCCCCTTAGGGTGCTCCATGTCAATCGCCTGAAACCCTACTATGACAGGGCTGATCTCACCCTGCTCATGGCAACAGATGAGGGACAGGAAGAAGAGAGTGACCCTCTCCCTGATCTCTTCTCTTCCACAGAACAAGATGCACTAGTGGAAGGTGTAGTTTTGGCAGATTGTCTTACTGCTGAGCAGAAAGACCACTGCATAAATCTCCTGGGTCCGTTTTCTGAACTCTTCTCTACTGTGCCAGGCACCACTTCTTGGTGTGAGCACACTATAGATACTGGAGACAGCTTGCCTGTCAAAAGTAAGATCTATAGGCAGCCTGACCATGTCAGAGACTGCATAAAGCAAGAAGTGCAGAAAATGCTTGAACTGGGAGTGGTTGAGCACTCTCAAAGTCCATGGGCTTCTCCTGTGGTACTTGTACCAAAACCTCATTCCAAGGATGGAAAGAAGGAAATGCGGTTTTGTGTAGACTATAGAGGTCTCAACCAGGTAACCAAAACTGATGCACACCCTATACCCAGGGCAGATGAGCTAATAGATACACTGGCATCTGCCAAGTATCTAAGCACTTTTGATTTGACTGCAGGGTATTGGAAGATCAAGTTATCAGAAGATGCAAAAGCAAAAACTGCATTTTCAACCATTGGAGGCCATTACCAATTCACAGTAATGCCTTTTGGATTGAAAAATGCACCTGCCACTTTTCAGAGGTTGGTGAATACAGTCCTGCAAGGGCTGGAAGCTTTTAGTGCAGCATATCTAGATGATATAGCTGTCTTTAGCTCCAGCTGGGATGATCACCTGGTCCACCTATGGAAAGTTTTGGAGGCCCTGCAAAAGGCAGGCCCCACTATCAAGGCTTCAAAGTGCCAGATAGGGCAGGGGAAAGTGGTTTATCTGGGACACCTGGTAGGTGGAGAACAGATTGCACCACTTCAGGGGAAAATCCAAACTATTATAGATTGGGTTCCCCCTACAACTCAGACCCAGGTGAGAGCCTTCTTAGGCCTCACTGGGTATTACAGGAGGTTCATAAAGAACTATAGCTCCATTGCAGCCCCTCTTAATGACCTCACATCTAAGAAAATGCCTAAAAAGGTATTGTGGACAGCTAGCTGTCAGAAAGCTTTTGAGGAGCTAAAGCAGGCCATGTGCTCTGCACCTGTCCTGAAAAGCCCCTGTTACTCCCAAAAATTAATTGTCCAAACTGATGCATCTGAATTAGGGGTAGGGGCAGTCTTATCACAACTTAATTCTGAGAGCCAGGATCAACCTGTTGCTTTTATCAGCAGGAGGTTGACCCCTAGAGAAAAGCGTTAGTCTGCCATAGAGAGGGAGGCCTTTGCTGTGGTCTGGGCACTGAAGAAGTTAAGGCCATACCTGTTTGGCACTCACTTAATTGTTCAAACAGACCACAAACCTCTACTTTGGCTAAAACAAATGAAAGGTGAAAACCCTAAATTATTAAGGTGGTCCATATCTCTACAGGGGATGGACTATACAGTAGAACATAGACCTGGGAGTACCCACTCCAATGCAGATGGACTCTCCAGATATTTCCACTTAGACAATGAAGACTCATCAGGTCATGGCTAGTCTTATTGTCCTTTGTTTTTGGGGGGGGGGGGTTGTGTAGGAAAGTACCATCTTGCCTGGCATGTTACCCCCATATTTCACTGTATATATGTTGTTTTAGTTGTATGTGTCACTGGGACCCTGCCAGCCAGGGCCCCAGTGCTCATAAGTGTGCCCTGTATGTGTTACCTGTGTTATGACTAACTGTCTCACTGATGCTCTGCTAATCAGAACCTCAGTGGTTATGCTATCTCTTTACAAATTGTCACTAACAGGCTAGTGACCAATTTCACCAATTTACATTGGCATACTGGAACACCCTTATAATTCCCTAGTATATGGTACTGAGGTACCCAGGGTATTGGAGTTCCAGGAGAGCCCTATGGGCTGCAGCATTTCTTGTGCTACCCATAGGGAGATCTGACAATTCTTACACAGGCCTGCCAGTGCAGCCTGAGTGAAATAACGTCCACGTTATTTCACAGCCATTTACCACTGCACTTCAGTAACTTAAAAGTCACCTATATGTCTAACCTTTACCTGGTAAAGGTTGGGTGCTAAGTTACTTAGTGTGTGGGCACCCTGCCACTAGCTAAGGTGCTCCCACATTGTTCAGGGCAAATTTCCCGGGATTTGTGAGTGCGGGGACACCATCACACGCGTGCACTATACATATGTCATTACATATGTATAGCGTCACAATGGTAACTCCGAACATGGCCATGTAACATGTCTAGGATCATGGAATTGTCACCCCAATGCCATTCTGGCATTGGGGAGACAATTCCATGATCCCCTGAGTCTCTAGCTCAGACCCGGGTACTGCCAAACTACCTTTCCCGGGGTTTCACTGCAGCTGCTGCTGCTGCCAACCCCTCAGACAGGTTTCTGCCCTCCTGGGGTCCAGCCAGGCCTGGCCCAGGAAGGCAGAACAAAGGACTTTGGAATAAGGTGTCAGGGCTGGGGAGCAGTAGCCTCCCCCAGCCTCTGGAAATGCTTTGATGGGCACAGATGGTGCCCATCTCTGCATAAGCCAGTCTACACTGGTTAAGGGATCCCCCAGCCCTGCTCTGGCGTGAAACTGGACAAAGGAAAGGGGAGTGACCACTTCCCTGACCTGCACCTCCCCTGGGAGGTGCCCAGAGCTCCTCCAGTGTGCTCCAGACCTCTGCCATCTTGGAAACAGAGGTGCTGCTGGCACACTGGACTGCTCTGGGTGGCCAGGGCCAGCAGGTGACGTCAGAGACTCCTTCTGATAGGCTCCTTCAGGTGTTGGTAGCCTATCCTCTCTCCTAAGTAGCCAAACCTCCTTTTCTGGCTATTTAGGGTCTCTGCTTTGGGGAATTCTTTAGATAACGAATGCAAGAGCTCATCAGAGTTCCTCTGCATCTCTCTCTTCACCTTCTGCCAAGGAATCGACTGCTGACCACGCTGGAAGCCTGCAAAACTGCAACAAAGTAGCAAAGACGACTACTGCGACACTGTAACGCTGATCCTGCCGCCTTCTCGACTGTTTTCCTGGTGGTGCATGCTGTGGGGGTAGTCTGCCTCCTCTCTGCACTAGAAGCTCTGAAGAAATCTCCTGTGGGTCGATGGAATCTTCCCCCTGCTACCGCAGGCACCAAAGAACTGCATCACCGGTCCTCTGGGTCTCCTCTCAGCACGACGAGCGAGGTCCCTTGAACTCAGCAACTCTGTCCAAGTGACTCCCACAGTCCAGTGACTCTTCAGTCCAAGTTTGGTGGAGGTAAGTCCTTGCCTCCCCACGCCAGACTGCATTGCTGAGAACCGCGTGTTTTGCAGCTACTCCGGCTCCTGTGCACTCACCGAGGATTTCCTTCGTGCACAGCCAAGCCTGGGTTGCCGGCACTCTAACCTGCATTGCACGACCTCCTGAGTTGTCCTCCGGCTGCATGGGACTCACTTGTGCAACTTTGGGTGAGCACCGATTCACTCCACTTCGTAGTGCCTGTTCTGGCACTTTTGCGGGTGCTGCTTGCTTCTGAGTGGGCTTCTTCTCTTGCTGGGCACCCCCTCTGTCTCCTCATGCAATTGGCGACATCCTGGTCCCTCCTGGGCCACAGCAGCATCCAAAAACCCTAACTGCGACCCTTGCAGCTAGCAAGACTTGTTTGCGATCTTTCTGCGGGAAAACACTTCTGCACGACTCTTCACGACGTGGGACATCCATCCTCCAAAGGGAAAGTTTCTAGCCCTTGTCGTTCATGCAGAATCCTCAGCTTCTACCATCTGATGGCAGCTTCTTTGCATCCACAGCTGGCATTTCCTGGGCATCTGCCCACTCCCGACTTGATTGTGACTTTTGGACTTAGTCCCCTTGTTCCACAGGTACTCTCGTCTGGAAATCCATCGTTGTTGCATTGCTGGTGTTGGTCTTTCCTGCAGAATTCCCCTATCACGACTGCTGTGCTCTTTGGGGAACTTAGGTGCACTTTGCACCCACTTTTCAGGGTCTTGGGGTGGGCTATTTTTCTAACCCTCACTGTTTTCTTACAGTCCCAGCGACCGTAGACAAGGTCACATAGGTTTGGGGTCCATTCGTGGTTCGCATTCCAATTCTAGTGTATATGGTTTGTGTTGCCCCTATCCCTATGTGCCCCCATTGCATTCTATTGTGACTATACATTGTTTGCACTGTTTTCTATTGCTATTACTGCATATTTTGGTATTGTGTACATATATCTTGTGTATATTTGCTATCCTCATACTGAGGGTACTCACTGAGATACTTTGACATATTGTCATAAAAATAAAGTACCTTTATTTTTAGTATATCTGTGTATTGTGTTTTCTTATGATATTGTGTATATGACACTAGTGGTACTGTAGGAGCTTCACTTGTCTCCTAGTTCAGCCTAAGCTGCTCTGCTAAGCTACCTTTTCTATCAGCCTAAGCTGCTAGACACCCCTCTACACTAATAAGGGATACCTGGGCCTGGTGCAAGGTGTAAGTACCCCTTGGTACTCACTACAAGCCAGTCCAGCCTCCTACAGCCGCCAAGTACATTTTTGAATTCCTGGAAGGCTTCCATGCTTTTGTCATTGACGTCAGTGCCTGTCAGTCTTATTAAAGGCTTTTCCCGAAAGGAAAATTTCAGGTTCCATTGTGAGAAAAGCCAACCATCCTCACCTCTTTCTGAGTAGATGGGAATTTAATTTTAAGGATTGTCTCTATGCGTTTCTTGAGACACCTATCCCATTGCTTTCTCTATCTTGTGTCCCAGACGCAAGACTTCCCTCTGACAATATTGCAAATTCTCAGGCGAGACCTTATGTCTATTCTCAGCCAAAAGATCGAGTAAAGCAATCGTGTCTTGGTTGCAAATTTTCTTAGTCATTGAGGTGATCAATAGATCGTCAATGTCTTAGAATAATGTTAAACTACTGAGGGGCCTTATCTACAAGAATCAGACGCATTGGCTCTGATGCATCATATTTCTTGTGCTACGCTTCACCCCCCTAACGTCACCATGGATGCACTCTATTTAAAATACAGACCTCCAAGGCACATTTACACAGGTGCATCAGAAATTCTGGCACATCTGTGGTGCTAAAGTCACGCATTGCTGGACTAGCGTAAAACGAAAAATGATGCTAGTCCAGCAATGCCAAGAGGCCCCATAGACAAAAGCCCTGCGTCAGTTTAACACCTACTCTCAGCAGACATTACATTTTTGACGCAGTGAAGGCGCAGAATGACGCAGTGAACTCACTGCAGCAGTTATTTGTGGCTTTTAACGGGGAAACGCCTGCCTTGCATACAATATACCTGGTGAAAGTGTAATGTGGCACAAGGCTTTACAAACTGGCGCAGTGGTCCTATTGAGCCAGTTTGTAAATGTGGCGCATTGTAGGAGTCTGCTTTGCGCCACAGCAACATAAAAAAGAATGATGCAACATTGGCAAAGGGGGCTTGTAAATAAGCCACAAGGTTTCTTTTAAGAATCTGATTGAAATGAAGTAAGATCGACTTTCTGAACAGCAGTGTGGAGCACATAAACACAGAAGAGTCTTCATCTGGAAGACGAAAAGAAAATGCCTGTCTTCATGTAACAGATGCAAGAAAAAGTCTTGGCAAAGGTCAATGACCACGAACAACTGGGGAAATTTGTAATAAAATAACAGCAAGGTTCGGTACCACAGGATAGCAAGGAATAACAATTTGGTTAATCTTTTGAAGTTCTTGAACTGTCCTCCACTTTTTATTTTCTTTCTGTAGGGCCATGATTGAGGAGTTGCATGGAGTCCCAATAACTTCCTTCAGGATGTCTTGTTGTATCATGGTCTCAATGACAGGGGGATGGTCATATTATATGGGTGAGGTTCTGGAAAAATTGTTTTAGGTTGGAAGTAATCTTTAAGGGCTTAGAACCTTGCCCCAATACTATGCCCCAAGTCCAAGCCAGGAACTGTAACATAAGATCCATAGGAGCTCACTAATGAGATGTTCATGCTAAAGATTTTCTTCAAGAATTTCATGAGGTGTTTCCTGACAAAGTGCGATGTTGTTAAAGAGTACATTCACCACATTCGCCTGAAGGAGGGCGCCATCCCAGTCACATGTTAGAAACCTTCCCTAAAAGCTCCCAGACATTTATATAGAAAAGTTGTGGCGGACAGGGTTCCTCTTCCAAATATGACAGAAATGTTGGGTGTGTTGGAAGGTGCTAAGTTTTTCTCTACATCAGACCTTACCTCAGCATACCATCAGATTCGGCTGAGTGAAGATTCAAAAGATCTCACAGCTTTCATGATGCCCTATGGGGTGTTTCGCTTCAGCAGAATTCTGTTTGGTGTTTGCTCAGCTGCACCAATTTTTCAGGTGTGATGAATGATTTTCTGGGCAGCATTACTAGTGTTAAATTCTTCCAAGATGATGTTTTAATATACAGTGAAGATTTGGAAACATATCTGGACAAGATTAGAGATATTTGGATTATTTTTAAATCTAAGGGTGTCACATTGAAAGTTAACAAATGCAAATTATGTGTGTCAGAGATAACTTATCTTAGGCACACAATATCCGCAGAAGGTGTAAAGCCCAAAGATGATCTAGTTAAGGCCATTTTGGCTTTGAATTATCGAGAAAAGAAAGAGGACACTTGTGCCATTCGTAACTTACTCAAGAAGGGAGTGCAATTTGAGTGGAATGAAGAATGTCAAAAGGAGTTAGTAGTCATCAAAGAAAGCTTTTCTTTGGTGGAACATTTGAAAAGTTTTGTTTCTGATTCACCTTCTTGTCTGGTTACTGATGCCAGTGAGAAAGGATGAGTTGCAGTTTTGAGGCAGAGACAAGAAGGTAGGGAAGAGACTATAGCGTTTGCTTCCCTATCTTTGAAGGGTATGGAAAGTAAATACTCGACAATTGAGAAGACGGCACTAGTGCTATTTTATGCTAACATAAAAATTATAGGGAGAAAAGTTTGTTGTGTGTACTGATCACAATCCCTTGCAATAAGTTTGTGGACGAAAAGGTTTGGATGATATTTCTTCCAGGATCATGAAATGGCTTGTGACACTACATGACTACAGATTCTCTGTGGTATATATTACCGGGGTGGAGAATAGCGCAGTGGACTGCCTTTTAAGACTTAGGCCCTCATTACAACATTGGCAGTAAAAGCCGCTTACCGCCGTGCAGAAGACCGCCAACACACCACCGCGGCCGCGGAACTCCGCCACAGCTATTATGACCCACAGCACGGAATCCGCCAAAATTGAGACGCCCATACAAGTCCGCCACACCAAAGGTCAGTGATAAACTGGCGAAAACAAAACCTCCACTGTCACGCCAACAGAAATACGCCCACACTATCACGACACACGAATCCACGCGACGGTCTTTCAACCGCGGTATTCCATTGGCGGTACACACAGCTGCGCTTAAAATACACACACACATGCAAAACACAGCCACATTGGACAATTCGACACACACACACCTGAGACACATACACACACCACTCTCACACACTCAATACAATATAAAACACACACCCACATCACCCACAAACCCCTATGACCAAAAATCCCGCACGAAGGCCAGAGAGAGACACCACAAACAACTACCAAGCATCCACAGGCACACAATACCATCACCCACAGAACTTCCACGCATCTCACACAACACACCACTAAATATCACCCCACCTATCACCACACACACCACCCCACAGATCACCCACACCACCCCATGGCACGGCAAAGACACCCCAGGTTCTCGGAGGAGGAGCTCAGGGTCATGGTGGAGGAAATCGTCCGGGTAGAGCCACAGCTATTCGGATCACAGGTGCAGCACACCTCCATTGCAAGGAAGATGGAGCTATGGGGAAGAATCGTGGACAGGGTCAACGCAGTGGGACAGCACCCAAGAAATCGGGATGACACCAGGAAGAGGTGGAACGACCTACGGGGGAAGGTGCGTTCCGTGGTCTCAAGACACTACCTTGCGGTTCAGCGGACTGGTGGCGGACCCCCACCTCCTCCCCCACAACTAACAACATGGGAGGAGCAGGTCTTGGCGATTCTGCATCCTGAGGGCCTCGCAGGAGTAGATGGACGAATGGACTCTGGTAAGTCAAATCTTAACTATTACATCCCCCACCCTACCTGCAGGCCATCACATACCCCCACCCTCACCTTCACTCCCATCACTCCTACTCCTCACAAATGTTCCACTATCACAAACCACACATCCCAACTCCAAGCCCTGCATGCAACAACAAAGCATGGACACCCATCACCAAAGCATGCCCACTGCACATACCCATACACCCCCCTAAACCATCATCACACAAGGTCCTACACAGGAATGCAAGCACTGGGGTACATGGACACCCACCCATTCCACACCATGGCACACACAGATGTAATAAACATCCTTTTATACCCCTGCAGGACCCCTACCCAACGTCACCGGACAAGAGGGTCCACACATGTCCACACCACCCACAGAAGAGGCCCACAGTGATGACAGCATCTCTGTCCAACTGGATCTAGATGACCAGCCCGGCCCATCGGGGACCTCTGGACAGTCGGTTCCCCTGATACAGTCACAGGCCACCACAGAGCTTCCCCGCTCTGGAAACACCAGCACAGCACCCACCCAGCAGGCCCATACCTCTGTCTCCAGGACACGTCAAGCAGCAGTGTGTCCACCACTACAGGGAACCCAGGCTAACCCACCACCCCAACAACAACAGGGACCTGGGGGCAGTGGTAGTGGGCACACGGTCCAGGGGACGGAGGCCCAGGAACACAGGGGAACTGGGAGGGCTGCTGTGCGACAGGGGGAGGACAGGCCCAGGGAACCCACTCTCCACGAGGCCCTCTCCTCCATCATGGGAGCCTACCACCACTCCCAGGAGACAATGGCAACGGTACTGGCCAAGTTTCAGGAGACCCAGCGCCTGCAGGAGGAACAGTATTTGGGCTTCAGGGAGGAACTCAGAGCCATCAATTCCACCCTGGGCACCATCGTAGGGGTGCTGAAGGAAGTACTGAACACCAGGAGGGACTCTGTGGCACAACAAGGGGCCCCTGACACTAGCTTGGACGATGAACTGCCCACCACCTCCGCCGGAGCTAGGGGACAGGAGGCACCGCCACAGGACCACCACACCAGCACCCCACCCCCTGCAGAGGGAGAACCACCCCGCAAACGGTCCGTGAGATCCAGGACAAAGACAGAGAATGATGCCAAGACCCCCGCCAAGAAATGAGACCACCCTGAATGTCATCCTTCTGTCCCACTTTGTCACCCTGTCCATCCTTAAACTGTCCCAGCTCCATTTCCTATGACCATTTGGGCAATGCACCTGTGAGACTAATAGACTGGACTCTGCCATGGACATTCCTCCACCATCAACCCTCACCATTTTGCAACCCCCTCCAATATTGAGCACTTAAATAAACACCCTTGAAGCACAAAACAATCTGGAGTCTGTCTGTGATTTCGGAATAGTGTATTAGCAATTACTGTGGCAAAATGCACTTTCAATTGTAATGTCAACATACCTATGTCACACAGCTCTAGTCCATGAGGAATCAAAGCAGATGTCACACAGTGGGACCCACATCTGTGAAATCATAAGAGAAAGTGACAACTCAGTGACCATACACTGTGTGAAAACAACAGACAGTAGAGAGGTAGTAGTGTTAAAGTACATGTAGTAGGCAGGTTTGTATTCTTAGCTGTGTCTCACTGGAAATATTGCAGGATCACCGAGTTCCTGTTGTCCATGTCCTCTTCTTCTGCTTCCTCATCTTCACTGTCCACAGGCTCCACAGCTGCAACAACACCGCCATCTGGACCATCCTCCTGCAGAAAAGGCACCTGTCATCGCAAAGCTAAGTTGTGAAGCATACAGCAGGCCACAATAATCTGGCACACCTTCTTTGGTGAGTAGAATAGGGATCCACCTGTCATATGGAGGCACCTGAACCTGGCCTTCAGGAGGCCGAAGGTCCGCTCTATTATCCGCTGTGTTCGCCCATGGGCCTCATTGTAGTGTTCCTCTGCCCTTGTCCTGGGATTCCTCACTCGGGTCAGTAGCCATGACAGGTTGGGGTAACCAGACCTGCAAATGGAGAGGGGCAACTGTTAGACACACACAGTGCCTCTGGAGTTGACCCATCACATAAGGGATGCTGCTATTCCGCAGGATGTAAGCGTCATGCACTGAGCCAGGGAACATGGCATTCACATAGGAGATGTACTGGTCTGCCAAACACACCATCTGCACATTCATGGAATGATAACTCTTCCGGTTTCTGTACACCTGTTCACTCCTGCGGGGGCGGGACCAAAGCCACATGGGTCAAATCAATGGCACCTATGATGTTGGGGATATGTCCCAGGGCATAGAAGTCTCCTTTCACTGTAGGCAAATCCTCCACCTGAGGGAAAACGATGTATCTCCGCATGTGTTTCAGCAGGGCAGACAACACTCTGGACAACATGTTGGAAAACATAGGCTGGTACATCCCTGATTCTATGGTCACTGTTGTTTGAAATAACCCACTTGCAAGGAAATGGAGTACTGACAGCACCTGCACTTGAGGGGGGATTCCTGTGGGATGGCGGATAGCTGACATCAGGTCTGGCTCCAACTGGGTACACAGTTCCTGGATTGTGGCACGGCCAAGCCTGTAGGTGATTATCACATGTCTTTCCTCCATTGTCGACAGGTCCACCAGCGGTCTGTACACCAGAGGATGCCGCCATCTCCTCACATGTCCCAGCGGACAGTGCCTACGAAGGACAACAGCGAGCACAGAGTCAAACAACTCAGAGGTGCGTAAACACAGCTTACACCGAACATGAATCATAATCCGATATTTGGCCTGTATGTGTGTTGAGGCTAGGCCTAGGTATGTGTGACGCAGTTCAAAATTAAGCCATGTGGGCCCCCGAAATGGCAGCTGCCTGACCTGTAAAGTGGGACAATGGGATGTGAGGTAACTGCGCTGGTGTTGTACACCGTCTACCACAAACTGAGCACCCACTGCCGTAAAAGATGGAAGGACATTCGTCGCTGGAGCAAGAAGACGGCGGAGGCCCAGCTGGGGATGGCCTCCCAATGTGGGAGGGGTGCCCGTCGCACCATGACCCCCCTGATGTTCCGGATCCTGGCGGTGGCGTACCCGGAGTTGGATGGGCGCTTGGGGGCATCACAGCAGCCACAAGGGGGTGAGTACACTCTCATTCTGCTGATTTTGTGAGCAATGGAGGTGTCTGGGTGGGGGAGGTGGGCTGTGGGTTTCCCTAGGCCAGGGCGAGTTTAGGAGGCAAGGTCCCCTTGTGCTGGCCTGTGGCACCCCACCCCACCTGTGTACAGTGCCAAGTACACCTAGTCAGGCTCCTGTGAAATCGATGTGCGCAGATGTCGTCCATAGCCTTGTAGGCCATGTCCCAGGAACTGAACAGTGGAGGCCAAGTGCGCGGCGTAGGGCAGGGGGCTTCTGTGTCTGTCGTGTCCGCCAACGGTAGCGGTAATGCATGCACGCAACATGTCTTTCTTCTGTCGTTCCCCCCCCCTTTTTGTGGTCTCCCTGTTCTTGTGTGCATTAGCATCATCAGGCGGAGGAGCAGTGGCAACAGAGCAGGAGGGAGCTGAATCCCACATGGCCCTGGAGGGCGAGACAATGGAGTCGGAGTACTGCCCCAGTCACCCCTGCTGCCCTCAGTGAGGAGGCCATTGACCTCCCCAGGTCCCTCACTGTTGGGTAGTATACCATTTTGAATGCCCTCCAGGGTGTAGAAAGGCAGTTGCAACAAACAAATGCATCCCTGGAGGGCATTCATTCTGGTCAGGCGGCCCTTCAGCGAGCTTTTCTAGACTCTTGCCTTAGCACTGATGGCAGCCATTGTCCCTTTCTCTAGCCTCCCCCCTCAAACTTCCTCCACCCAGACCCAATCCCCTGTACCTCAGCCTATCCCAAGCACACCTTCAGACCAGCATGCATACACGTCAACACACAAGGGAAGCTCAGGTAAACATAAGCACCACACATCCCACAGGCACTCACGCAAGAATCACACACATGCAGACACACCAACATCCACTGCCTCCACTGTGTCCCTGTCCTCCTCGTCTCCCTCCTCCCTCCCAGTCTCGTCTCCACTCACACCTGCATGCACTACATCTACAGCCACTACTGCCATCACCAGCACACACGCCACCACACCCCGCTCACGTGCAGTCACCACCCCCACTGCCATTCACACTTCCCCTGCGTCCTCTCCCAGTGTGTCTGTGACGCCACCTCCCAAGATACACAAACGCAGGCACACACCCACCCAACAGCCATCCACCTCACGACAGCCTCCAGCGCATGCACCTTCACCCAAAGTCACCATACCAACACCTCCTACAACCACAACCTCTTCCTCCACTCCCAAACGCCCTCCAGCTACCCATCCCAGTGTTTCCCAAAAACTTTTCCTGTCCAACCTTGACCTCTTTCCCACACCTCCCCCACCCCGTCCGCCTCCTAGGGCCCGACTCAACATCTCCGGGACCAGTGGTGCCTGTAGTCACCGGAATCTGGAGTGCACCGGCCACCAGGGCAGCCAGTGTGGCACGGAGCCACAGCACGGACAGTCCCCCACCTGTGAAGCATCTAAAGTTGGCCAGTGCCCGGCGGGAGAGGGGGAAGACTTCAGCCACCAAAGCCGCTCCCAGAGGTATAGGTGGGAGTGTGGAGTCAGCTGCGACACCTTCCAAGGTGGGGAAGGGCCACACGAAAGTCAGCAGGTCTGGGAAGAGCAGCACGGCGGAGAAGACCGCCATCATCCCCGCTGCCCAGGACCCCCCTGCCATCATCCCCGCTGTCCAGGAGCCCACCGCCATCATCCCCGCTGCCCAGGAGCCCACCACCAGCACCTGCCCTGCTGCCCAAGAGGCCACCGCCAGCACCTGCCCTGCTGCCCAAGAGGCCACTGCCAGCACCAGCCCCGCTGGGCCAGACAGGACCGCCAGCACCCGCCCCTCTAGGCCACACAGGACCGCCACCACCAGCCCCGTTGGGCCAGAGAAGACCGCCAGCACCAGCCCCGCTGGGCCATGAAGGACCGCCAGCACCAGCCCGCTGGCCAGACAGGACCGCCAGCAACTGAGTCACTGCAAAGGAAACCGCTGAACAGGACACCGCCGCCACAAGCACCGCTGAACAGGGCACCGCCGCCACAAGCACCGCTGAACAGGGCACCGCCGCCACAAACACCGCTGAACAGGGCACCGCCGCCACAAGCTCCGCTGGCCCATGAGCGCCAAGGTCACTGATGCTACTGAGTCCGTCACGAGCAGGATGAAGCACTCTGGGCACCATGCCCCCTCCATAACCAGTGGAGAGATGCATCCACTACCTCAGTCCTTAACAGGATGAAGCACTCTGGGCACCATGCCCCCTCCAGAACCAGTGGAGAGATGCATCCACTACCTCAGTCCTTGGCAGGATGAAGCACTCTGGGCACCATGCCCCCTCCAGAACCAGTGGAGACTGTCATCCACTTGTGAGACTGTGGCTTTGCACTTCCTGGGATGGAAAAGTGGGCAACCCACCCACTGTAGAGACTTGAGAGACTGTGGCTTTGCGCTCCCCAGGATGGAACAGTGGGCAACCCACCCACTGTAGAGACTTGAGAGACTGTGGCTTTGCACTCCCCAGGATGGAACAGTGGGCAACCCACCCACTGTCATCCACTTGTGAGACTGTGGCTTTGCATTCCCTAGGATGGAACAGTGGGCAACCCACCCACTGTAGAGACTTGAGAGACTGTGGCTGTGCACTCCCCAGGATGGAACAGTGGGCAACACACCCACTGTCATCCACTTGTGAGACTGTGGCTTTGCACTCCTGACACTGTAGAGACTTGTGAGACTGTGGCTTTGCACTCCCCAGGATGGAACAGTGGGCAACCCACCCACTGTCATCCACTTGTGAGACTGTGGCTTTGCACTCCCTAGGATGGAACAGTGGGCAACCCACCCACTGTAGAGACTTGAGAGACTGTGTCTGTGCACTCCCCAGGATGGAACAGTGGGCAACACACCCACTGTAGAGACTTGTGAGACTGTGGCTTTGCACTCCCCAGGATGGAACAGTGGGCAACCCACCCACTGTAGAGACTTGAGAGACTGTGGCTTTGCGCTCCCCAGGATGGAACAGTGGGCAACCCACCCACTGTAGAGACTTGAGAGACTGTGGCTTTGCACTCCCCAGGATGGAACAGTGGGCAACCCACCCACGGTCATCCACTTGTGAGACTGTGGCTTTGCATTCCCTAGGATGGAACAGTGGGCAACCCACCCACTGTAGAGACTTGAGAGACTGTGGCTGTGCACTCCCCAGGATGGAACAGTGGGCAACACACCCACTGTCATCCACTTGTGAGACTGTGGCTTTGCACTCCCGACACTGTAGAGACTTGTGAGACTGTGGCTTTGCACTCCCCAGGATGGAACAGTGGGCAACCCACCCACTGTCATCCACTTGTGAGACTGTGGCTTTGCACTCCCTAGGATGGAACAGTGGGCAACCCACCCACTGTAGAGACTTGAGAGACTGTGGCTTTGCACTCCCCAGGATGGAACAGTGGGCAACCCACCCACTGTCATCCACTTGTGAGACTGTGGCTTTGCACTCCCCAGGATGGAACAGTGGGCAACCCACCCACTGTAGAGACTTGTGAGACTGTGGCTTTGCACTCCCCAGGATGGAACAGTGGGCAACCCACCCACTGTAGAGACTTGAGAGACTGTGGCTTTGCACTCCCCAGGATGCAACAGTGGGCAACCCATCCACTGTAGAGACTTGTGAGACTGTGGCTTTGCACTCCCCAGGATGGAACAGTGGGCAACCCACCCACTGTAGAGACTTGAGAGACTGTGGCTTTGCACTCCCCAGGATGGAACAGTGGGCATGTGGCCCTCTTTGGCATCGTGCACTCAACCGGCTGAGGTGTCCCCCCTTTCCCTCCCCCTGAGGTGCCTGTTTTCTTGCTCTCTGATGCCCCTGCAGTGTTCTCTCCGTCATGGTCGGGGATCTTGTGTGGGCCTCGCCCATACCGTGTGGGCCCAGTGTTCCACGGACTTCATTGGAGCACTATCTGGACTACTAAGCTTGGTTTATATTTTGTTTATAGTGTATATATATATTTTTGTGTACTTGATTTTAATATATTACAATGGTTACACTCATTTTCTTTTGTCTTTGCATTCTTCCGGGGAGGTTGGGGGGTGTAACTATAATGTATCATGCTGTATCAGTGTGTGTGTTGTCATGGGTGAGGGTGGGGGTGTTGCATGTGTGTGTCCCTGTTTTTTCCCTCCCCCCTCCCCTCTGTCGTAGGTGCAGTACTCACCGTTGTCTTTTCCACCGGCATTCGTGCTCCTGGTAGAGGAGCAAGAAGATAAGGGCTGGCAGGATCTGCAGCTCTGGTTCCATTGCGTCCGGATTCCTCGTGGGGTGTGTAGAGGTGAGCGTTTTCCCTTCGAAGTCCTGTTTCCGCCATGTTTTTGTCCGGGGTGAATCCACCCCGGAAAAGGTGGCGGATTGGTAGGTTGTGATACTGTGGGCGGTACTTTGTCCTCCGCCTGTCTGTTGGCGGTGACCGCCGCGCTGTTTGTTTGTACCGCCGTGGCAGTCGGAGTGTTAAAGTGTCTGTCTTTGTTGGCGGTTTCCACCACAGTCGTAATTGCAATTTTTTTACCGCCAGCCTGTTGGCAGTCTTACTGCCATTTTAACACTGTCCGCCAGGGTTGTAATGACCACCTTAGTGTCACGACTTACGTGCTGCTTTACCCTGGAGGCCACAGAGCGAGTGGCATGGATCCTGTTCTTGAATGTTCGGCCTTGGCCCAAGTAGGGGGCGACTCTTTCTGGTAGCCACGGTGCTGCAGGCAATGGGTACGCCAAGAGCAGGCCGTGTCCCTCAGAAGTAGTGCCAGAGGGAAAAAAACCCTGAAAGGGGAAAAAACCTCCAAAAAGACAACAGGAACAAAAAGAATAGGTAACAGCAGGAACAAAATACAGGAAAATACACTGGAACCGATGAGAACCAGCACAGGAATACAAGGAAGCAGGAACGAAGACACGATCCAAACAGAAAGTGTTGCAGCGCAAGGAGAGAAAGAATCACAGCCCTTAAATACCAACAAACAGGAAACGACCAACAGGAAGTAAAAGGACACCATCTTAGATAGGGAAAAGCACATAGAACAGAATGGACTAGAAACCATAGAGAGTAGGGTATAAGGAATGCTGGGAAGAGAAGGGTAATATGGGAAAAGGGGAAAAAACAAAGGAAGGCACAACCAGATGTCCAGAAAAAAGAAGAAAAGAAAACAACAGGTGAGTGGGGGCTCAGACCTGCCTAGACACGCGGTGCGCTAAAAAAGAACGCGGCCCCATGCCCAATTTGGGGCCTCGTAAGGTACAGAGCAGACTGGGGGCGCGGCACATCTTAAGACCGCGTGCTGCGGCCCGAGCCGAATGTTCGGCTCGTGCCACGCGCAGCGGCGCAACAGGAGGTCCCCCCCACCGAAGGCCCAGGTTTGTGCAGAAACAAGCAGTGAAAATGGCGAATCAGAAGAGGTGCGTAAACAGAAGATGCATCTTCCCAAGAGCATTCACTGAGAGGGTAACTTTTCCACTGAATCAAATACTGAAGACGTTTGTGAAAGATACGAGAGTCACAAATCTCTTGTACCTCATATTCAGGTACATCATCCACCAACACAGGAGGAGGACAGGGAAATTGACGAGAGTAAAGATCATGAAAGACTGGGTGAATCCTCCAGGTACGAGGCAAGTGAAGACGGACAGTGACAGGATTAATCAGCTGAAGGATACGGAAAGGACCATAGTAATGAGGTGTAAACTTATTCTGAGAAAGGCGTAAAGGTAAAAATTTTGATGAAAGCCAATCTTTATCCTGAAGGTGATATTCTGGAGCATCCCTACACTTCTTGTCTGCTATTCTCTTCATGTATCTCTTGGTGTTCAACAAGTTAGCGTGAATCAATCTATGAATCTGTAAAAGTCATCTGGAGAATGAAGTAACAGCAGGAAGAGAAGAGGTAGACTGAGGAGTAGTAGGAAAAGAGGTAGGATGATAGCCATCAGAACAGAAAAAAGGAGTGACCTTGGAGGCACTATGGACAGTGTTATTGTAAGGGAATTCAGCGATAGGGAGGTAAGTGTTCCAGTTGCTCTGAGTAGAATTACAAAAGCAGTGAAGGTACTGCTCCAATCCTTGGTTGAGACGCTCAGTCAGTCCATTGGTTTGAGGATGGAAACCCGATGATAGTGCTATGTTGATATTCAGTGTCCTACAAAAATGTTTCCAAAACCGGGAGATGTACTGAGGTCCCCTGTCAGATACAATGCTGTGTGGAAGTCCATGGAGACGGAAAATATGATGGATAAATATCTGACTTAGTTCTTGGGAATTAGGTAGTCTTTTCAGGGCAGTGAAGTGAGCCATCTTAGTAAAGGAATCTATGGTGACCATGATAACCCGGTTTCCTGCTGATGAAGGTAATGAACACATAAAATCAGTAGAAATGGTGTGCCAGGGAGCCAGTGGAACAGGTAATGGTTGTAGTAATCCTGCAGGTCTGGTACGGGGGATCTTTACTTGAGCACATATGGGACAAGCCTAAACGTATCTTTCGACATCCGATTTCCAGGTAGGCCACCAGAAAAATAGCGAGAGTAGTTCTTGTGTGGCCTTAATGCCTCTATGACCAGCGACTGGCGAATCATGGCACATTTGTAGTGCCTTTTCTCTTACTCCATTAGTAGGGAGAAACAACAAGTTCTTATAATAATAATACCCTTGCATTTTACATATGTTCAGTTTCTTTAATTCTTGATCAGTCAGGTTGGAATATTCCAGTTGTACCTCATCCAGGAAAGACTGAGCTACTCCGATGATTTTACTGGGCTCAAGTAGATACTGTGATGGGGTAGAAGTACAATCTGGATAACAGCGAGACAGAGCATCAGCCAGAATGTTTTGGGATCCAGGAATATAGGTGACATAAAAGTCATACTGACTGAAGAAAAAGGCCCAACGAGCCTGACGACTGTTCTGGCATAAACAATTACGTAAACATTTTAGATTACGATGGTCTGTTCTCACCTCAAAGGGCTCTTTGGAACCCATAAGAAACTGTCTCCACTCTAGGCAGGCTGTTTTCAGGGCTAACAACTCCCTTTCAAGTACTGAGTAATGTTGTTCCGACGCAGAAAGTACATGGGACAAATAGAACACAGGATGTTCAAGACCGTCATCTTCTTGTTGCTGGAGTAAGGCAGCTACGATGGCTCTTTTGGAAGCATCAGTAACAACAATAAATTGTTTGTTGGTATCTGGGTGTCTCAATATCGGTGCTTGTGTGAAGGCCTTTTTTAGACTCTGAAAAGCTTTTTCAGCCACCCTAGTCCAGACAAAGCCTTTCTTTAAATTTTCCTTTTTTAATGTTTGAGATATGTGTCTGGTTTATTTTGCAAAGTCTAAGATGAACTGCAGATAAAAATGAGCCAATCCTAGAAAACATTGCGTTTCCTTAATAGAGGAAGGAGATGGCCAGTCTAGGATGGCTTGTACATTTTCCTGGTCCATTGCTATTCCAGTGGGACTAAGGTGATATCCCGAATATTTGACTTCGGTCTTGTCAAACTCACACTTTTCCGGTTCACAGGACAGTTGATGTTCCCGGAGTCTTTGGAGTACTTGTTTAACGTGAGAGGAATGAAGTTCAGGATGTCTAGAATAAATAAGGATATCGTCTAAGTAGAGGACGACCGCATGGTTCAAGAGATCAGAGAACACAGAGTCCATAAATCTTTGGAAAAAGGAGGGGGCATTAGTGAGACCAAAAGGCATAACTCTGTACTCATAATGACCAAATGGGGTCCGGAAAGCAGTCTTCCACTCGTCTCCTTCTTTAATACGCAAAAGGTGGTAGGCTCCACGAAGATCCAGTTTCGTAAATTGTTGAGCCCCTCTGACTGCCTCTAGTATATCCTTGATGAGGGGCAAAGGATAACGGTCTTTTATAGTTATTTTATTTAGACCTCGAAAATCCAGGCAGGGACGAAGATCCTTCGTCTTCTTGGGTACAAAAAAGAGGGGGGCCCCTGCTGGAGAGGACGATGGTACAATAAGACCGCTATGTAAGTTTTCTTGCAGATATTCCTTTAGAACTTCCCTTTCAGGTTCTGTGAGTGAATACATCCTCCCAAAGGGAACGATAGCTCTGGGTTCTAAGGGAATTGCACAATCCTAATCTCGATGCGGGGGTAACACAGGTCTGGTTGGTTTTTGGAACACATCTTGAAATTCTAGATAGTGATCGGGACTTCTTGAACTGTATTGATGGAACATCCGGTAATAATTTCAGTAGGCATCAACCTCTTGGGTGACCAATAAGTGTCTGAAGCAAAGCAGTTCTCATGACAAAACTGTGAGGACAAGGAAATAGTCCAGGTTCCCCAATTTACATAAGGATTGTGTCTTATGAACCACGGAATTCCCAAAATGATAGTATGATTGGGGGATGATATTAGATCAAATGTGATGTGGTCTTGGTGGTTTCCGAATTGTAAACTCAGTGTCATGGTGGTGTTATCAACTGGACCAGAGGATATTAAGGACCCATCCACTGTGTGAACTTGTTCTGGGATTTCTTTGGATCGTGTTGGTATTTGTTGAGTCGTGGCCCAAGTCTTATCCATATATATGCCACTGGCACCACAATCAAGTAAAGCCATTGTTCTCTCTTGACGGCCGTCCGGTAAATGTAAAGTCACAGGTAACATAAACAAAGTTGTGGCATTGTCCTTGAATGAACTGATGGAAGGTATAGCAGATGATCCCGTCCCCTACATTCTTACAGAGGACGGGAAGTGACATTTCCCGATGGCCTTTGAGGACGAACGGGGCAGGTACGAAGCATGTGGCCGGCAGCACCACAATACAGGCACAATCCTTTCCTACGTCTGTCTTCCCGCTCGCGAACGGAAAGTGGGCCTCGAGTGGTATCCACCTGCATAGGTTCGCCTTCGGTGTCTCTGGCGGGAGGACGAGGTTCCTCGGGACGATGCATAAAGACACGTGAAGTGCTTGGCTGAGAAGATCCTCCACTCTTTCTCTTCTCCATATGTCGTTCTTGGAGACGGTATTCGATGGAAAGAGCCTGATCCATCAGACCACGAAGATCTTCAACTCGGGTGGAGTGTACTAACTCATCTTTAATCTCCTCTTTCAGTCCTCTACGGAATAAAGTCACCAGAGTTCGTTCCACCCAAGTGGTCTCAGCCGCTAGCTGTCGAAAGCTGGTAATATATTGGAGGACATCTTGTGTGCCTTGTTGGATGTCACATAAGGCTTCTTCCGCAGAGGCCTCCAATCCTGGATGACTGAACATCTGTTTAAACCGATTCACGAAGGCGGGATAGTCCGATAATACTGGGTCATTGGAGGATACCATCGGGGTTGCCCAGGCCAAGGCAGGACCGGATAACGCACTGATAAGATATCCTACCTTTGTCTTGTGGGAGAATTGGGTAGGTCGGAAGGCGAAATACACAGTTAATGCATCAAGGAACTCTCACAGCTTAGTTGGTTCACCGGAGAAACAAGGAGTAGAGGTGGAGACGTCCGGAACATCCGCACTGCGAAAGCCCACAGCTTGTCGCAAAGCAGCATTCTCATTGCGTAATTGTTGCAGTTCCTGAGCCTGTAACTGAATGGTTGCCAGAAGAGATTGGTCAGGATCTGCAGCAGCAGCCAGTGTATCATCCATGATGTTAGACGACGTCAGGAGTATTGGGCGCTGCAATCTGTCACGACTTACGTGCTGCTTTACCCTGGAGGCCGCAGAGCGAGTGGCGTGGATCCTGTTCTTGAATGTTCGGCCTTGGCCCAAGTAGGGGCGACTCTTTCTGGTAGCCACGGTGCTGCAGGCAATGGGTACGCCAAGAGCAAGCTGTGTCCCTCAGAAGTAGTGCCAGAGGGAAAAACACCCTGAAAGGGGAAAAAACCTCCAAAAAGATAGGTTCCTGCAACAGGAACAAAAAGAATAGGTAACAGCAGGAACAAAATACAGGAAAATACACTGGAACCGATGAGAACCAGCACAGGAATACAAGGAAGCAGGAGCGAAGACACCATCCAAACAGAAAGTGTTGCAGCGCAAGGAGAGAAAGAATCACAGCCCCTAAATACCAACAAACAGGAAACGACCAACAGGAAGTAAAAGGACACCATCTTAGATAGGGAAAAGCACATAGAACAGAATGGACTAGAAACCATAGAGAGTAGGGAACAAGGAATGCTGGGAAGAGAAGGGTAATATGGGAAAAGGGGAAAAAACATAAAGGAAGGCACAACCAGATGTCCAGAAAAAAGAAGAAAAGAAAAGAACAGATGAGTGGGTGGTCAGACCTGCCTAGACACGTGGTGCGCTAAAAATGAACGATGCCCCATGCCCAATTTGGGGCCTCGTAAGGTACAGAGCAGGCTGGGGGCGCGGCGGCCTAATTACAAGTGTGGCGGTCTTTCTGTGGCTGTCGGAACACTGCGGTTGTGGCGGTCCTAATGCCACATTACAAGGTTGGCGGGTAGCCCCGCCAACCAACCGCCCTTTCTGCTGGGATCGGAGATTCCGATGGGCTGACAGTGGTGCAGCTTGGAATCAGCCAGGGCTGCACCAAACCTGCTGATTACAACCTGCTTCTCCGCAAGCCATTTCATGGCGGTTTCACTGCCATGAAAAGGCTTGTGGACAACAGGTGCAGGGCCCCCCTGCCCAGCACCATCAGAATGTGCACTGCATTACAAGGGTGCTGGTGGCCCCTGTGGGCTGCAGAATTGTCACCGGCTTGATTATGAACCGGGGACAATGGTGCCACCACTTTCCCACTGGGCTTACCGGTGGGTCAGCCCAGTGGGAAAGACTTAATGGGGCCGGCAGGGAGCTAGCCCGCACAGTGTTAACCACCCCGTTGGGAGTCTGGCGGACGGGTGTTCCTGTTCGCCAAACTCATAATAATCAGCCCTTCACTGAGGATACTCATGAAGATTGTTGATGGTGGAAGGATGATGAGTGCAAAGTGTAGGAAAGTAACCTCTTTTTGGCATGTTAAGTCCAATTTCTGCCTGATGTCAGTTTGTTTTTTACTGTGTCACTGGGATCCTGCTAGTCAGGACCCCAGTGCTTATGGTTTATGGCCTGCTTGTCAGTATGTTTCACTGTTTTCTAAATTTTCACTGGAGTCCTGCTAACCAGGACCCCAGTGCTCATGCTCTCTCTGTTTCTAAATTTGTCCTTACATACTAGTAACCCAGTATTTCACTCCAAATTGTCATATTGGTCCTCCCTTATGAGTCCCTAGTGTATGGTACCTAGGTACCCAGGGCATTGGGGTTCCAGGGGATCCCTTTGGGCTGCAGCATTACTTTTGCCACCCATAGGGAGCCCATGCAAAGGCTTCTACAAGCCTGCAATTGCAGCCTGTGTGAAATAGAGCATGCACTATTTCACAGCCATTTTCACTGCCCCAGGTCACTTATGAGTCACGTATATGTCAGGTCTTCCAACCCTGAAGGCTGGGTGCAAAGTACCTGTGTGTAAGAGCACCCCTGAACTAGCAGAGGGGCTCCCACGTCATCCAGGCCCATTTTCCCAGACTTTGTGAGTGTAGGGACGCCATTTTATGCGTGCACTGGGCATAGGTCAATACGTATGTCCAGCTTCACAATGGTAACCCCAAAAATGGCCATGTAAGGTGTCTAACAACTGGGAATTGTACCCCAATACTGATTCCAGTATTGGTTTAACAATCCCATGCACTGTGGGGGCTCCACAGTGGACCCCCAGTACTGCCATACCAGCCTTCTGCTTGAACAGCTCATGCCCAGGAAGTCAGAACAAAGGATTTCCTTTGGGAGAGGGGTGTTACACCCTTTTCCATTGGAAATAGGTGTTAAAGGCATGGGAGGGGTAACCTCCCAGAGCCTCTGGTAATGCTTTGAAGGGCACAGATGGTACCCTTCTTGCATACTTTAGTCTACACTAGTTCAGGGACCCCCAGTCCCTGCTCTGACATGAAACTGGACAAAGGAAAGGGAAGTGACCTCTCCCCTGTCCATCACCACCCCAGGGGTGGTGCCCAGAGCTCCTCCAGAGTGTCCTTCCTTTTTGCCATCTTAGTTTGCAAGGTGGTGGGGACTCCTGGGAACATCTGAGTGGCCAGTGCAAGCAAGTGACATTAGAGCCCTCCCCTGATAGGTGCTTACCTGGTTAGGTGACCAATCCCCCTTTCAGGGCTATTTAGGGTCTCTCCTCTGGGTGTTTCTTCAGATTTGGATTGCAAGACTCCAGCAGGAATCCTCTGCATCCTTTACTTCATCTTCTACCAACAGAACCACAGCTGAACCTTCCAGGAACTCTGCAAACTGCAACAAAGAAGCAAAGACCACTTCTGCAACATTGTAACTTCAGCTCCTGCCAGCAACTGCAACAGTTTCCAGGTCGTGCATCCTCTGAGGACTGCCTGTCTTCAGCCTGCACCAGAAGAACCGAAGGAATCTTCTGTGAAGTGATGGAGTCACTTCCCTACTTCAGGCACCTCTCTGCAGCGACGACCGGCGGCGTGGATCCCCTCTCCAGATGACGAGCGTGGATCCAGCAACACAGATGGTGGACTAAAGGGACCCCAAGAGCTTGCCTCCTCACGCAAGACAGTACCCTGTGCACCGCATGACTTGCTGTTGCCAAGGCTTGTGTGCAACCTTCCAAGAAGTTCTTCATGCACAGCACAGCTTATGCCCCAGCACTCTATCCTGTGATGCACAGCTTCCTGAGTGGATCTCCGGCTCCATGGGATCCCTTTGGGTCGTGCTGCATGGGCCTCCATTTGCACCTTCTTTGTCCCTGTGCTGTGGGACTCCTGTGCATGCTGCCTGGTCTTCTGAGTGCTTTCTGAGTTGCTGAGAGCCCCCTATGTCTCCCCCTCCTGGGTAGAGGCCACTAGGACCCTCCTGGTCCTGGGCAGCACCATTTTCCGCCAACCATGAGTTTTGCATGTGCCAAGGCTTGTTAGATGAATCCAGCAATGCAAACCAGACTGCAATCATCCATCCGGCGTGGGACATCTTCTGCACCACCAGGATCCCACATCTGTCTTCTTGGGTGCATAACTGACTTTGGCTTCTCACCAATGGTTCTTCTGTTGCACCTTCATCCAGGATAGCAGGGGCTCCTGTTCTCCCTAGACTCTTCAGTGCTTCCTGGACTTGGTCCCTGTGACAGACTAAGAAATATTGAAAGTTTACAAGTGTAGTAATGGGTTTCTAAAAGTCTTTATTTATTTCTTCTCTTTTCTGTTATTTCTTTAGTTCACTATTGTCCCGAGCTCTTCATAGGGTTGTAGTCCTTGAGTGGTTCTTTCTTCTTTTCTTCCCTAGTTTAGGAGGTCACCTCATTGCAGCAGAGGAGTTTATGTGGAATAGGACGAAGAGAAGAGACCATTTAGAAGGTACGTTTATCTTTTCTCTGTTTTATATTTTCTTTTCTCATTATCTTTACTCTTTCCCGAGTCTTTCTCTCTTTCTGTTTCCTGTCTCTTGTCTCACTGCTTTGTCTTGATAGTTTTTCTTCTTCTATTTTCTTCTTTTTTTTCTCTGGCCTGTTCTGCATTCTAGGCTTTATGCTAAACCCTTCTTTCTCTGCCAGTAGTTGGTTTTGTTGCTGTCTCGCATCTCTATCTTCCTTTCCTTTTTATATTCTTTTATCGATAAAGCGTGTTTCTCTTTCCTTTTCCCACCTTTTCTCTCTCCGCTGTTTTTCCTGATAGAGCTTTTTTCTTTCTTATATTGTGCCCGTACCTGTGCGTGCTTATCATTCCTTTCTGCTTCCTTAGCCGCTGTTTCCCTGATCGTGCCTACTATTATACTGTGCCCAGTGCCCGTGTGTTTTTCCCATTCACCACTCCTTCCCTCCCTTTCGTACCACCGCCCGACTGCATTTTCCCCGTTTACGGAGAGGTTCGTACCTGAGATGGTCACGTTCTTCCTGGAACATGGCCGGTCTCTGCGAGTCCTCTCTCTCCTGTTGTGCCACAATCCTCCGTACGGCCGTCTTGCCCCTCCTCTTGTCTCTCGGCTCCGTAACCTTCCAGGATTTTGTCCTCGCCTTGCGCTCCTTTGCCTATCGGTGCAGTCATCCCTCCTTTCTTCACTTCTGTTGTCGGTGGCCCAGTGCCAGGACTTAGGGTTTTTTTAACCCCCTTGATTGCTGACTCCTCTTGGCGTCCTCTCCTCCCCTGCGGGTCTGCCTACTCCTATATGATGTTGGCGCACTATGATGTGCCCCCGGGGTACTTCCAGTGCGGCCCTCCGATCAGCACCCTGTCACAGTCCCCTTCTTCCACAGGTCTTCAGGTCAGGGATCCATAGTTGGTGTCTTGCAGTCTCTTCTGGTTCTTGCATAATCTGCTATCACGACTTCTTGTGTGTTTCAGGAAACTTACTGTGATTTACTCCTGTTTTACTGGGCTTTGGGGTGGGTTCTATTACTTACCTTTGGTGTTTTTATACACTCACAGTGACCCTCTATACACTACACTTGCCTAGATAGAAAACCGACTTTCGCATTCCACTATTTTAGTATATGGTTTGTGTTACCCCTAAGCCTATTGCAACCTATTGTGATTTTCACTATTTGCACTGTTTTCTGACTGTGTACTTACCTGTTTTTGGATACTAGTGAATGTATTGTGTATATTACTTACCTCCTAAGGGAGTATAGTCTCTAAGGTATTTTTGGCATTGTGTCACTAAAATAAAGTACCTTTATTTTTATAACACTGAGTATTGTCTTTCATGTGTGTGAGTACTGTGTGACTATAGTGGTATTGCAAGATCTTTGCATGTTTCCTGGTTCAGCCTTGGCTGCTCTGCCTACAGCTATCTCTAGACAGCCTGGCTTCTAGACACTGACTACATTTCACTATTAAGGGATAACTGGACCTGCTATAAGGTGTAAGTACCTTTGGTACCCACTACAAAACAGGCCAGCCTCCTACATTGGTGGTGCAATTGTGGGATAAGTACTTGCAATTGCCATATCACTCTGTCACTGGAGCTTTCCACAGGAAAGTGTACTCTATACCTAGAGCTATACAAAAGTATACCTAGTCTTTTCACTTGCTGTAGGAGGCTGGACTGGCTTGTAGTGAGTACCAAGGGGTACTTACACCTTGCACCAGGCCCAGTTATCCCTTATTAGTGTATAGGGTGTCTAGCAGCTTAGGCTGATAGATAATGGTAGCTTAGCAGAGCAGCTTAGGCTGAACTAGGAGACGAGTGAAGCTCCTACAGTACCACTAGTGTCATATGCACATTATCATAAGAAAACACAATACACAGATATACTAAAAATGAAGGTACTTTATTTTTATGACAATATGCCAAAAGTATCTCAGTGAGTACCCTCAGTATGAGGATAGCAAATATACACAAGATATATGTACACAATACCAAAATATGCAGTAATAGTATTAGAAAACAGTGCAAACAATGTATAGTTACAATAGGATGCAATGGGGACACATAGGGATAGGGGCAACACAAACCATATACTCCAAAAGTGGAATGCGAACCACGAATGGACCCCAAACCTATGTGACCTTGTAGAGGGTCGCTGGGACTGTAAGAAAACAGCGAGGGTTAGAAAAATAGCCCATCCCAAGACCCTGAAAAATGAGTGCAAAGTGCACTAAAGTTCCCCAAAGGACATAGAAGTCGTGATAGGGGAATTCTGCAGGAAAGACACAAATCAACAATGCAACAACGATGGATTTCCAAACGAGGGTACCTGTGGAACAAGGGGACCAAGTCCAAAAGTCACAAGCAAGTCGGAGATGGGCAGATGCCCAGGAAATGCCAGCTGTGGGTGCAAAGAAGCTGCTACTGGACATTAGAAGCTGAAGATTCTGCAGGAACGACAAGAGCTAGGAACATCCCCTTTGGAGGACGGATCCCTCACGCCATGGAGAGTTGTGCAGAAGTGTTTTCCTGAAGAAAGACTGCCAACAAGCCTTGCTAGCTGCAAATCGTGTGGTTAGGGTTTTTGGATGCTGCTGTGGCCCAGGAGGGACCAGGATGTCGTCAATTGCGTCTGGGGACAGAGGGGGCATCGAGCAAGACAAGAAGCCCTCTCAGAAGCAGGCAGCATCCACAGAAGTGCTAGAACAGGCACTATGAAGTGGAGTGAAACGGTGCTCACCCGAAGTTGCACAAAGGAGTCCCACGCCGCCGGAGGACAACTTAGGAGGTCGTGCAATGCAGGATAGAGTGCCGTGGACCCAGGCTGGACTGTGCACAAAGGATTTCCGCTGGAAGTGCACAGAGGCCGGAGTAGCTGCAAAAGTTGCGGTTCCCAGCAATGCAGTCTGGCGTGGGGAGGCCAGATCTTACCTCCACCAAACTTGGACTGAAGAGTCACTGGACTGTGGGAGTCACTTGGACAGAGTTGCTGGATTCAAGGGACCTCGCTCGTCGTGCTGAGAGGAGACCCAGGGTACCGGTGATGCAGTTCTTTGGTGCCTGCGGTTGCAGGGGGACGATTCCGTCGACCCACGGGAGATTTCTTCGGAGCTTCTAGTGCAGAGAGGAGGCAGACTACCCCCACAGCATGCACCACCAGGAAAGCAGTCGAGAAGGCGGCAGGATCAGCGTAACAGAGTTGCAGTAGTCGTCGTTGCTACTTTGTTGCAGTTTTGCAGGCTTCCAGCGCGGTCAGCAGTCGATTCCTTGGCAGAAGGTGAAGAGAGAGATGCAGAGGAACTCGGATGAGCTCTTGCATTCGTTATCTAAGGAATCCCCAAAGACAGAGACCCTAAATAGCCAGAAAAGAGGGTTTGGCTACTTAGGAGAGAGGATAGGCTAGCAACACCTGAAGGAGCTTATCAGAAGGAGTCTCTGACGTCACCTGCTGGCACTGGCCACTCAGAGCAGTCCAGTGTGCCAGCAGCACCTCTGTTTCCAAGATGGCAGAGGTCTGGAGCACACTGGAGGAGCTCTGGGCACCTCCCAGGGGAGGTGCAGGTCAGGGGAGTGGTCACTCCCCTTTCCTTTGTCCAGTTTCGCGCCAGAGCAGGGCTGAGGGGTCCCTGAACCGGTGTAGACTGGCTTATGCAGAAATGGGCACCATGTGTGCCCATTAAAGCATTTCCAGAGGCTGGGGGAGGCTACTCCTCCCCTGCCTTCACACCCTTTTCCAAAGGGAGAGGGTGTAACACCCTCTCTCAGAGGAAATCCTTTGTTCTGCCATCCTGGGCCAAGCCTGGCTGGACCCCAGGAGGGCAGAAACCTGTCTGAGGGGTTGGCAGCAGCAGCAGCAGCTGCAGTGAAACCCTGCGAAAGGCAGTTTGGCAGTACCCAGGTCTGAGCTACAGACCTGTGGGATCATGGGATTGTGCCAACTATGCCATGATGGCATAGAGGGGGCAATTCCATGATCATAGACATGTTACATTGCCATATTCGGAGTTACCATTGTGAAGCTACATATAGGTAGTGACCTATATGTAGTGCACACGTGTAATGGTGTCCCCGCACTCACAAAGTCCTGGGAATTGGCCCTGAACAATGTGGGGGCACCTTGGCTAGTGCCAGGGTGCCCACACACTAAGTAACTTAGCACCCAACCTTTACCAGGTAAAGGTTAGACATATAGGTGACTATAAGTTACTTAAGTGCAGTGTAAAATGGCTGTGAAATAACGTGGATGTTATTTCACTCAGGCTGCAGTGGCAGGCCTGTGTAAGAATTGTCAGAGCTCCCTATGGGTGCCAAAAGAAATGCTGCAGCCCATAGGGATCTCCTGGAACCCCAATACCCTGGGTACCTCAGTACCATATACTAGGGAATTATAAGGGTGTTCCAGTATGCCAATGTAAATTGGTAAAATTGGTCACTAGCCTGTTAGTGACAATTTGAAAGAAATGAGAGAGCATAACCACTGAGGTTCTGATTAGCAGAGCCTCAGTGAGACAGTTAGTCATAACACAGGTAACACATTCAGGCACACTTATGAGCACTGGGGCCCTGGCTGGCAGGGTCCCAGTGACACATACAACTAAAACAACATATATACAGTGAAAAATGGGGGTAACATGCCAGGCAAGATGGTACTTTCCTGCACAACCCACCCCCCCCCAAACGAAGGACAATAAGACTAGCCATGACCTGATGAGTCTTCATTGTCTAAGTGGAAATATCTGGAGAATCCATCTGCATTGGAGTGGCTACTCCCAGGTCTATGTTCCACTGTGTAGTCCATTCCCTGTAGGGATATGGACCACCTCAACAATTTATGATTTTCACCTTTCATTTGTTTTAGCCAAAGTAGAGGTTTGTGGTCTGTCTGAACAATGAAGTGAGTGCCAAACAGGTATGGCCTCAACTTCTTCAGTGCCCAGACCACAGCAAAGGCCTCCCTCTCTATGGCAGACCAACGCTTTTCTCTAGGGGTCAACCTCCTACTAATAAAAGCAACAGGTTGATCCTGGCCCTCAGAATTAAGTTGTGATAGGACTGCCCCTACTCCTAATTCAGATGCATCAGTTTGGACATAGAATTTTTTAGAGTAAGAAGGACTTTTCAGGACAGGTGCAGAGCACATGGCCTGCTTCAGCTCCTCAAAAGCTTTCTGACAGTTTGCTGTCCATAATACCTTTTTAGGCATTTTCTTGGATGTGAAGTCATTAAGAGGGGCTGCAATGGAGCCATAGTTCTTAATGAACCTCCTGTAATACCCAGTGAGGCCTAGGAAGGCTCTCACCTGAGTCTGAGTAGTAGGGGGAACCCAATCTATAATAGTTTGGATTTTCCCCTGAAGTGGTGCAATCTGTTCCCCACCAACAAGGTGTCCCAGATAAACCACCTTCCCCTGCCCTATCTGGCACTTTGAAGCCTTGATAGTGAGGCCTGCCTTATGCAGGGCCTTCAAAACTTTCCATAGGTGGACCAGGTGATCATCCCAGCTGGAGCTAAAGACAGCTATATCGTCCAGATATGCTGCACTGAAAGCTTCCAGCCCTTGCAGGACTGTGTTCACCAACGTCTGAAAAGTGGCAGGTGCATTTTTCAATCCAAAAGGCATTACTGTGAATTGGTAATGGCCTCCAATGGTTGAAAATGCAGTTTTTGCTTTTGCATCTTCTGATAATTTGATCTGCCAATACCCTGCAGTCAAGTCAAAAGTGCTTAGATACTTGGCAGATGCCAGTGTATCTATGAGCTCATCTGCCCTGGGTATAGGGTGAACATTAGTTTTGGTTACTTGGTTCAGACCTCTGTAGTCAACACAAAACCGCATTTCCTTCTTTCCATCTTTGGAATGAGGTTTTGGTACAAGTACCACAGGAGAAGCCCATGGACTTTCAGAGTGCTCAACCACTCCCAGTTCTAACATTTTCTGCACCTCTTGCTTTATGCAGTCCCTGACATGGTCAGGCTGCCTATAGATTTTACTTTTGACAGGCAAGCTGTCTCCAGTATCTATAGTGTGCTCACACAAAGAAGTGGTACCTGGCACAGTAGAGAAGAGTTCAGAAAACTGACCCAGGAGATTTATGCAATGGTCTTTCTGCTCAGCAGTAAGACAATCAGCCAAAACTACACCTTCCACTAGAGCATCTGTGGAAGAGAAGAGATCAGGGAGAGGGTCACTCTCTCCTTCCTGTCCCTCATCAGTTGCCATGAGCAGGGTGAGATCAGCCCTGTCATAGTAGGGTTTCAGGCGATTGACATGGAGCACCCTAAGGGGACTCCTGGCAGTGCCTAAGTCAACTAAGTAGGTGACTTCACCCTTTTTCTCAACAATTGTGTGGGGTCCACTCCATTTATCTTGGAGTGCTCTTGGGGCCACAGGCTCCAAGACCCACACTTTCTGCCCTGGTTGGTACTGAACCAAAACAGCCTTCTGGTCATGCCATTGCTTTTGGAGCTCTTGGCTGGCCTGAAGGTTTTTACTGGCCTGTTTCATGTACTCAGCCATCCTTGATCTGAGGCCAAGTACATAGTCCACTATGTCTTGCTTTGGAGCTTTTAAAGGTTGTTCCCAACCCTCCTTAACAAGTGTTAGAGGACCTCTCACAGGGTGTCCAAAGAGGAGTTCAAAGGGGCTGAAGCCCACTCCTTTCTGGGGTACCTCCCTGTAAGCAAAAAGGAGGCATGGTAAAAGGATATCCCATCTCCTGCGGAGTTTTTCAGGGAGTCCCATAACCATGCCTTTGAGAGTTTTATTAAATCTCTCCACCAGTCCATTTGTTTGTGGATGATAGGGTGTATTGAACTTGTATGTCACACCACACTCCTTCCACATGGCCTTCAAGTAAGCAGACATGAAATTGCTTCCCCTGTCTGATACCACCTCTTTTGGGAAGCCCACCCTGGAAAATATTCCCAGGAGGGCCTTTGCCACTGCAGGAGCTGTAGTGGTCCTTAGAGGAATAGCTTCAGGATATCTTGTGGCATGGTCCACTACCACCAAGATAAACCTATTGCCTGAAGCAGTAGGAGGGTCAAGGGGGCCAACTATGTCAACCCCTACCCTTTCAAAGGGAACCCCAACCACAGGCAGTGGAATAAGGGGTGCCTTTGGAGTGCCACCTGTCTTGCCACTGGCTAGACAGGTTTCACAGGACTTGCAAAATTCTTTTGTGTCCTCTGACATTCTAGGCCAATGAAACAAAGGAACAAGTCTGTCCCAAGTTTTCATTTGTCCCAAATGTCCAGCTAGGGGAATGTCGTGGGCTAGAGTTAGGAGGAACTTTCTGTACTCCTGAGGAATCACTAACCTCCTGGCAGTTCCAGGTTTAGGATCCCTTGCTTCAGTGTACAAGAGGTTGTCCTCCCAGTAAACTCTGTGAGAGTCACTGACATCCCCATTAGCTTGTTTGACAGCTTGCTGTCTTAGACCCTCTAGTGTGGGACAGGTTTGCTGTGCCACACTCAGCTCCTCCCTGGCAGGCCCCCCTTCACCCAAAAGCTCAGCAGTGTCTGCTTCCAGCTCCTCTGGTGTAGGTTCTGCACAGGGTGGAAATTCTTCTTCCTCAGAAGTAGAATCCACTGTAGAGGGAGGGATAGTAGGTGGTGCTTTACTTCTACTAGCCCTAGCTTTAGGGAGCACTTGGTCCATTGTTCCAGGATCCAAGTTACCCTGTCCTTTTTGCTTTTTGGCCTGAGCCCTGGTTAAAGCACAAATATGCCCTGGGATGCCCAGCATTGCTGCATGGGCCTCCAACTCCACATCTGACCAAGCTGATGTCTCCAAATCATTTCCTAGTAGACAGTCTACAGGTAAATCTGAGGCTACCACAACTTTCTTTGGACCAGTAACCCCCCCCCCAGTTGAGATTTACAACAGCCATGGGGTGGCTAAGTGTGTTGTTGTGAGCATCGGTTACTTGGTACTGGTGACCAAGTTAGTAACACTGGCCCCAGTGTCCGTGTAGGCCTGAACCTCAACACCATTTATTAGGGGTAGCTGCTTGTACTTATCCATGTTAAGGGGACAAGCAACTAAGGTGGCTAAATCAATAGCCCCCTCAGAGACTAACACAGCCTCTGTGGTCTCCCTAACAAGACCAACCCCAACTAAGTTACCAAAAGTGAGCCCAGCTACTCCCTTGGATTGGCTATTAGTAGGTTTGCTCCCACCACCACTGATATTAGTAGGGACACTAGGTGTAGCAGTAGGGGTTGTAGTGGTAGGAGGCTTGGTGCTTTTCTTTGGACAACTGGGATCTGTTGTCCAATGGCCTTTTATTTTACATAAATAGCACCATGGTTTCTTTTCTTTGTTTTGATTAGAAGAGGATTTGGGCCCACCACCCCCACCAGAGTGTTTTTGTGGGCCTGATGAAGACTCATTTTTAGATTTGTTCCCACCCTTGTCAGAAGACTTACCATCCTTCTTCTTGTTGCCATCTTTGTCACCCCCTGTATGAACTTTTCTGTTCACCCTTGTTCTGACCCATTTGTCTGCCTTCTTTCCCAATTCTTGGGGAGAGGTCAGATCAGAATCCACCAGGTACTGGTGCAACAAATCAGACACACAGTTATTAAACATATGCTCTCTCAGGATCAAGTTATACAGGCTTTCATAATCAGTAACTTTACTGCCATGTAACCACCCCTCCAAGGCCTTCACTGAATGGTCAACAAAATCAACCCAGTCTTGTGAAGACTCCTTTTTGGTCTCTCTGAACTTCATCCTGTACTGTTCAGTGGTTAAGCCATAACCATCCAGGAGTGCATTCTTAAGAACTTTGAAATCATTGGCTTCACTTTCTTTCACAGTAAGGAGCCTATCCCTACCCTTTCCACTAAATGATAGCCATAGGATAGCAGACCACTGCCTTTGAGGGACATCCTGTACAACACAGGCCCTCTCAAGTGCAGCAAACCACTTGTTAATGTCATCCCCCTCCTTATAAGGGGGAACTATCTTGTGCAGATTCCTGGAATCATGCTCTTTTGCAGGATGACTATGGGGAATACTGCTGCTGCCACCATGGGTTTCTAAACCCAATTTCTGTCTTTCCCTTTCCACTTCTAAGGACTGTCTATCCAAATCCAGCTGTTGCTTCTTGAGCTTCAGTCTGGTTTGTTCCACTCTCAATCTATTGAGCTCCCTTTCTTACAATCTGTCATCAGGGTGGGTGGGTGGGACATTCCTTGAAACAGAAGTATGGTGGGAATGTACAGAAGGAGAACCATCCCTTACAGAGGGCATCCTAGCAGCTTGGTTAACAGAAACATCACTTCTACTATGATGTGAAGGAATACTCTTGCTATGATGTGAGACAACACTATCAGTATGGTGTGACTCTACATCAGTACCAACTATGCTAGGCTGTCTTGTAATGGGCAGGCTAGGAAGTTTCTTTCCTGACTCTTTTTCTAGGGGTGTCCCTGGATCAGATTGTGAACCATTAGCTACCTTTTCAACAGATGGGGCTCCTCTAGCCTTATCCTGTTCTATAAGCATGTTAACCAATAGTTCTCTGGGGGGATTCTTCCCTACACTTAAACCTCTTTCTATGCAGAGACTCCTTGCTCCTTTCCAGCTAAGGTGATCATAAGCAAGTTTGGACAGATCAACAGTTTGGCCTGTGCCAGACATTTTAGAAAGTGTTTTAGTGAAAAGGAAAAAAAGTTTGTCAGAACTTTTAGAAAGACAGGAAAAAAACTTTTAAAACTTTTTAAGAACTTTTTCAAAGTTTAGAAGTACTTTTCAGCACTTTAGAAAAGAAGTGAGAAAAGAAATGCAAAACTTTTTGGTTAGGTGTACATACACCGAACTTGTTTTGTATATTTTTCTCTTATGAAAAGTACAATGACAAAAGTGGTAAGTAGTTACAGAGCACTTATCCCACCACTGCACAACCAATGTAGGAGGCTGGGCTGGCTTGTAGTGAGTACCAAGGGGTACTTACACCTTGCACCAGGCCCAGTTATCCCTTATTAGTGTATAGGGTGTCTAGCAGCTTAGGCTGATAGATAATGGTAGCTTAGCAGAGCAGCTTAGGCTGAACTAGGAGACGAGTGAAGCTCCTACAGTACCACTAGTGTCATATGCACAATATCATAAGAAAACACAATACACAGTTATACTAAAAATAAAGGTACTTTATTTTTATGACAATATGCCAAAAGTATCTCAGTGAGTACCCTCAGTATGAGGATAGCAAATATACACAAGATATATGTACACAATACCAAAATATGCAGTAATAGTATTAGAAAACAGTGCAAACAATGTATAGTTACAATAGGATGCAATGGGACACATAGGGATAGGGGCAACACAAACCATATACTCCAAAAGTGGAATGCGAACCACGAATGGACCCCAAACCTATGTGACCTTGTAGAGGGTCGTGGGGACTGTAAGAAAACAGTGAGGGTTAGAAAAATAGCCCACCCCAAGACCCTGAAAAGTGAGTGCAAAGTGCACTAAAGTTCCCCAAAGGACATAGAAGTCGTGATAGGGGAATTCTGCAGGAAAGACACAAATCAACAATGCAATAACGATGGATTTCCAAACGAGGGTACCTGTGGAACAAGGGGACCAAGTCCAAAAGTCACAAGCAAGTCGGAGATGGGCAGATGCCCAGGAAATGCCAGCTGTGGGTGCAAAGAAGCTGCTAATGGACAGTAGAAGCTGAAGATTCTGCAGGAACTACAAGGGCTAGGAACTTCCCCTTTGGAGGACGGATCCCTCACGCCGTGGAGAGTCATGCAGAAGTGTTTTCCTGAAGAAAGACTGCCAACAAGCCTTGCTAGCTGCAAATCGTGTTCTTAAGGTTTTTGGATGCTGCTGTAGCCCAGGAGGGATCAGGATGTCGCCAATTGCGTCTGGAGACAGAGGAGGCGTCGAGCAAGACAAGGAGCCCTCTCAGAAGTAGGCAGCACCCGCAGAAGTGCCAGAACAGGCACTACGAAGTGGAGTGAAACAGTGCTCACCCGAAGTTGCACAAAGGAGTCCCACGCCGCCGGAGGACAACTTAGGAGGTCGTGCAATGCAGGATAGAGTGCCGTGGACCCAGACTGGACTGTGCACAAAGGATTTCCACCGGAAGTGCACGGAGGCCGGAGTAGCTGCAAAAGTTGCGGTTCCCAGCAATGCAGTCTGGCGTGGGGAGGCAAGGACTTACCTCCACCAAACTTGGACTGAAGAGTCACTGGACTGTGGGAGTCACTTGGACAGAGTTGCTGGATTCAAGGGACCTCGCTCGTTATGCTGAGAGGAGACCCAGGGTACCGGTGATGCAGTTCTTTGGTGCCTGCGGTTGCAGGAGGACGATTCCGTCAACCCACGGGAGATTTCTTCAGAGCTTCTAGTGCAGAGAGGAGGCAAACTACCCCCACAGCATGCACCACCGGGAAAGCAGTCGAGAAGGCGACAGGATCAGCGTTACAGAGTTGCAGTAGTCGTCTTTGCTACTTTGTTGCAGTTTTGCAGGCTTCCAGCGCAGTCAGCAGTCGATTTCTTGGCAGAAGGTGAAGAGAGAGATGCAGAGGAACTCAGATGAGCTCTTACATTCGTTATCTAAGGAATCCCCAAAGACAGAGACCCTAAATAGCCAGAAAAGAGGGTTTGGCTACTTAGGAGAGAGGATAGGCTAGCAACACCTGAAGGAGCCTATCAGAAGGAGTCTCTGACGTCACCTGCTGGCACTGGCCACTCAGAGCAGTCCAGTGTGCCAGCAGCACCTCTGTTTCCAAGATGGCAGAGGTCTGGAGCACACTGGAGGAGCTCTGCGCACCTCCCAGGGGAGGTGCAGGTAAGGGGAGTGGTCACTCCCCTTTCCTTTATCCAGTTTCGCGCCAGAGCAGGGCTGAGGGGTCCCTGAACCGGTGTAGACTGGCTTATGCAGAAATGGGCACCATGTGTGTCCATGAAAGCATTTCCAGAGGCTGGGGGAGGATACTCCTCCCCTGCCTTCACATCATTTTCCAAAGGGAGAGGGTGTAACACCCTCTCTCAGGGGAAGTCCTTTGTTCTGCCATCCTGGGCCAAGCCTGGCTGGACCCCAGGAGGGCAGAAACCTGTCTGAGGGGTTGGCAGCAGCAGCAGCTGCAGTGAAACCCCGGGAAAGGCAGTTTGGCAGTACCCAGGTCTGAGCTACAGACCTGTGGGATCATGGGATTGTGCCAACTATGCCAGGATGGCATAGAGGGGGCAATTCCATGATCATAGACATGTTACATGGCCATATTCGGAGTTACCATTGTGAAGCTACATATAGGTAGTGACCTATATGTAGTGCACGCGTGTAATGGTGTTCCCGCACTCACAAAGTCCGGGGAATTGGCCCTGAACAATGTGGGGGCACCTTGGCTAGTGCCAGGGTGCCCACACACTAAGTAACTTAGCACCCAACCTTAACCAGGTAAAGGTTAGACATATAGGTGACTTATAAGTTACTTAAGTGCAGTGTAAAATGGCAGGCCTGTGTAAGAATTGTCAGAGCTCCCTATGGGTGGCAAAAGAAATGCTGCAGCCCATAGGGATCTCCTGGAACCCCAATACCCTGGGTACCTCAGTACCATATACTAGGGAATTATAAGGGTGTTCCAGTATGCCAATGTAAATTGGTAAAATTGGTCACTAGCCTGTTAGTGACAATTTGAAAGAAATGAGAGAGCATAACCACTGAGGTTCTGATTAGCAGAGCCTCAGTGAGACAGTTAGTCATAACACAGGTAACACATTCAGGCACACTTATGAGCACTGGGGCCCTGGTTGGCAGGGTCCCAGTGACACATACAACTAAAACGACATATATACAGTGAAAAATGGGGGTAACATGCCAGGCAAGATGGTACTTTCCTACACTTGCTTTCTAAAAGACTAAGAGTTAGGCAAAGTAGGTATTTTTCTTTCCTTTTACTTTACTCTAACTTTCTATAATTATGTCTTACTCTGAGGCCACTCCTAGGATCATACAAACCTCTTATGAGAACCTAACTTTCAAAGGTTTACGGGGCTTTGCTCAGAGAGAGGCCTAGAGGTAGGGAAGAACCCTAACAAGGATTTCCTTTTAAGTCTCCTTCTCCAGGATGACTAGGAGCAGTCTGGTAACCAGGAGGAGGCGAGTGAGGGGGAGCCTAACCCTTTAGAATAAGGGGAGCAGCCTGAGGATTCAGGGGAGGGTCCTTCACACAATCTTCCCCCTAGCAAACCATCTAGTGTAGCTGGCAGTGGAAGGGGTTCACATACAGGTAGAGCTCCTTTCATACCAGAGGTCAGGTCACTAGGGTTACCAAAGCTAGGGAAAGACCTGCCTCTGCTCATTCCCATATCACCTCACTCTCTGAGGGGTCACACACATCCAATCTAGAGGATGACTCCCTAGACAGGGAACTCAGAAAGCTGAAATTGGAGGAGGCTAGACTGAGGCTGCAACAGCAACAGTTGGCCCTAGATAGGGAAGCCTTAGCTGTGGAAATGGAAAGGGAGGGATTGAGGTTAGTTCCCCATGGTGGCAGCAGCAGCAGTTTCAGTAGTTATGGTATTAGGGAGAATACCTTTGATTCCAGGAACTTCTACCAAATTGTTCCCCCTTATAAGGAGGGGGATGATATCTACAAGTGGTTTGCTGCACTTGAGAGGACATGTAAGGTACAGAGGGTCCCTTAGATGCAGTAGGCTGCTATTCTGTGGTTGTCCTTTTCTGGCAAGAGGAGAGACAGACTCCTCACTGTCAGGGAGGAAGATTCAGATAACTGCAATGTTTTGAAGACAGCTCTCTTGGATGGTTTTGGCTTAACCACTGAACAATTCAGAATTAAGTTCAGAGAAACCAGAAAAGAGTCTTCACAAGATTGGATAGACTTTGTGGACTGTTCAGTGATGGCTTTAGAAGGTTGATCACATGGCACCAAAGTATCTGACTGTGAGGGCCTATATAATCTGATTTTGAGAGAGCATATTCTTAACAATCGTGTGTCTGACTTGTTGCACCAGTACTTGGTAGACTCAGATCTGACCTCTCCCCAAGGAATTGGTAAAGAAAGCAGACAAACAGGTCAGAACAAGGGTGAGCAGAAAAGCTCATACAGGGGGTGACAATGATAAGAAGAAGGATGGTAAGTCTCATGATAAGGGTGGGGACAAAGATAAAAAGTCAGAGTCTTTATCAGGCCCCCAAAACTCTTCTGGGGGTGGGCACAAATACTCTTCCAACCAACAGAAAAAGCCTTGGTGTTACATGTGTAAAAACAAAGGCATTTGTGCAAGTGATCCACTTGTCCCAAGTAAAACACTGAAGTTCCCACCACCACAACCCCCACTGCTTCCACTAGTTCCCCTAGTAATAGCAGTGGTGGTGGGAAAAACACTACAAATGACCAGTCCAAGGGTGTAGCTGGGCTCACTTTGGGTAATGTAGTGGGGGTTAGTTTAGTTAGGGAAACCACTGCAGCTGTTTTAGTCTCTGATGGTGGCATTGACCTTGCCACCTTTGTTGCTTGTCCCCTTAATATGGATAAATACAAGCAACAACCCCTAATCAATGGTGTTCAGGCAGAGGCCTACACGGACACAGGTGCCAGTGTCACTATGGTGATGGAGAAACTGGTTCACCCCGATCAACACCTACTTGGTCAGAAGTACCAAGTGACTGATGCTCACAATAACACTTAGCCACCCCATGGCTGTTGTGAATCTCAACTGGAGGGGGTAACTGGTCCAAAGAAAGTTGTGGTAGCCACTGAATTACCTGTAGATTGCTTACTAGGCAATGATTTGGAGACATCAGCTTGGGCTGAAGTGGAGTTGGAGGCTCCCTGTGCAACATCTACTTGGTCATCAGTACCAAGTGACTAATGCCCATAAGAACACTGTTAGCCACCCCATGGCTGTTGTAAATCTCAAATGGGGTGGGGGTTTACTGGTAAAAGAAAGTTGTGGTATCCACTGATCTACCTGTAGAATGTCTACTTAATTCTCTGCGTCTTTGTGGATTTGGCCCCCTTCTCTACCTCTTCTGGTGCATTGCTTCCCTTCACCCAATCAGCCTCCTTGCACAGGCGATTGCTTCGGGGTTTTCGTGGCTGAAATCGAAAGTCCTCGTTATTGTTGTGTCCACTGAGGATTATGCGTTCTCTGATCAGCATTTTCTATTTCTTTCTTTAGGTGTCTCACTTTTAGAGTAGGAGAAGACTCCTGTAGGGGAGAGATGTCAGGTAAGAAGGGGATTACGGAGGGCGGTTCATTACATACCTTCATCCCTACTTTCTCCCTTGTAAGAAAAGAAATGAGAGGTTATCGGGAAAGATAATCTGCATTAGCTTGTTATTTTCCCTTTCAGTGTAAGGTTTTGAACCTGTGAGGTTGTAGCACTAAGAACCATCTTAGTATCCGAGCATTGTTGCCATTGTTGCCATTGTTGCCTTTGTTATGGGCCATTCACTCGAGTGGGGCGTGACCAATGTAGAGAGTAAACTCTTGTCCCTCAAGATATTATTTAAGGGCTTCCACTGCCCATTTAATAGCAACTGCTTCCTTTTCGATGGTAGCATATTTCTGATCACACAGAAATAATTTTCGAATAATATATAGGATGGGTCTCTCAGTCCCATTTTCATCGGTTTGTGATAGGACAGCACCAAGGCCCACTCCTGAAGCATCAGTCTGGAGCAAAAAAGGTCTCATAATTTGGGCTCATTAGTACTGGTTCCACCATGAGGGCTTCTGAATGCTCTAAGGATGATCCAATTAGAATTTTTTAACTGTTTTTCCGTAGTCATGCCTTTTTTTAAATAAATCTGTCAGAGGTGTTGCTATCAAGGAAAACTGGGGAAAGAATCTCCTGTAATAGCCAACTAATCCAAGGAAAGCAAGAAGTTCTCTCTGAGGTTTGGGAAAAGGAAACTGTTGGATAATGGCAAATTTTCAGCCTGGGGTCTTATCATTCCTTCGCCTAGAAGATAACCTAAATAGTTTACTAAAGTGGCAGCTAGGTGACTTTTCTTAGGATTGACTGTTAATGAAACAGAACCCAAGGCCTGCAATACTTTTCCCAGAGGGTGTACGTGCTCTTCCCAAGTGGGACTGAATACTATGATATGATCTTTGTAGGCGGCTGCAAATGCATGGTGGGGTTTCAATACCGTATTCATCATGGGTTTGAAAGTAACAGCCACCCAATGCAGCCCAAAAGGGTGGAGGGTAAATTGAAACAGACCCTCTAGGGTGGAGAAAGCAATTGTTTCTTTTTCTGTAGTGTTTAATGGTACATGCCAGTAACCCTTACAGAGGTCCAGAGTGCTAACATATAGGGCGTCACCTAATTGTACAATAATTTTGTCGATCGGTGGGATGGATAAGAGTCGAATTTAGATACCTTGTTTACTTGGCGGAAGTTGACCGGATAGAACCATCTGGTTTAGGCACTAACACTATGGAGGAACTCCATTCACTCACTGATGGTTCTATGATCCCCATCTCTAGAAGAGTCACCTCAGGAGAATATTTCTAACATGGCCTTCGCTTTGACGGTAGGCCTATGGAGTGGTATGGCTTGGTATATCGTGAGGCACAGTCTACTACAACCAACACATATCGGTACCTTGTTTTAGTGGGAAGGAGGGGGTCCTATGATGTCCATACCTATTCCATAGAATGGAACATCTATGACAGAAAGAGGTCTTACGGGTGCTCTCCTTGGAAGCCTCAAGGTCAATACACAACTAGATAGAACCATCTGGTTTAGGCACTAACACTATGGGGGAACTCCATTCACTCACTGATGGTTCTATGATCCCCATCTCTAGCATTATTTGGACCTCCTTTTTTATAGCCTGTCTCCGAGCCTCTGGGATTTTATAGGGTTTAAGATGAACTAAAGATCCTAGCTGAGTATGGATGGAATAGGTGAAGATGTATGTCCTCCTCGGAGTGGTGGAGAAGACAGATAAATATGGGGATAATTGAGTTATACGTTCTACTTTTAGGATCTGGTCCAAGGTTGGTGCTATACAGTCAATTATTGTTATGCTATTAATTGTGTTTGACCAATGACTTTGTGTTTCACCACTGCGCATATTAGTTGCTCAATGTTCACCAGTAGCACATTACATGTTGTATTCATTTTAGCTGCCTATTGGCTTTAACGTGGCATTAGACATTACATTTGGTATTTAGGGTAGCTGCCTATTGGCTTTAACATGGCATTAGCCATTACATTCTGTATTCAGTTTAGCTGCCTATTGGCTTTAACATGGCATTAGACATTACATTTGGTATTTAGGTTAGCTGCCTATTGGCTTTAACGTGGAGTTAGGCATTGCAGTTGAGACATTGCAGATGAGCTGTGTTTTTCCAAGCTGTGTTTTTCCACATGATAGACCAAGCTGTGTTTTTCAAACCAAACCCTAGCTGATAAGAGAGCGTAGATTTTGTGTTTACCTCTCAATCCAGTCTGGGAATGAGTGAAGTTTGGAGAATTGGCCACTCTCCAAGTTTATTTAGTTCCCACACTGAGTTTGCTTTTAATGGTGGCCGTGGGCAGCAGCGAGAGAAGGATCTTGACTTCAGACAGGAACGGACATCAGTTGCCTGATTCCCGTCTGGGTGGAAAATCTCTTTCTCGCAGTTGAACCAGAATCATCAACTTGCAGCCATTAGAAAGATGAAGTGGAGTGATAGGCCCTACGGTGATGCAATTTTGACTTTTATGCTTTGCTTTGAAGTTATGCTATAATATAATCACATGTATTTGCTGTGTACATTGCAACTGAGAAGTAATTTGATATATTTTGCTTTCATTGCTGCGACTACTTTTAAACGTGTGCTTCCAACCTACTAATTTCATCTTTCAGGAACCTCGTGGTGAAGTAATAATAATAATAAATGTCTTCTTTAAACTAAGAAGTGCATTCCAGAGAAGTTTTGTAAGCTCGGTCATAAGATAAGAGAAGGAAAGCAAAACAATTATTTGATCATTTCTACTCTCTCCCAAACTAGAAAGAACAGGTACCTGCCCTTTCCATTTCCTTAGTAGGTTGATATGAAAAATTTTGCTTTTTTTACTTTCTTTTTTTCAGTTCCAGTCTATAAGTTATAGGTGTCACCCTCCCTTCTGATTTGCACATGGACTTGTTGGAAATGGATGGTATCATCAGTAAAACCGTATTCCCCTTCTCACACTGTCTGATGGCGGTGTTTTTGTCATATTGGTGGTCATTACAACCCTGGCGGTCGGTGTTAAAGTGGCGGTAAAACTGCCAACAGGCCGGTGGAAAAATATTTGGAATCACGGCCGTGGCGGAAACCGCCAACATAGACAGCCACTTTAACACTCCGACTGCCAAGGCGGTACAAACAAACACCACAGCGGTAACAACCAACAGACAGGCGGAGGACAATGTACCGCCCACAGAATTACAACAGTCCAATCCGCCACCTTTTCTGGGGCGGATTCACCGTGAACAAAAACACGGCAGAAACAGGACTTGGAAGGGAAAACGCTCACCTCTACACACCCCACGAGGAATCAGGACGCCATGGAACCCGAGCTCCAGATACTGCCAGCCTTTATCTTCCTGCTTCTCTACCAGGAACAACAAAGACGGCGGCTAAGACCATGGTGAGTACTGCACCTACGACACAGGGGAGGGGGGAGGGAAAAGAGAGTGACACACACACGCAACACGCAGCACCCCCACCCCCACCCTCACCCACAACAACACACACACTAATACATCATGATACATTACAGTTACACCCCCAACCCCACCTGGAAGAATGAAAGGACAAAAGGAAATGAGTCGAATGATTGTAATATATTCAAGTACATGAATCAAAAATATATACATATAGAAAGATATTCACACTATAAACAAATATATACACCAAGAATACAAGTCCAAGGGATTCCACCATCATAGTCCGTGGACCACTGGGCCCAAAATGCCTGGGCGAGGCCCACACTCAATACCCCAACAAGACGGAGAGAACACTACTGGGGCATCAGATAGAAATAAAACAGGCACCTCAGGGGGAAGGGAAGGGGGGGCACCTCAGCCGGATGAGTGCACGACACCAGATCCATGAGGGGGCTCCATGCCCACTGCTTTATCCTGGGGAGTGCAAAGTCACAGTCTCTCAAGTCTCTACAGTGGATGGTTTGCCCACTGCTTCATCCTGGGGAGTGAAAAGCCACAGTCTCTCAAGTCTCTCAAGTGGGTGGTTTGCCCACTGCTTTATCCTGGGGAGTGCAAAGCCACAGTCTCTCAAGTCTCTACAGTGGGTGGGTTGCCCACTGCTTTATCCTAGGGAGTGCAAAGCCACAGTCTCTCAAGTCTCTACAGTGGGTGGTTTGCCCACTGCTTCATCCTGGGGAGTGCAAAGCCACAGTCTCTCAAGTCTCTCCAGTGGGTGGGTTGCCCACTGCTTCATCCTGGGGAGTGCAAAGCCACAGTCTCTCAAGTCTCTCAAGAGGGTGGTTTGCCCACTGCTTTATCCTGGGGAGTGTGAAGTACTGGGTTTTTCAGAACCCAGTGGTGCCAGGGAACACACCCTAAGACTTCGAGTCCTTCCTGTTTCAGACTACAGAAACACAGAGTCTTCTTGGTGAAGTCAAAGATCTTGTTTATTGGCTGCAGCCAGTAACAGGTATCCTAGAAGTACAACACGGTGTATATTCTCAGGAGACTGCTGCCCTTGCAAAGCTAACCTTCTCTTTTATACAAAATATTATGCTTTAGGCAAACATTCCTTATTTTACAGTTGACCATTCACATATTTTCACTACAAAGAAATAGCAGGGTTATGATGACAAGCCCATATTTCAGTTTGTCCAGCCCTCAATCAATTACCCGGCAAGGCTCAGTACTTTCATCAGATATCGACGGACCCCCAATATAAACAGGCACCTCCTCCTTGTAAAGCAAGTCATAAAGAAAGAAACAGGGACAGGTGCGTGTAAGATTAGGCATGGTTTGTGTGTGATGAAAGGTTTTATGATGTGTTGTGCCTTGATACTAATCTCATTCGGCCACTGGGAAAGAAACTGGCCGAACAGGTTTGGCTTCAGGCAGTGGAGTCAGCTTGCCCAGGTCACAGAGGAGTCAGCAAAGATGTACGTGTCCTTCAGACTCGTTTTCGGCATTAGTCATTGGCCTATGTGAGGGCAATCACAAAATGGCTGTCGTTTAAATGGAACCTCAGAGTTTCAGGACGGAAACTCTGATATTCAGGTGATTTCGTCACCTGAATATGAATACAATGCTTGTGCATACTATTCTAATCATTCTCGGTCTGCTGATACCAAAATCATTGTGATACGACGATGTTTATAACACGGGTCCAGAATTTTTCAGTACCACAGACCCTCCTTTTGCCCTTACATAGGCAATAACCTATACTCACGCTAATCTGAGTCCAGGTCTATATTCATAAAGTCGTTGAGATGTTGCTGTAGCATCATCCTATTACTTAGCTCGTCTTTTGATACAGGTTTCCTTACACACGATGTAGCACAGAGGCCACATATTGCAGGAGCACACTGTACACACAGACAGGACAGGAAAAGAATGGCTAAGATCATCCCAATGACTACCAGAGTCTTCCATCCCCAGGCGGATATCAGCTCCCAGAACCACCCCATCAATGACCAATCTCCTTTATCCACGTGAATAGACTCGGAGATCCTATGCAGTTTGGAAATGGCCTGGTAGACTGTCGGAGCGTTATCTGGGATGAAAACACAGCAACTTGATTGGATCACTTTACATACCCCACCTCGGTCTGCAAGTATGACGTCTAATGCGACCCTGTTTTGAAGAGTCATAAGGCGATCCGACTGGAGCTCAGCAGTCAAATTACCAAGGGCACCGGCGGTTTCAACTACCGTGGATTCAACCACCTTTGTCAATTGCCTTATGTTCCTGCTGTTAACCATAGGACCCCAAAACGGTAGAAAACCCTTTACGAAATCTCCAAATTCTTGTCCTGTAGTGTCTTCTTTACTTATGACACCTCTAACTATCCTTGTCTTATGGTAATCTGCTGCGGACGTGTAGGTGGGAGGTAACAGGAACGAAACAAAACATGTGCCTGAGAAGTCAGGGGGCAACCATGTATAGGCTCTATTATGGCAGATGAAATAGGTACCCTTAGCTGCTAATAACGAAGGAGAAGTCTGAGACGCAAAAACATATGTTTCAGTGCAGATACTTTTCCCTTACCGAGCTCTGGGATTTTTGCCATTATCTTGCAGACATAGGTGACCCTGATGGGGTACAATCCAAATCGGGGAGGATCTCTTTGCTCGCTGGTTCCCACTCAGAGTAACTCCATATCCTGTTATGTTCCATCCAATATATGCTAGTGTCTCATCTCTCGGGATAGTCTCATAGGAAATATCTTCCCTAATCATATCTACTATACCCTTAGCTAGAGCACTATTCTTAGGATTATCTTTCACAGAACGTAGGGGGTTGGCTTCATACGCGTATATGAACACCGTTCTATATGCCCATACAGAACCATTATGGCTGAAAGGCAGGACCAGATAAGGGATACCTTTATCAGTAGTATGAGGCATAAGACCACACACCCAACAGTTAGTTGTGTTCACTACTAATTGGTGTTGGTGTAGAAGCTGAATGAATGAATTGTTGACAAATTCTAATCTTCTGGCAGACTCGTGTTCAGGCAGGGGGTGAAAAGAATGCGAGGAAACAGTAGAAGGAGGTATGGGCTGTGTAATGGGTGCAAATGTCACTTGAAAAGAGAATAAAACATATCCTATTAAAAACGTCATTACACTAAGCAACATGAAAATACATAATATCAAAAATCGTTTCTTTGTCATTATTATACACATTCTGGCTTTAAAGTCCATCTGTCTGGCAGGTCTATCATTCTTGAAAAACTCCATCCTCTCTAATTGCTGCTCGTGGTGGTAGGGTGTTCTATGCTAGGGAATGCTTCTGTCAGTCCAGGGCAACTCCCTTAGACCGACCAGAACTGTCGACCTAACGTCTTCAGCTGCACTCCAAAGACTTGGGCAACCACGACCCTACAGCTGAACCCGGATGGCGGTTCGAAAAGAAAAAAAACAAAAATAAGAAAGTTTCTCAGATGAGAGAGCCGCACTTTTAAAAAAAATAGCAAAGGAACGGGAAAAAAATTATTTGTCCTTAGTTCTTGGTCTCAAATTATAACGGCTTTTTCCAGGTACTGTCTGGTTCTGGAACAAGAGTTCAGGCTCTGTAGTGTTCAATTGAATTGACGGTGGCACAGCTTCTTGCAAATTATTGTCACTTTCTCGTTCAGAAATTGTTCCTTTTACACGTGCATCGCTAAATGGCAAAAAACGAGGCACAGTCTCAGTCTCAGAGTCAGCGATCCCCTCCTGGACCCACCGGTCGTACGATAGAGGAAAAGGGACCCTCTTGCAGTGTACGCCATGGATCCAGTTCTTTTTCCCTTCCACTCGAACAGCTGATCTTGTTGAGAGAAGGACGAGGTGGGAGCCGGTCCAACGGGCTGGTCATTCTTTGTCCGCTGGAAGTTCTTGACCAGCACCCATGATCCAGGATCGATAAGATGTCCTGGAGCTTCAGAGACCTGAGGCAGAGTATCGTGAACCTGTTGGTGTAGAACACGCAATTTAGCCGTCAATTCATACAAATAATCAAGCAGTACATGGTGTTCGATCTCACTGAATTTTGTTGGTCTTGGCACTCCCCATATGTTGGCCGGGCGGCCGAACACAATTTCATAGGGACTAAGTCCCACTCGCGAATGCACAGTCATTCTTGTTGATAGGAGTGCTAAAGGCAGAGCGTCAGGCCATTTAAGACCAGAGATCGCTTGTATCTTTGCCAACTTCAGTTTTAGCGTGCCATTATAGCACTCTACTAGTCCAGCTGATTGGGGGTGATTTGCAGCGTGGAATTTTTGCTGGATACCTAGCCCCTCACATACTTTTTTCATCACTCGACCCACAAATTCACTCCCATTATCACTCCAGACCATTCTCGGCATTCCAAACCTAGGGAAGAATTCTTTGGCAAGGGCTTTAGCTGTGGATAAGGCAGTGTTGTCTTTTAAGGGATATGCTTCTACCCATCTTGAAAAGGCACAAACAACAACAAGTACGTATTTCAGATTGTTGCACCTTTCCATGTGGATGAAATCTAGCTGCAAAACCTCGAACGGATACGTTGGAGGCGCAAAATGACCAGCTGGAGTTGGGGTTCCCCTACCAGGATTGTATTTCAGACACACCATGCAATTCTTGACCACATTCTCTGCACATTTAGGAATTCCAGCATTTTGCCATACTGGAGCCAACAACTTACAAATCCCTTTCACACTGATATGGGCCATTCCATGAGCCATTGTCACCACTGCAAGCACATACGCATCGGGTAACAAGCATCGCTGATGTTCTGACAAGTCAACCCAACAACCATTTTCATCCAATTTACCCGTACTTTCTTTCCACACGCTCAACTCTTTCTCTGAAGCTACAGCTTGAAGAGACTTCACACCCTCTATCGTATCTTCACATATTCCAACGTCACCAACCCATCTTGCAGGCCTGCAACATACATTCGATTCATCACATCTTTTGCTGTTTCGTCATTGCCACGACCAACATCATCATTAACCTTCTTGTGTGCACTGCATTTCACAATCGCAACTTGGAATGGCAAGGTCAGTGACTCAAGAAGCTCATTCACCAACTGACCATGCTGAATTTTAGTTCCATGCGAAGTCAGGAACCCACGTTCTTTCCACAATCGTCCAAAACTATGGGCCACATCAAACGCATACTGGCTGTCGGTATATATGGTCACTTTTATTCCTTTCGATAACGCACACGCTCTCGTAAGTGCAATCAGCTCTGTTGCTTGAGCTGAATTATGTGGTATACGTGCAGCTTCAACAATCGTATGCAAAGTTGTGACAGCATATGCTGCAGTCGTATCACCATTCGGAAGCTTGAAGCATGAACCATCCACCCATAAGGTACCATCACACTTTACAAGAGGAGTATCTTTAAGATCTACTCTCCCTTTCATTTCTTCTTCTGTCCTAAGAAAACAATCATGTTGTTCAACATCATCTGTTTCTACTGAAATTGGCAATAACGTGGCTGGATTCAACGTATTGCACCTCTTTATGTGCACATGACTCGCTAACAGTGTCAACTCGTAACCTGACAATCGAGCACTAGTTAAATGCTGTGTCTTGGTCCTGTTTAACAACGTGTCCACTGCATGTGGAACCATCACAATCAACATATTATTCATCACTAACCCAGCAGACTGTCGAATAGAAACAGCTGCTGACGCTGTGGCTCTCAAGCAACTCGGCAATGCTTTAGCTACCGGATCCAAAGTTGACGAAAAATATGCACATGGGCGCTGCTTGTCTCCAAAAGACTGTGTCAGCACTGACAATGCACAACCCTCTCTCTCATGGACATACAGTGTAAAGGGCTTACTGTAGTCGGGGGTACCCAACACAGGAGCCGAACATAATGCATTACGCAATTCGGAAAAACTTTTCTGACAATCTTCAGACCACGGAACGGGGTTTGGTGTATCTTTATAGGTCAATGCTACCAAAGGTTTGGCCAGCAAAGAAAAATTCGGTATCCATTGTCTGCAGTTTGATGTAATGCCCAAGAAAGCACGTACTTCTCTCTGTGTCCTTGGCACACTCAATTTTGCAATGTCCTGAATTCTTTCTGAGGTCAGTTTCCTTCCCTCCTTTGATAAGAGATGACCTAAGTAGGTCACTTCTTGTCGACAATATTGCGGTTTTGAAAGGGACACTTTGTGATGTAAATCAGATAAATGACGCCACAACGACAAGGTGGCTTCTTTACAAATCTCTTCAGTATCTGTAGCGACTAGCAAATCATCAATGTACTGAATAAGGGTAGCGCCGTCAGGTAAAACAATTGCATCAAGCTGTGTTTTTAAAGCCTGACTATATATTGATGGACTTTCACAGTAGCCTTGAGGAGCGCGTTTGAAGCAGAAACTTCGGCCTCCTAAACTGAAGCCAAAAATATCCCTGCTCTCCTCTGCAATCGGGATGCTGAAGAAAGCATTCTTTAAGTCAATCACCGAGAACCAGGTGGCGGAAGCTGGAATCATAGTTAATATGGCAGTGATATCAGGAACAACTGGAAACTGTGGCACAACTATTTTATTTACCTCTCTAAGATCAATCACGAGCCTGTAAACAGGTGGCTTAGAGGGGCCAGTACGTTTCAAAACAGGCAGAACAGGACTATTACAAACGTTGCCTCTTGTCTCTTCAATTACATCTTTTTCAATTAAATCATAAATGATCGCTAGCAACGCCTTTTCACCTTCACTAGAGATCTTGTATTGTTGAATGCGTGGTAATTTAACATTGGCTTTCAATGTCACAACATAAGGTGGTATTTCCAAAAGACCCACATCATTAGGACCAGTAGCCCAATGATATCAGGAAGAAACGACAATTCGGTCGGAAGTTTATCCTTCGACAAATATATTGGAGAGACCATTTTCCTACCCAGTGTAAGTTGTACTCCCGAAGGAGAACAATATAATGTTGCATACAATCTTTTCAACAAATCCAATCCTAACAAGTTTTCACCACAACCTGTCGTCAGAATAAGGGGTGCTTCCAATTCACAAGGTCCAACAGAAAGGGACATAGGACTAGAAATCGGGATCCTAACTGGGGCGCCAGAAAAACCTACTGAAACATTCATCTCGCCAGACAAAGGTGCGCCAGGGAGTTTTGAGTGCATAATAGAACTCTTTGTAGCACCAGTATCCAACAGAAAAGGCTCCGACACACCTGAGGTAATCACCTTAACAGAAGGTCCATTCTGATCTACTGGAACTAAAAAAACTCCCTCTCTTCGTCTATGGCTGTCCTAGCAATTATTACCTTCCAAGTTCTCATCTTCTGCATAGTAGTCGTCAGCATAGTACTGAGCCGTCCTACCAGACGCGTTATGTTGCTGGTCAAAACTATTCATTGAGTTATGAGACGGAAAGGAATGCGTGTTCTGGGGGAAACTTCCACGTCCTCTACCTCCAGGAGCTTGTTGAACACCTCGACCTCTTGCGCCAGAAGCACCATTCGTACGCTGTAACAAAATAGGACAACTATACTTGAAATGACCCTCTTCTTTACAATATGAACACTGATTGGGACCTACAGGAACACGTGGTTGAGAAAACTCGAACCTTTGCGAGTTTCTCTGGAACTGTTGAGGTTGCTGATAGTTACTCTGACCACCACGTGGCGGATACGCCTGTTGTAAAAGAACCTTCGTCTTTAATTCTTTAGTTTTCTTGTCTGCTCTATCCTTCTCATCTTTATCCCTATTTTCGTAGTACTGTGCAGTAGCCAATATTTGTGCTGAAGAGGAAACGGCCCAAGAACTCTCTGAATCCTTCAATTTCTTACACAGCTCGGCAAGCAAATTGTGCACAAACTTGTCGACGAACAACCGTTGACCACCTTCTGTACTCATATCTTGACCACTGTGGTCGATAAACGTTTCCTCAAACCTGGTGAAGAAATCAGACACTGTTTCATCTTTCTTCTGCTTACACGCAGACAATTTATCCCAATTCACACGCATCGCAGGCATTAAAGTCTTCATGTAAGTAATGATCCTAGCAGGCAGTTCTGCTACCAAAGACTCAGGCTTGGCACCACCAACTTGTCTATCATTTGCAGCACTAATATTAGCCCATGAGTCACCTAACTCTTGTGCATGATCTGTATGGCGAATCAATCCCTACAAAGGCTGTGGAACAACATTCCCAAATAACATGTCTATGTCGGCTAAATTCATAATGCATGAGTCTGCAGTCTGTGATAATTCCTTATAATACCCTGCAGGGTTTTTACGGGGATCAGGCAAAGTCTGCTTAAGGGCTAAAACTTCAGCTCGCTTCCACGGAACATGTACCCAAACACGCTGAAAATGAGCTGGGACAGCATCAATTTGATTAGCAACATCAGCCGCAATGGCGTCCTTCCATAACGGAGGGACTTCTCTCATTGGGTACTGTCGCACCTTTTTTTTAACAGAGGAGTCATGTTGGAACAATGACTGAGAAGGATCCTTATTCCTAAAGGACAACAACGTCGCAACTGCTTTCTCAACATCGGGACCCACAATCGTGCCTTTTTCAAATTCAAACCGTACACGGCACAAATCAGGCGGATTTGTTTCCAAATCATTATCCTCCAATTCCTCACAAAGGAAAGCACAAATTTTCTCAAAAACGTATCTTTGTTTCGGTGCTTCCCATTGACGGAAGACATCCATAACAGACTCTACATCGTATCTTAAAGGGTAAACAACTCATTTACGCGCCATACGGTCAAACATTTCTCTCTCTTGAGAATTAGGCAGTTGACTACGCGACTGCTTACGCTCCGAATCTGGGGTCACACCAGACGACCCAAAGAGAGGAAATATGAGGCTGGCAACAGTATCTGTCATTCTCTGTCAGACAGAAGGAGAAGTTGATGAAAGAACAGGAGGAAAAACAGAGGGAGGCAAGGCAGATGCAGAAGCAGACGCAGAGGCAGTATCAGGAAGAACACCAGAAGAGGCAGTCGATGTAGTACATAAAGTCGCAGAAGGTACAGATGGAGCAGGTAGCGAAGTCGGCGGCCCTTGAAGGGGCTGCGCCATAGTAGTAGGAGCCAACTGAAGAGGAGCTGGAGGCTGTGGAAGAACCTGAGGCACAATAACCGGAGGTTGCACAGCTAAAGGTTGCGGAGGTGCTGTAGCATTCTGCGCATAAGGGGCTGACGAACTCAACAAGTGTGACATTAAAGGATCTTTCTCAAGTTCTTTTGCTGCATCTTGCTGAAGAAGCGGAAAAACTGGATAACATTTATCGGTCACCATTTTACATTGCCTGTGCAACTGCTCATTCATCTGTTCTTCTTCATCATCTTTAAACTGTATGGCAGCTTGCATTATCGAGATACCCTCTTCCCTCTTATTTCTCTTTGCTAATTTAATTTCCTTCTGTTTGGCTTCCTTACGCCATAGGCGGAAAGAGTCAAACATCGCCGGCCGGGCTTTCTTCTTAAAAAGTTTAACCTCCAGATTATCCAGAATCTCTGTGTCAAAACTACCATATTGGGGCCATTTTAAAACACCATCTTTCCTGGTGTATTGGATCCATACTTCATTATATGTGAGGGGGCCTATGCCATGTTTCACATATAGTTCATAGGTTGGAGTTCCAATCGGAGGAACCGGACACGAGTCCTCCAATTGGGAATCCCTATTATAACCAAGACAAAACAAATTTCCATGTCTGCTAAGACCAGGCATCTTCGCTCTCTAGTCTAGCGTCAAACTTCAAAGGATTATCGAATACGATAGCCTCGTGAATACACGAATCCCTCGGCTTTGGTACTTGCAAGTTCCAAATCAAAGATCCCAAGAGGATACCAAACTAAGAACCAAACTAAGGACTGGGAGACGCTCCACTTATACTTAACTGAGGTATCGATGACGTCACCAGAAGACTCGTTTATCGTTTCGGTCTACCAAATCATCAAGGGTCCAAAACAGGGCGATAGTCAGGGCAGCAGTCCTTCGTAGCCGTCGGAAAGCGGGGAACCTCGCAGCAAAGACTTTCGGACCACGTCGACATACAGGGGTCGATGAAGTGGCGGCCTCCCTCCAGAATTTTCACACGAAGCTCCTCACGAACCTCTGGCTTGGACCGGTACCGCTGAAATCACCCCACGTTGGGCGCCAACTGAAGTACTGGGTTTTTCAGAACCCAATGGTGCCAGGGAACACACCCTAAGACTTCGAGTCCTTCCTGTTTCAGACTACAGAAACACAGAGTCTTCTTGGTGAAGTCAAAGATCTTATTTATTGGCTGCAGCCAGTAACAGGTATCCTAGAAGTACAACACAGTGTATATTCTCAGGAGACTGCTGCCCTTGCAAAGCTAACCTTCTCTTTTATACAAAATATTATGCTTTAGGCAAACATTCCTTATTTTACAGTTGACCATTCACATATTTTCACTACAAAGAAATAGCAGGGTTATGATGACAAGCCCATGTTTCAGTTTGTCCAGCCCTCAATCAATTACCCGGCAAGGCTCAGTACTTTCATCAGATATCGACGGACCCCCAATATAAACAGGCACCTCCTCCTTGTAAAGCAAGTCATAAAGAAAGAAACAGGGACAGGTGCGTGTAAGATTAGGCATGGTTTGTGTGTGATGAAAGGTTTTATGATGTGTTGTGCCTTGATACTAATCTCATTCGGCCACTGGGAAAGAAACTGGCCGAACAGGTTTGGCTTCAGGCAGTGGAGTCAGCTTGCCCAGGTCACAGAGGAGTCAGTAAAGATGTACGTGTCCTTCAGACTCGTTTTCGGCATTAGTCATTGGCCTATGTGAGGGCAATCACAAAATGGCTGTCTTTTAAATGGAACCTCAGAGTTTCAGGACGGAAACTCTGATATTCAGGTGATTTCGTCACCTGAATATGAATACAATGCTTGTGCATACTATTCTAATCATTCTCGGTCTGCTGATACCAAAATCGTTGTGATACGACGATGTTTATAACACGGGTCCAGAATTTTTCAGTACCACAAGTGCAAAGCCACAGTCTCTCAAGTCTCTCCAGTGGGTGGGTTGCCCACTACTTTATCCTGGGGAGTGCAAAGCTACAGTCTCTCAAGTCTCTACAGTGGGTGGTTTGCCCACTGCTTCATCCTGGGGAGTGCAAAACCACAGTCTCTCAAGTCTCGCCAGTGGTTGGGTTGCCCACTGCGTTATCCTGGGGAGTGCAAAGCCACAGTCTCTCAAGTCTCTACAGTGGGTGGTTTGCCCACTGCTTCATCCTGGGGAGTGCAAAGCCACAGTCTCTCAAGTGGATAAAAGTCTCCACTGGTTTTGGAGGGGGCTTTGTGCCCAGAGTGCTTCATCCTGCCATGGACTGAGGTAGTGGATGTCATTCTCCACTGGTTCTGGAGGGGGCTTTGTGCCCAGAGTGCTTCATCCTGCCAAGGACTGAGGTAGTGGATAGATCTCTCCACTGGTTCTGGAGGGGGCTTTGTGCCCAGAGTGCTTCATCCTGCCAAGGACTGAGGTAGTGGATGGATCTCTCCACTGGTTCTGGAGGGGGCTTTGTGACCAGAGTGCTTCATCCTGCTCGTGACGGACTCAGTAGCATCAGTGACCTTGGCGCTCATGGGCCAGCGGAGCTTGTGGCGGCGGTGCCCTGTTCAGCGGTGTTTGTGGCGGCGGTGCCCTGTTCAGCGGTGCTTGTGGCGGCGGTGCCCTGTTCAGCGGTGCTTGTGGCGGCGGTGTCCTGTTCAGCGGTTTCCTTTGCAGTGACTCAGTTGCTGGCGGTCCTGTCTGGCCAGCGGGCTGGTGCTGGCGGTCCTTCATGGCCCAGCGGGGCTGGTGCTGGCGGTCTTCTCTGGCCCAACGGGGCTGGTGGTGGCGGTCCTGTGTGGCCTAGAGGGGTGTTTCTTCTCTCCCGCCGGGCACTGGCCAACATTTTATGTTTTGAGGTGTGGGACTGTCCGTGCTGTGGCTCCTTGCCACACTGGCTGCCCTGCTGCCTGGCGCACTCCAGAAGCCGGTTACTACTGGCACCACTGTTCCTGCAGATGTTGTGGCTGAGGCTCTGGGTTGGGACCTGGAGAGGCGGGCCCTAGGAGACTGAAGGGGTGGGGGAGGTGAGGGAAAGAGGTCAAGCTTGGACAGAAAAGGTTTTTTGGGCACACTGGGACGGGTAGATGGAGGGGGTTTGGGAGTGGAGGAAGAGGTAGTGGTTGTAGGAGGTGTACGTTTGCTGACTTTGGGTGAAGGTGCATGGGCTGGAGGCTGTCGTGAGGTGGATGGCTGTTGGGTGGGTGTGTGGCTGCGTTTGTGTACCTTGGGAGGTGGGCTCACAGACACACTGGGAGAGGACACAGGGGATGTGTGATTGGTAGTGGGGGTGGTGAGTGCACGTGAGCGGGGTGTGGTGGTGGGTGTGCTGGTGATGGAGGTAGTGGCTGACGATGTAGTACATGCAGGTGTGAGTGGAGATGAGACAGGGAGGGAGGAGGGAGACGAGGAGGAGGGGGACACAGTGGAGGCAGTGGATGGTGGTCTGTCTGCATGTGTATGATGCTTGCGTGAGTGCCTGTGGGATGTGTGATGCTTATGTTTGCCTGAGCTTCCCTTGTGTGTTGACGTTTGTGCATGCTGGTCTGATGGTGTGCTTGGGATAGGCTGAGGTACAGGGGTTTGGGTCTGGGTGGAGGAAGTTGGATGGGGGATGCTAGAGACAGGGACAATGGCTGCCATCAGTGTTGAGGCCAGAGTCTGAAAAGCTCGCTGTTGGGCTGCCTGACCAGAATGAATGCCCTCCAGGTATGCATTGGTTTGTTGCAACTGCCTCTCTACACCCTGGATGGCATTCAAAATGGTAGACTGCCCAACAGTGAGGGACCTGAGGAGGTCAATGGCCTCCTCACTGAGGGCAGCAGGGGTGACAGGGGCAGGGCCTGAGGTGCCTGGGGCGAAGGAGATGCCCACCCTCCTGGGTGAGCGGCCACGGGGCAAACGCTGAGGGGCTGCTGGGAGGGCGGTGCTGGTGGGGGGGTGGCGGCTGTACCTGTAGATGCGGGGGGCACAGATGGGCCCACCACCGCAAGGGAGCTCCCATGAGAGGAGGAGTCCGTATTGCTGGTCTCACCTCCTGTCCCCGCCGTGTAGATCCCCTCGCCTTCCGTCCCACTGGTGAATTCAGACTCTGTTGTGTCGCCCTCCAGGGCCATGTGGGATGCAGCTCCCTCCTGCTCCAGTGCCACTGCTCCTCCACCTGATGATGCTAATGCACACAAGAACAGGGAGACCACAAAAAGAGGGGGGAAGAAAGAAGAAAGACATGTTGAATGCATGCAATACCGCTACCGTTGGCAGACACTACAGACACAGAAGCCCCCTGTACTACGCCGTGCACTTGGAGTTCCCTAATCAATCACAGGGACATGGGTTACAAGGCTATGCCCGATTGCTGCACACATGGATGTCACAAGAGCCTGACTAGGTGTAGTTGGCTCTGTAAACAGGTGGGGTGGGGTGCCACAGGGCCTGGCTTCAGAAGGGACCTTGCCTACTAAACTCACCCTGGCCTAGGGGAACCAACATCCCACCTCCCCCACCCAGACACCTACAATGCACGCTGAATCAGCTGAATGAAAGTGTACTCACCCCCTTGTGGCTGCTGTGATGCCCTCAAGCGCCCATCCAACTCCGGGTACGCCACCGCCAGGATCCGGAACATCAGGGGGGTCATGGTACGACGGGCACCCCTTCCACGTTGGGAAGCCATCCCCAGCTGGGCCTCCACCGTCTTCTTGCTCCAGCAGCAAATGTCCTCCCATCTTTTCCGGCAGTGGGTGCTCCGTCTGTGGTAGACCCCCAGGTCCGGATTCCTTGGCGATGGCACGCCAAATATCCTTCTTCTGGTGGGCGCTGACCTACAGGAAGAGTACAGGGGAAAAGGAGAAGATATAACCGTCCGCACCGTCACAGTCATTCGCCCGCATCCCTACCCTTGCCATGACGCACATGCACTCACTGTCGTTTCATGCACGCCTCATTCTCCTCCCTATCTTTCATCCACACCACTCCAAACAGCCATTGCCATACAGCATGCTCACAGTGTAAACACCTGTTTGTCTGGAGGACCGTAGAGTAGCGTGTACTGGGGGAGGACCCCATCCACTAGTTTCTCCAACTCTTCCATGCAGGGGCCCTTTCCCAGACACACGAGCCATTGTCTCTTCCAGACTGAGGTCACAGCAGCACTTGCAGTGTAGGTCCTCTCCTGTCGAAGATCAGGTATCAAGTGATTGAACAGAGAGAAAATGGCAGTCACGTCCGCGGCGGTGCGTACCGTCACCGCCGGCGTACATCGTCATTGGCTCCTGAGACCCATAGGGTCCAATGTTAACCAATGCAGGATTGCCTACCGCGACGGTGTACAACGCCAGCGCAGTTCCTCATATCCCCTTGTCCCACTTTACAGGTCAGGCAGCCGCCATTTCAGGGGCCCACATGGCATTATTTTGGACTGAGTCACACATATCTAGGCCTCGCTTAAACACTAATAATACAGCCATATGTCGATTTGCAAACATTTACCGATTAAGTTGTGTTTACGTACCTCAGAGTTGGTTGACTCTCTGCTCACTGTTCTCCTCCATAGGCAACGTCCGCTGGGGCAGGTGAGGAAATGGCGGCATCCTCTGGTGTACAGACCGCTGGTGGACCTGTCGATAATGGAGGAGCGACATGTGATCATCACCTACAGACTTGATCGTACCACAATCCTGGAACTATGTGCCCAGTTGGAGCCAGACCTGATGTCAGCTATCCGCCATCCCACAGGAATCCCCCCTCTAGTGCAGGTGCTGTCAGTACTCCATTTCCTAGCAAGTGGGTCTTTTCAAACAACAGTGGCCATAGCATCAGGGATGTCCCAGCCTATGTTTTCCAACATGTTGTCCAGAGTGTTGTCTGCCCTGCTGAAACACATGCGAGCTACATCGTTTTCCCTCAGGTGGAGGATTTTCCTACAGTGAAAGGTGACTCTATGCCCTGGGACATATCCCCAACATCATAGGTGCCATTGATGGGACACATGTGGCCTTGGACCCCCCAAGCAGGAGTGAACAGGTGTACAGAAACCGGAAGAGTTACCATTTGATGAATGTGCAGATGGTGTGTTTGGCTGACCAGTACATCTCCCATGTGAATGCCAAATTTCCTGGCTCAGTGCATGACGCTTACATTCTGAGGAATAGCAGCATCCATTATGTAATGGGGCAACTCCAGAGGCATCGTGTGTGGCTATTAGGTGAGGACATGGACCCTATACAGTGCGACTAGGTGTCTGGGTCTGGGGATGTCCCTATGAGTTAGTGTGTGTTTAACAGCTGTCCCTCGCCATTTGCAGGTGACTCTGGTTATCCCAACCTGTCATGGCTACTGACCCCTGTGAGGAATCCCAGGACAAGGGCAGAGGAACGCTACAATGAGGCCCATGGGCGAACTAGGGGGATAATAGAGAGGACATTCGGCCTCCTGAAGGCCAGGTTCCGGTGCCTCCATATTACAGGTGGTTCCCTATTCTACTCACCAAAGAAGGTATGCCAGATCATCGTGACCTGCTGTATGCTTCACAACTTAGCTTTGCGACGACAGGTGCCTTTTCTGCAGGAGGAAGGTCCAGATGGAGGTGTTGTGGCAGCTGTGGAGCCTGTGGACAGTGAAGACGAGGAAGCAGAAGAAGAGGACATAGACAACAGGAACACAGTGATCCACCAATACTTCCAGTGTGACACAGGTAAGAAGACAACACTGCCTGCTACATCTGATTTAATTCTACTACCTCTCATCTGTCTGTCATTTTCACCCAGTGTATGGTCACTGAGTTGTCACTTTCACTTACGATTTCACAGATGTGGGTCACCCTGTGTGACATCTGCTTTGTTTCCACATGGACTAGAGCTGTGTGACATAGGAATGTTGACAATACAATGGACATTGCTATTTCCCTCAGTTATTGCAAATACACAATTGTGAAAGCACAGACTGACTCCAGATTGTTTTGTGATTTAAGGGCGTTTATTTAAGTGCTCAATATTGGAGGGGGTTGCAAAATGGTGAGGGTTGATGGTGGAGGAATGTCCTTAGCAGAGTCCAGTCTATTAGTCTCAGAGGTGCATTGTCCAAAGGGGCATAGGAAGTGGAACTGGGGCAGTTTAAGGATGGACAGGGTGACAAAGTGGGACAAAAGATGACATTCAGGGTGGTCTCATTTCTTGGCGGGGGTCTTGGCATTGTTCTCTGTCTTTGTCCTGGATCTCAGGGACCGCTTGCGGGGTGGTTCTCCATCTGCAGGAGGTGGGGTGCTGGTGTCGTGGTCCTGTGGCGGTGCCTCCTGTCCACTAGTGCCGGCGGAGGTGGTGGGCAGTTCATCATCTAGGCTAGTGTCAGGGGCCCCTTGTTGTGCCACAGTGTCCCTCCTGGTGTTGACGAGTTCCTTCAGCACCCCTACAATGGTGCCCAGGGTGGAATTGATGGATTTTAGTTCCTCCCTGAAGCCCAGATACTGTTCCTCCTGCAGCCGCTGGGTCTACTGAAACTTGGCCGGCCAGTACCGTTGCCATCGTCTCTTGGGAATGGTGGTAGGCTCCCATGATGTTGGAGAGGGCCTCGTGGAGAGTGGGTTCCCTGGGCCTGTCCTCCCCTGTTGCACTGCAGCCCTCCCAGTTCCTCTGTGTTCCTGGGCCTCTGTTCCCTGAACCGTGTGCCCACAGGTCCCTGGTGTTGTTGGGATGGTGGGTTAGCCTGGGTTCCCTGTAGTGGTGGACACACTGCCGATTGATGTGTCCTGGGGACAGAGGGGGAAGCTCTGTAGTGGCCTGTGCCAGTGTGAGGGGAACCGACTGTTCCGAGGTCCCAGATGGGCCAGGCTGGTCATCTAGCTTCAGATGGACAGAGCTACTGTCATCACTGTGGGCCTCTTCTGTGGGTGGAGTGGACATGTCTGGAGCCTCCTGTCCGGTGACATTGGGTAGGGGTCTTGCAGGGGTGTAAAGGCATGATTATTGCATCTGTGTGTGCCATGGTGTGCAATGGGTGGGTGACCCTGTACCCCAGTGCTTGCATTCCTGTGTAGGACCTTGTGTGATAATGGTTTAGGGGGTGTATGGGTATGTGCAGTGGACATGCTTTGGTGATGGGTGTCCATGCTTTGGTGTTACATGCAGGGCTTGGGTTTGGGATGTGTGGTTTGTGATATTGGGACATATGTGAGGAGTTGGAGTGATGGGGGTGAGGGTGGGGGTATGTGATAGCATGCAGGTGGGTGGGGGATGAAGTATTGAAAGATTTGCCTTGCCAGAGTCCATTCCTCCAGCTACTCCTGCGAGGCCCTCAGGATGCAGTATAGCCAAGACCTGCTCCTCCCATGTAGTGAGTTCTGGGGGAGGAAGTGGGGGTCCGCCGCCAGTCCTTGAGACCACGGAATGCGCCTTCCCCCATAGGTCGTTCCACCTCTTCCTGATGTCATCCCGTGTTCTTAGGTGCTGTCCCACTGAGTTGACCCTGTCCACGATTCTTCGCCATAGCTCCATCTTCCTAGCTATGGTGGTGTGCTGCACCTGTGATCCGAATAGCTGTGGCTCTACCCGGATGATTTCCTCCACCATGACCCTGAGCTCCTCCTCAGAGAACCTGGGGTGCCTTTGCGGGGCCAGTGGGTGGTGTGGGTGATGTGTGGGGTGGTTTGTGTTGTGTGGGGTGATATTTAGCGGTGTGTTGTGTGAGGTGCTTGGATGTTGTGTGAGTGATGGTGTAGGGTGCCTGTGGATGCTATTATTCTTTCTGGTGGTGTCTCTCTCTGGCCTTCTGTCACAATTGTTGACGTAAGTGTTTGTGGGTGATGTGGGTGTGTGTTTTATATTGTATTGGATGTGTGAGAGTGGTGTGTGTATGTGTATCAGGTGTGTGTATTTTGAATTGTCCAATGTGGATGTGTTTTGTAAATGTGTGTGTATTTTGAGCGCGGCGGTGTGTACCGCCAATGGAATACCGCGGTTGAAAGACTGCCGCGTGGATTCGTGGTTCGTGATAGTGTGGGCGTATTCCTGTTGGCGTGACGGTGGAGGTTTTGTTATCGCCAGTTTATCACTGACCTTTGGTGTGGCGGACTTGTGTGGGTGTCTGGATTTTGGCGGATTCCGAGCTGTGGGTCATAATGACCGTGGCGGAATTCCGCGACGGTGTGTTGGCGGTCTTCTGCATGGCGGTAAGCGGCTTTTACCGCCAATGTTGTAATGACCCCCCATTGTGTTTTTTTTGCAATTGCTGGGCCTCTTCTAAATTCTTTTGTGCAATCTCCCAAATTTGGCTGAAACGTGTCTTCAACTCAGCAACATATTTCAACAGGGCTTAGAAGTGTCATCTTCCTGTTCCCAGGTTTCCCTCACCATATCTAACAGGGTGTGTAGCTTATGTCCAAATATCAGTTCAAAGGTGAGTATCTAGTACTACTTTGTTCTTTACATTAAATGGCAAACAGTGCAAGAGGTAACATTTGGTCTCACTTTCTTCTTTCTAGCTCTAACAATTTTCTAAGGTGTTTTTTTGTGGTGTTATATAGTTTCACTAAGCCGTCAGTTTGTGGGTGATATATTGCCAAGTGGGTGACTTGCCCACATGCTCTGGAGGGGGCAACATGCCCTGTGCTTGGTCCTGGGGAGTGATAGGCCACAGTCTCTCAAGTGGTTGTCGTACCCACTGGTTCTGGAGGGGACATCGTGCCCTGTGCTCTTTATCCTGGGGAGTGCAAGGTCACAGTCTCTCAGGTGGGTGTCATACCCACTGGATTTGCAGGGGGCAGGCCGCACAGCAGCCCATGGAAGCAGGATTACATACCGTCCACCGGCGGTGACAGCTGCTCAGTGGTGGTGCAGCTGCTGGTGGGGGAGGCTCCTGACCATCCCCTGCAGCCTCGGATGGCTGCTCACTGGTGGTGGTGGTGCTGCTGCTGCTGGGGGGGAGGCTTCTGCCCATCCCCTGCAGCCTCGGACGGCTGCTCACTGGTGGTGGTGCTGCTGTTGGGGGGGAGGCTCCTGCCCATCCCCTGCGGCCTTGGATGGCTGCTTACTGGTGGTGCTGCTGCTTCTGCTGCTGCTGGGGGGAGGCTCCTGTCCATCCCCTGCAACCTCGGATGGCTGCACAACCATGGTTGGTAGTGGGGGCTCCATCACAGTTCCTAACTCAGGCCCCTTGCCCTTCCTGCTGGTGCTGGCTCCTTAGTCTTCCTGGCAGCACCAAGGGCATGCTCCTTTGGCTTCCTGGCAGCAGCTAGGGCAGGCTCCTTACTCCTTTCGGCAGCTGTGGCAGTCTCCTTTCCCTTGAGGCTGCCTGGTGCAGGCTCCTTCACCCTCAGGACATGTGCCCTGGATCCTTTTCCACCACGAGTGGGTATGGTGATGACTGGGACCGTGGACTCGGTGGCTGAGGTGCTTAGCTGGGTTCTTTCCACACTGGCCAGACATGCAGGACAGGGGGGGTGTTAGGGGTAGGGAAGAGGTTAATGGTGGAGAGGAAACGTTTTTTAGGGACATTGGGGTGGGAAGAGGGAGAAGGTTTGGGAGTGGAGGAAAAGGGAGTGGTTGTAGGAGGTGTCTGTCTGCTGATTTTGGATGCAAGTGCATGGGCTGGATACTGTTGTGAGGTGGATGGCTGTTGGGTGTCTGAGTGCTTGCGTCTGTGTACCTTGGGGGGACAGACACAGTGGGAGAGAACACAGGGGACGTGCGCATGGCTGTTGTGGAGGTTTCTGCTAGTGAGGTGTGTGTTCTGCTAGGTGTGGTGGTAATGCTGGTAGGGGATGATGATGTAGAGCACCCAGGTGTGAGTGTAGATGAAACTGGGAGGGAGGTGGAGGAGGAGGAAGAGGGGGAGACAGTGGAAATAGTGGATGTTGGTGTGTCTGCATCTGGATGGTGTTTGTGTGAGTGCCTGTGGGATGAAGTGTGGTGCTTGTGTTTGCCTGTGGCACACTTGTGTGTTGTCCTGTTTGCATGCTCGTCTGCCTGTGTGCTTGGGATAGGTTGGGGTTGAGGAGAATGGGATTGGGAAGAGGAAGTTGGAGGGGGGAGGTGGAAACAGGAACAATGGCTTCCATCAGAGAGGAGGCCAGAGCTTGGATCGATCTCTGTTGGGCAGCCAAGCCAGTATGAATGCCCTCCAGGAATACATTAGTCTGTTGCATCTGGGCTGCCAGCCCCTGGATGGCATTCACAATGGTTGACTGCCCTACAGAGATGGATCTCAGGAGGTCAATAGCCTCCTCACTCAGGGCAGCAGGGCTCACTGGGGCAGGGCCTGAGGTGCCTGGGGTGAAGGAGATGCCCATCTTCCTGCGTGAGTGGGCACGGGGAACTCGCTGAGGGGCTGCTGGGAGGGCAGTGCTGGTACGGGGGATGGCGGATGTACCTGTAGCTGGGGTGGTCGCAGAGGTGTCTACCACCACCAGGGAGCTTCCATCAGAGGAGGTATCTGTGTCAGAACTGTCCCCTCCAGTCTCCGCTGTGGTGCTCCCCTTGACAGCCGTCCTACTGGTGCCCTCACCGTTGGTGGACTCTGCCTCCTGGGTCCTGTGGGATGCAGCTTCCTCCGTCACCGGTGCCTCTGCTCCTCTGCCAGATGAAGCTAATGCACATAAGGAGAGGGTGACAAAACAAGAAGGGGGGGAGAGACTAAGGAAACACTTGATCAATGGCTGCACCAACACCACTGTTGACATACACAGCACCGTCACACACAGGGAACAGACCTACGCACTATGCATTGCACTACCAGTGATATTGCTAGCCACCAAGGCATGGGGAGGGGCACACACCAGCAAATCCAGCACACCTGGGATCCACGCAGCCCTGACCAGTAGTGGATGCCTACGAGCTAGGTAGCAAGATTATCCCTTCAGAACCCTAGCCACTAGGGGACCTATGCTGCAATGTCAGGCCTAGGCTAGGGGCACCCTCTGACACACATCCACCACCCAGATACCACTCCACTAGGCATTAGTAGTAATGATAGGCACTGTACTCACCCCCTTGTGGCTGCTGTGATGCCCTCAAGCGCCCATCCAGCTCTGGATAGGCCACCACCATTATGCGGGCCATCAGGGGGGTCAGGGTTCGACGGGCACCCCTTCCTCATTGTGAGGCCATCCCCAGCTGGGCCTCTGCCGTCTTCGGTGCCCAGCATCTCAGGTTCTCCCACTGTTTGCGACAGTGGGTGCTCCACCTTCCATAGACCCCCAGGGTCCGCACGTCCTTGGTGATGGCATGCCATATACCCTTCTTTTGATGGGCGCTGACCTGCAGAGGAAATACACACAGGAACATAGTATTAGTCAGACAGTCCTGCCTGTTATACTTATGGCCCACTATACCCCTTCACATCACCATTTGCACACACATGGCCCAGCACACCACCAGTATGCCGCCCAGAGGACATCCACCAACCCCCCTTACATGAGGCCTTCACAAACTACTCCAAGCATTCATGCCACATGCATCATGCCAACAGTGTTGTTAGGAAGCTCTCATTGTGCGTTTTCTGTGTCCCTTTGTACAAAGTGCCCCATCAAAAGGTGTAGGAAAATATAGGATATTGCCCTGTTCTTATGGTTAGGACTTGTCCCTTCTAGTACACCCCCTGGAGTATAGAGAATACTTCTTTGTTATTGTTTTGGTGTGAGTGTTTGTGTTGCTGATTATACAAAAAGCATGCTGGTTCTTTCTCAGTGCACAAACCATGCTAAATTCTTCCCCACAAACAAGTCTCCAAACGTGATACTGGTGAGTCATCATCCTTGTCACATGTATTTCTACCTGCTTGGCTCCCGTGTCTAACAACGTGAGTGCAACGTGAGTAAAATGCTACTTAAGCGAAATCAATCATCATTTCCTTGCTTGGCTTCAAGAGTTCTGGCTCTTGTGTCACAGTGTTCCTGTGACGATCCTTGAAGTCTTGGTGTGAGTGAGCAGATTTCCTGCAAGAAAGGATTTTGGTTCATCTCTTCGAAAAGGCAAAGCCCGGCAGCTTTACTAGTAAGATTCTTATCCTGCCCCCCTGTGCCCCTGGGTGCTTCAAGGTCAATGTTATCATATTTCTTTTACAGAGAAAAAGAGAGCAATGAATGGGACTTTCTCAGGGAAAGACTGTTTATAAAGGTCAACGTTTATTTCAAAGAAACTGCTGTCTTTTATTTTTTGAACTTTGGCACATTATGGTAAAAGTTAATCAGGACATGTTTTTGAATTGACTATGCAATGAATGTCACTTTCTCAGAGAAAGACTGTTTATAAAGGTGAACATTTATTTAAAAGAAACTGCTGTCTTTTATTTTTTGAACTTTGGAACATTGTGGTAAAAGTTAATCAGGACACGTTTTTGAATTGACTATGCAGTAATAGTATTTTTTTTTTACTTGCTCCGTTTGTTGGTAACTTATAAAGGATCCTGGAATTCTGTTGAAAGAATAGAGAGAAATGCAAAGACAATATTGCTCAGGTCAATGAAAAGAAGTGAACATTAATGCAACTTTAATTTTACCTGTCAGCACTCATTGCCAGCATTGACTACAGCATTGACTACGATGTGTGAATATGTGTTTTGATTTATGTTACAGTGTTTTCCACACACTAAAGGGCTTTACTTATTTTTGTTCATTGTCTCTCACATAGGCATTGTGATATACTATAAAAGAGGTGCGTTCCTTTGGATTGGATGTCACAGGAGCTTCTGATACCAGTTTATCTCTTCCCTCTCCTATCTTCCCTATCCCTACCCCTCCCCCCGGGAGTTATTCCCCCAATAGCTGTTAATCTTGGCTTTGAGAGAATAATTCATAGGGGTGTGGGTTACCTCTTCGCTCCCGCGGATACCTGGATTTTAGGTGAGCGGTCCTGGCATTGTCAGTAAGCCAAGCCCACGAAAAACAAATCCACCCGAGCGAAGATGTCACAGGCTGAGGTTAATATGGTAGACTTGGCACAGGCCTTAGTTCAGGTTCAGGCAGAAGTAGCACAATTAAGGTAGGAGAATTATTCTCTTAGGGTTGAATTGGATAGATATAAATCTCAAGTTGATCCTTGATCTGGTGCAACGGCAAAAAACGATAAAACTTATTTAACACCACCTACATTTACGGATAGTAAATCCACTATAACAGATGAGGTTATACCTGTAAATCTTAATGTGATAATTCCTGTACCTGTCCCTTTGGTCCCACCTGAGAGATTTACTGGGGATGGCAGCAAGTTTGATATTTTCATGAATCATTGTCACTTGCAGTTTTTGTGTAGGCCCACTGCCTTCCTGGATGACGTTGCAAAGGTGGCTTTCATTCTGTCTTACCTAGCAGGAAATGCTGCCAACTGGTCAATCCCACTAGTCCAAAATGATGACCCCCTTTTGTATAACTTTATGGCATTTAAGACACAAATGAAAAAAACTGTTTTCCAAACATACCTTCATGCAAGCAAGTGATACAGAATTATTGAATTTAAAACAGGGCACGAAAGATCTGTTAACATATGTTACAAATTTCAACAGATTAGTATCTGAAACCCATTGGCCCGAGGAAAAAAGAACTTCATTATTTTATAGAGGTCTAAGGGATGACCTTAAGGAAGTTCTGTCTCAAATAGTGGACCCCCCCAGATGATTGCTCTGAGTTTATAGATTTGGTTGTGAAACTCGACCATCGTTTAAGTGAGAGGAAGGGGGAAAAGAGCAAAGAGGGAGATTCTGCACATTATTTATTGTTACGCACTGAAAAGAAAGAAGAGTCGAAGACACATGATAGCAGCGAACCCGTACAAATAGGAGGCCTTCGCTCACCTTTGACTAGTGAAGAGAAAGAGAGACGTCTTTCTCAGAATTTATGCCTATATTGTGGCAAAGCAGCTAATTTTGCTCGTGAATGTCCAATTAGACCCAAAGCCAAGGCTGCCACCCCCAAGAAAACAGTTGCTGCTGTAAATGTCCCCATAGAAAGTACTGAAAACTAAATAGCCCAAGGAAAATAGGGGTCAATCCATTAGGTGAAGCACAACAGACCCCAACGTTTTTTAAACATACTCTCTTGAGACCTCCACATCATTTTCTTATAACTGTGACCATAATATAGCAAAATCAAGTAAGGAAAGTTCAATCTGTCTTGGTAGACTCAGGAGCAACTGGCAATTTTTTAAACATCACATTGGCTAAAAAGTTAGGAATCACATTTTTGCGTAAACAAGAACCTGAGCCAGTTCGAGCCGTTGATGGTTCTGAGTTATCTTCTGGGTTAATCACTTATTACTCTGAGCCCATCACTCTTGTTTGTGACAATGGTCACTCCAAATCCATTAGTTTTGATCTTTTTGATACCCCAACATTTGGAGCTATATTAGGAGTGCCATGGCTTCAACAACACAACCCAAGAATTGATTGGGAAAACCGTACTGTAAGTCTGAATTCCTCTTTCTGTTTACAGTACTGTTATCAAGAAGCCTCGAGCTGGAGCTCACCTTTATTATGTGCAACATCCCCCCCGTTGAGACCATAGTCCTTCCAAGACAATTTCAAGCTTACTCAGATGTCTTTGACAAAATTAAAGCAACCACCCTACCTCCTCATCGCAGTTTTGACTATCGCATAGATTTAGTGCCTGGCGCTACCTTGCCCTGTAGTAGAATTTATGCCTTATCAGAACCTGAGAATAACTATCTTAAACAATATTTAGATGAGCTTTTGGCCATTGGATTCATACGACATTCCACATCTCCTGTCTCTTCCCCTCTGTTTTTCATCCCTAAGAAAGATGGGGGAGAACTCAGGGCGTGCATCGATTATAGAACCCTGAATAAAGTGACTATAAAAAATAAGTATCCACTTCCACTAATCCCAGTGTTGTTGGACCAGCTACAGAAGGCCACCATTTTTACCAATTTAGATCTTCCCTGGGCTTATCATTTCATACGAATCCGCAAAGGTGATGAATGGAAAACGGCCTTTCGCACAAAGTACGGCCTGTTTTAATATTGTGTTATGCCATTCGTCCTATGCAATGCTCCAGCGGCATTCCAGTTTTTTATCAATGAGGTTTTAGGTGAATTCCTTGATCGCGTTATGATCGTCTACATAGACGATATACTAATATACTCTGACAATGAGAATGAACATGAACCCCAATGTTTCAAAAGTTCTTTAAAAATTACGGGAATACCAATTATACGCAAAATTAGAAAAATGGCAATTTCATGTCCCTCAGGTGGACTTTTTAGGCTTTGTGCTTTCTGCTCAAGGGGTTCACATGGACTCAAAAAAGATTGATGCCATCCTTAAATGGCCAGAGCCTACGACAATAAAAGAAGTGCAAACAGTACTCGGTTTTCCTAACTTCTATCGAAGGTTCATTACCAACTTTTCTGATGTAGTAGCTCCAATCACTCGTTTATTACGAAAAGGGGTTCCTTTCCATGTGGACCCAAGAAGCACAACAAGTGTTTGACAAGCTTAAAACAAGCTTCACCTTTGCTCCTATTCTTAAACATCCTGATCCTTCGCTACCATATTATGTTGAAGCACATGCTTCTCAAGTGGCAGTGGGCGGTGTTCTCTCTCAACAAGATTCAAAAACCTGTCATATGCCTCCCATAGCTTATTTTCCCCAAAAACCTCTACCCACAGAACAAAATTACACTATTGCTGAAAGGGAACTTCTGGCAATAAAATTGGCCTTTCAAGAATGGCGGCACCATTTATGGGGGGCACGATTTCGAATCACAATTTATTCCGACCACAAACTTTTTTAATTGTTTAGGTCAGCCAGGGCACTTACCCCACGACAGATGAGATGGGTGTACTTCTTTAACGAATTTGATTTCGTAATTACTTATAGGCCCGGGAATCAACGATTAAAAGCCGATACCCTCTTGCGGGTTCATGTACCCTCCTCCCAGAAAAAACAAAAGACACAAGAAACCGTCCCGATGATTTCTCAAGAAAAAATGTGTTCTGATCTTTCCTTTTGGCAACAATTAAAAATAGCCTTGCAAAATGAAGACAGTAAACAGTGGTTAACGCAACCACAAAATTCTATTTCGGACGAGTTGTTTTATCACAAGCAATGTCTATTCATTCCCCCAGACCTAAGAGAACAAGTGTTACAATGGTGTCATGCGTCTCCTTTAAGCGGACACCCCGGGATACTTAAAACTAAAGGCATATGTTCACAATGGTTTTGGTGGGAATCACTTGACACAGACATTAGAATTTATGTACAATCGTGTCCAGTGTGTACCACCAATAAATCCTCTCGATCAGCACCTACTGGTCAATTACTTCCTCTCCCAGTTCCGCCAACCCTTTGGCACACCATTAGTATGGAATTGTGACTGATTTACCAAAAGATCAAGGACACACCTGTATATTGTAGTAGTAGATTTATTTTCTAAAATGTCCCATTTTGTTCCCCTTCCAAAACTCCTATCATCTAAAGAGTTAGTTAATCCTTTCTTAACACACATCATCTGTTTCCATGGTTTGCCCTCTGCAATAATTTCTGCCTGTGGGACACAGTTCTTGTCCAAATTTTGGCAAGAACTCTGCTCCAATCTTCACATTGACCATCGGTTATCCCCAGCTCATCATCCACAAACCAATGGTCAAACAGAATGAACTAACCAAACTATGGAACAATTCCTCCGATGTTTATTAACTACCTTAACTAGTAGCTGGACACAAGCTTTACCACTAGCAGAATTTGCGTATAATAACAGTATTCATTCAGCACACATGTCCCCCTTTTACTGTAATATGGTCTATCACCCTAGACTTTTGCCTACTCAACTGTCTCAAAAAATACCTGCAGAGCATACGTGCGTTTCTGATCTAAAAAGCATTTGGAAAAAGGCAAAAATCACCTTACAAGACACTAAGGACATGATGAAATTACAAGCAGATAAACATCAAGCACCTACACCTACATATGCTGAAAGTGATTATGGCGGTCATTATGAACATGGCGGGAAAGACCGCCGACCGCCGTGTCAGCGGTGAACAGAATCCCGCCATTGGCGGTGAATGGAAACCCACCATATAATGAACGAAAAACCGAACCCCGCCAAAAATTCGCAGACCACCACTCCCCGCCATGACTATGTCGGCGGGAATCCAGGCCCACCCCACCCCGCCACCACCAAGCACACCCACATCCCGCCCTCCAAATAATGATGCACAAATCACCTCGGTGGACAGTGGAGGCCAGACGACCAATGGCGGCTGCGACCGCCACGGGCGGCAAGTGGACACAACAGCAACAAGTGCACACATTGGATAGGCATATCACCCACACACCTGACACACACCCAGAACCCCATAAAACACCCGCAGACACACCCCACAATCCCTTGCAACAAAACCAGGACCAGAAGACGAAGAGCACCAGAGCCAGACAGTGAACGGCAGCATACAGGAGACGCACATTGATCCACAGAGGAGCACCATTAACCTGTCCCCAGTCCCGACACCATCCACCACACTCACCATGGCCCCCCCAAAAATCCACGCTTCACCGAAAGGGAGCTAAGGACCATGGTGGACGAGATCCTGAAGGTGGAGCCACAAATATTCGGGGCCGAGGTGCAGCGCACACCCATCGCGCGGAAATTGGAGCTGTGGCAGACCTTTGTCAACAGGGTGAATGCAGTGGGACACCATCCATGCACCAGGGACGACATCCAGAAGAGATGGAACGACCTGTGGGTGAAGGTCAGGGCCATGGCATTTAGGCACCACATCGCAGTGAAGAAGACTGGGGGAGGGCCGCCACCAACACCACCCGACTACACTGACTGGGAGGAGAAGGTCCTCGCCATCCTGCACCCACAGGGACTCACTGGACTCACTGGAGGAATGGACTTGGGTAAGTCATCTACAATTACCCCATATACAACCCATCGGCACTGCATGCACCACCCCACCCCACCCCACCCACACCCACCTGGACCTACACCCCACCCAGCCATTACCCACCACATCCACCACCTGACATTACCTACAACCCACTAACAGGCCCACATCACTCCCCCTGTGCACAGCAAACCCACCCCTGCACATACCCACAATGGAACAATACCCCCTACCACAATGCAACCCCACCACTGCCACTAAATGCATTGTCAACCTCACAAAGACACCCTGGAAGGCCACTGAAATTAACACCAGCACAAAATAGCATAGTCCTGTACACCTCCATCCTACATGCATATGTAACAGACATGTGTATGTCCCCCAACAGGCACAACCACCCATGCAACCCTAATGGACGGGACAAGGAGTGCCACTGCCCTCCAGGGAGACAAAGCCACCTCACAAGACCTTGGCGAAGGATCCCTGGACACTGATGGGAATCCCTTCACACAGTCCTGGATTCTCACCATGCAGCACCCCCACCCAGTAAACCACTGTCACCCCTAACACCCAGTCAAGACCAGCAGGCCAGGGGAGGCGTACCCACACCAGTGTACCCAGGGCACAGACTGGTGGAACACAGCTACAGAGGCCACAGTCTCTCACGCCCAACATACAGGAAGGCGAGGGCCCCAGTACAAGTGGCACGTCCAGACCTGCACAGGGGACACAGGAACAGGGGGCTAGGGCAAGTAAAAGTGTCCCAGTGGGTCAGGGGGAGGCCACAGGATGAATGCAGCAGCCCAGGACGTTATTGCAGAGGTATTGGGGGCCTACCAAACATACCCAAGACAGGTTGTCACAGATTGTGTCCACCCTTGGAGCAAAGTCAGAGGATGCATCAGCAACAACACCAACAGGCCATGGAGCAGTGGAAAGAGCACAATGTCACAATGGCCACCGTTGCTGGAGCACTGCTGCAGTTGGTAAAAAAACAGTGTGACACCCACACCGGACAAGAGGCCCCCACAACAGCCCTGGACAACCAGCATATGATGACCCAAGCAGCAGAAACATCCCAGGAAATACCCTCCCAGGAAACCCAGGGGCCCACCATGCCACCCCAAGAAGCTCCACAGCAGGCTCCCAAACGTAGTCTTAGGCCAAGATATGGCACTGGAAATCCTGCTAAGAACAAGGCTGCCTCCAACAATTGACTCTGCTACTAATGCAAAGCAACCATCCCACCCATTCATCAACAACACTTAGCTGAGGGCAATATGAAGTACTGTTCGACAAAATGGACCCATCAAAACCATCCAACAAGGCTGCCACCAAGTTGGTTTTGAGGACAACCAACCCTTACGACTCCCAGCACTGTATATAGCACAATTCACTCAATTCTACCATTAAAACACATTTCACACCTGTAACACTGTCCCCTGGCTTAAATTGTGAACAAAGTGGAGTATGTATGCAACTGGCAGAGAACAACTTTATTGTCAATTTGTGCTTGATGGTAGTACTGTGTGCCCAAATGGTGGCAAGGAGGGAATGCATATATTTTCTGACAGTACCATGCAGAAGTGGTCCATGTATCGCCTATCATGATCAATCCCTCCTATATGACAGAGCACACTGACAGTATTAGTCACTAACCTCAATGACAGTTTTAAGTCCCACACAGTTATTGGAAGTAGAGTTGTATCAGTTGGTTCCTGGAATGGACATCTTCCCCTTCCTCATCCTCACCATCACTCTCCTCCCCTCTCTGAGGTAGCTGATCAGGAGCTATAGCACCCTCCACCTCCAAAGGGGGGATAGAATGTCTCACTGCCACGTTGTGCAGCATGCAGCAGGTCACCACTATTCTACACACCTTATCAGGCACATAGGCCAGGGAACCCCCAGATATATGTAGACACCGGAATCTAGCCTTCAGGAGACCTATAGTACGCTTTATGACCCTCCTAGTACATCCACGGGCCTCATTGTATTTCCTCTCTGCATCCGTCCTGGGATTCCTCACTGGTGTCAGGAGACAACGCAAGTTTGGATAACCAGAATCACCTACAAAATGGTTCAATACAGACTCGTCATTGTTATGTCCCTTAGTCAGACAGGCTGGTTTTCTGCAATGTGTCAGTTATTGACAGGCAAACTTACCTATGATCCACCCTCTGTCCTCTTGTAGTTGTTCCATCCTCTGTGGCACACTACTGTTCCTCAACACAAATGAATCATGGACTGAAACTGGAAACATGGCATTCACATGTGAAATGTACTGGTCTGCAGTACACACCAATTGGATGTTCATGGATTGAAAGTTCTTCCTGTTTCTGTACACCTGGTCACTCACTCTTGGGGGGATGATGGGTATGTGTGTGCCATCGATGGCACCTATGACATGGGGAATGTTTGCAAAGGCATAGATGTCAGACTTGATGGCAGGGAGGTCAGTACTTTGGGGAAACCACACAGAGGATTGCAGATGTTGTACAAATGCATTCAGAAATCTTGTCAGTACCTGGCTGAACATTGGCTGTGAGAAACCAGCACCCATGCCCACTGTCACATGAAATGAGCCTGTGGCCAGGAAATGGAGTGCGGAGAGCACCTGCATCTCAGTTGGAATTGCATGCTGATTACGATTTCCCGGAGTTAGTGCAGGATCCAGTGATGCACAAAGGTCCTGAATAGTTGCACGTGTGAGTCTGTATGTGATTATGATCTGACGGTCCACCATGGTCCCCATATCTACAAGTGGTCTGTACACCGATGGTGCCCTTCCTTGCCACAAGGGTCGGTACCTACGAGGGGTTACAAAAAGGAGTGATGAAGACACATACATAGGCACACTTCTCAACATTTCTGCACTGCATTGTTCATTGTAGTGTCTCTACAATAACTGCTACCTGACAGATATTCATGTACATCACTAGGAGGGAACAGAGTAATTCATATGTGCTACTATACGGAATGGATAGAGGCCTAGGTGCTTCATGTGGCTAGTAGGCCCTGCGTTGTGAGTAGTAGGAAATTCAAGATGCGTAGGTGATGGAAAAATGTCTGCCCACTGTAGATCTGCCCCTTTGTGGTGGAAGTGACCTCATACCGCTAGCGGGGGACGTCACAGTGTAAGGCGGTGTTGACCGCTGTTCGCACCCTCATTGGCTAACATGGATGCCAATGGGTAATCCTGCCGTATCATGATCACCACCGGCGGTGACGGGTCATACCGCCGCGGAACGTACACGCATTGGCCATTGTTTGATCCCTTGACTCTCTGATCTCGTGCGGACAGGTACTCCACTCTGTGTACTGCTGTGGCCTGCCTCTGGCTATGGATTGCCACATAGTGCAGGTGAAAGGACCCCGGCCTTCACCCAGGAAAAACTGGAGAAGCTAGTGGACGGGGTCCTGGCCCTGTACGGCAAACCCTACGGACGGCCAAAGGAACAGGTGAGTCTGGATTTGGAGGGCACTGTGTGTGTAATGGATGGTGTGGATTGCACATATGTGTGCTCCTCTGAGCCTGCATGGGCCATGGTGCATGGAATGGTGCGTGCGACTGTCCTGTATGTCTCAGAATCTGTCAGTCCAATGTTGGACAATTTGCCAGCTGTTCCTATCGTGCAAGTGCCTGACCTCTGTGTTCCATTTCTGTGTCGCCCTTCTAGGTCAGCGCCCACCAGAAGGGGGCACATTGGCATGCCATCGCCGAGGAGGTGTGGACCCTGGGGATCTACAACCGGCGGAGCACCCACTGTCAAAAGAGGTGGGAGGACCTGCGGAGCTGGGCGCGAAAGATCAGTGAGGCCCAGCTGGGGAAGTCCTCCCAGCGTGGAAGGGGTGCCCGTCGGGCACTGACCCCCTCATGCAATGGATCCTGGCAGTGGCGTACCCAGATCTGGATGGGCGCTTGAAGACTGCACAGCAGTCACAAGGGAGTGAGTACTCATTGACCATACTTCAGTCTGGAAGGATGACTGGGTGTGCAAGAGGGCTCATGCTGCTTAGAGCAGGGAATTTGACTGGTGTCCATCTACTGTATGTTCCCCAAAGGGTGTAGGGGTTTCCCTGTCAGGTTTCACCTACCTCAGCTCCAAATGTATTTCAGGAGCAGTATTCTGGTCAGTAGTCAGGCTCATGGCCATGGGCATAGTGTACGGTGCTGCCTGTTCGGTGTGTTTGCTGGGTGGGTGTATGTCTGGCCATTCTGTATCAGCATTCAGCTATTTACAAGTATCTCTCCTGTTTTGTCTCCCCATCCCTGTTCTCTTGTATTGGTTTGGTACAGCATCAACATTGGGTGAGGGACCTGAGGCACCGGCAAGTGGGGAAGCAGCGGCCCATGGATCCTCCGAGGCAGAGACAACAGACGCCCAGGGGACCAGTGGGTGGGAGGGCGAGGGGACTTCCACGGGGGAGGCTACTACCACATGAGGTCGTGACTCTGAGACCTCCTCCGATGGGGGTCCCCCGGTGGTGGCGGACCCTAGTGCACACACCACTATTGAGATCTTCCGCCATCCCCATACCATCACCGCCCTCCCTTCTGCTCGCCACCGAGTTGCCCGTGCCTGCACACCCAGAAAGGTAGGCATCTCCTTCACCCCTGGCACCTCCTCCCCTGCCCCAGTCAGCCCTGCTGCCCTCACAGAGGAGGCTATTGACTTCCTGAGAACCACCTCTGTAGGGCAGACAACCATCGTCAATGCCATCCCGGGGCTAGCATCAGAGGTGCAGCAGACCAATGCCTATCTGGATGGCATTCACGGTGCCGTGTCTGCCCTACAGAGATCTTCTCAGGCTCTGGCCTCCTCACGGACAGCAGCCAGTTTCCCTGGCCATTCCGTCCCACCTCCAACCTCTTCTACCCCTTCCAGCACCCCACTTCCTTCACCCGTCCAAAGCACACAATCAGACCCGCTGACAGGCATATCAACACACAAGAAGCACACTTCAAAACACAAGCACCACACCTCCCACCACAAGCATTCACACAGCCAACAGACACCTGCACACTCAACAATGTCCACCTTCCCCAATGTGCCCACCTCTTCCGCCTCCCTGTCTGTCCCCTCTACATCCACACCCTCATGCACTGCACCTTCACTCACTGATACTGCTCTTCTTCCTGCACTCACCACAATAGCAGACAGCCATACATGCACCCCATGCACCACACCTGCACTCACCACCTCTACTGTAGTTGACACATGCAGCACACTCACCAGTCTTGCAGACACCCACCCAACATACATCCATACTAGCTGTCTGTCTTCTCCCACTGTGTCCACCCCCCACCTCCCAAGCCACACAAACGCACCAAGACACCCACCCATCAGACATCCACCACACTACAGCATACTGAGTAGTCACCTGCACCCACTACACGCACACTTACACCCCACACATCCACTCCCTCTGCCTCCACTCCCACGCCCTCATCCACGCCCACCCCAATTGCTCCAAAGAAACTTTTCATCTCCTGTGCTGACCTCTTCCAACCCACTGGCCCACCCCGTCTTGTCCCAAAATGTGCCCACCTCCTTGCCCTTTCTGCTCTTCCACATCACAGCCCACCCCGGTCCACCCTTCCCATTTCCGGGCCCCTTCCCCAGAGAAGTAGAAGGCCCAGTCAGAGCCTAGGCCATCCAACTCCACCCGAGCCTAACAGCCCCCACCCCTTTTAAAGGAGAAGCCCACCCCTCTCCTCCCCCACAAGAAATTCAAAGGACCACCCTTGTCGAAAATTCTCACCCCCAATATCCCCTGCCCCCCTTCCGTGCGGTGCCTGGATCCCCATATGGTGCCCCGTTCTGTGGAGTACCCAGCATTTGTGGGAGTCAGGTGTGGCCCTTTGTGGCCCATGACAATCAGGATTTAACGGACTGGCCATTGGCCCTGTTTGCACTGTTTGGCTCAGTGAGCTTCTTATTAAAGTTTCTGTGTGGTCTGTGTTTTGGCTGCACACAGTTACACCCTGGTGTTTGTTTTGATTTTTTATGGGTGTGGGGCTATTGTATATACTATGGTCAAGTTGCATTAGCCTTCAGTCAGGTACGTACCTCTTGGTGTGGGGTGTATGACTTGTGCTGCTGGGAAGGGTTGGGGGGGTGTTGCAGAGTGGTTGCAGTTGGTGAGTATGTAACTGTGCTCTTTCCTACCTTGTGTCGTAGGTTGCTGTACTTACTGTCGTCATCTTTGTCGGCGGTCTCGGTCATGTAGGTATATGGCAAGGAGCAGGGCTGGCATGATCTGCAGCTCTCTATCCTTGGCTGCCGCTGCACGTTCTGTGGAACTCCGGTATGTGGTTCCTTATATTTGGTTCATTTCTGCCTGGCTTTGTGTGGCAGTTGTTTCCGCCCCGGAACTGGAGGCGGAATGGTGGTTCATAATTTGATGGGCAGGTTGGGCCTTTCCGACAGCCTGTGGGCGGACTCTGCCGTCGTCAGCGGGACTCCTCTCCTGGCGGTGGGTGGCTCACGGGATGTGTGTGTTTTGTTTGGATCATTATTTGGCTGTCCGGACCGCTCCTCTGTTGGCGGTTTCTACAGCCACCGCCGCGTAGCGGAATGGACTGCCATGTTGTAGGAAAGTACCATCTTGCCTGGCATGTTACCCCCCTTTTTACTGTATGTATGTTTGCTTTTGCCTCTGTGTCACTGGGATCCTGCTATGTGTTCCCTGTGTGGTGCCTAACTGTATCACTGAGGCTCTGCTAATCAGAACCTCAGTGTTTATGCTCTCTCTGCTTTTAAAATTGTCACTGCAGGCTAGTGGCCAATTTTACCAATTCTCATTGGCACACTGGAACACCCTTATAATTCCCTTGTATATGGTACCTAGGTACCCAGGGTATTGGGGTTCCAGGAGATTCCTATGGGCTGCAGCATTTCTTTTGCCACCCATAGGGAGCTCAGACAATTCTTACACAGGACTGCAGCCTGAGTGAAATAATGTCCACGTTAGTTCACAGCCATTTTACACTGCACTTAAGTAACTTATAAGTCACCTATATGTCTAACCCTCACTTGGTGAAGGTTAGGTGCAAAGTCACTTAGTGTGTGAGCACCCTGGCACTAGCCAAGGTGCCCCCACATTGTTCAGGGCAAATTCCCCAGACTTTATGAGTGTGGGGACACAATTACACGTGTGCACTACATATAGGTCAATACCTATAAATAGCATCACAATGGTAACTCCGAACATGGCCATGTAACATGTCTAGGATCATGGAATTGTCACCCCAATACCAGAATGGTATTGGGGTGGCAATTCCATGCATCCCCGGGTCTCCAGCATAGAGCCCGGGTACTACCAAACTAACTTTCTGGGGTCTCCAGTGCAGCTACTGCTGCTGCCAACCCCTCAGACAGGTTTCTGCCCCCCTGGGGCCTGGGCAGCCTGGTCCCAGGAAGGCAGAACAAAGGATTTCCTCTGAGAGAGGGTGTTACACCCTCTCCCTTTGGAAATAGGAGTGAAGTGCCTGGGAGGAGTAGCCTCTCCTGGCCTCTGGAAATGCTTTGAAGGGAACAGATTGTGCCCTCTCTGCATAGGCCAGTCTACACCGGTTCAGGAATCCCCCAGCCCTGCTCTGGCGCGAAACTGGACAAAGGAAAGGGGAATGACCACTCCCCTGACCAGCACCTCCCAGGGGAGGTGCCCAGAGCTCCTCCAGTATGTCCCAGACCTTTGCCATCTTGGATGCAAAGGTGTAAGGGCACAATGGACAGCTCTGAGTGGCCAGTGCCAGCAGGTGACGTCAGAGACCCCTACTGATTTCTCAGTAGCCAATCCTCCTCTGTGAGCTATTTAGGGTGTCTCCTGTGGGTATCTCACCAGATAACAAATGCAAGAGCTCACCAGAGTTCCTCTGCACTTCCATCTTCGACATCTGCCAAGGATCGACCGCTGACTGCTCCAGGACGCCTGCATAACCGCAACAAAGTAGCAAGAAGACTACCAGCAACATTGTAGCGCCTCATCCTGCTGGCTTTCTCGACTGTTTCCTGGTGGTGCATGCTCTGAGGGCTGTCTGCCTTCACCCTGCACTGGAAGCCAAGAAGAACTCTCCTGTGGGTCGACGGAATCTTCCCCTGCCAATGCGGGCACCAACCCTCTGCATCACCGGTCCTCTGGGTCCCCTCTCATCCTGACAAGTGTGGTCTATGGAACACAGGAGCTCAATCCAAGTGCCTTCGACAGTCCAGTGGCCCTTCTGTCCAAATTTGGTGGAGGTAAGTCCTTGCCTCCCCAAGCCAGACAGTAATCCTGTGTACTGCGTGAACTGCACCTGCTCGGGCTTCTGTGCACTTTTGCAAGACTTCCTTCGTGCACAGCCTAGCCCAGGTCCCCAGCACTCCGTCCTGCATTGTCCAACTCGCTGAGTTGGACTCCGACGTCATTGGACCCTCCTTGGTGACTCTGAGTTGACCGCTCTCCTCAGATCTTCCAAGTGCCTGTTCAGGTGCTTCTGCGGGTGCTGCCTGCTTCTGCATGGGCTCTCTGAGTTGATGAGCACCTCCTCTGTCTCCTCCTCCAAAGGGCAACCTCCTGGTTCTTCCTGGGCCCTGGCAGCACCCAAAATGCTCAACTACAACTCTTGCAGCTAGCAAGGCTTGTTTGTGGTCTTTCTGCGTGGAAACAACTCTGCATCCTCCAGCATGCCATGGGACATCTTCTGACCAAAGGAGAGGTTCTTGGCACCTTCCGTTGTTGCAGAATCTTTGGTTTCTTCCACCCGGAGGCAGCCCTTTTGCACCTTCATCTGGGGATTAGTGGGCTCCTGCCCCCCCGGACACTTGCGTGACTCTTGGACTTGGTCCCCTTCCTTTACATGTCCTCAGGTCAAGGAATCCGTCTTCAGTGTTTTGCAGGCAGTTGTTGTCCTTGCAGAATCCCCTATCTCGACTTTACTGTCTTTCTGGGGCAGTAGGGTAAGTTTACTCCTACTTTTCAGGGTCTTGGGGTGGGGTATCTTGGACACCCTTAGTGTTTTCTTACACTCCCAGCGACCCTCTACACACTACACTAGGCCTGGGGTCCATTCGTGGTTCGCATTCCACTTTTGGAGTATATGGTTTGTGTTGCCCGTAGGCCTATTTCTCCCGATTGCATTCTATTGTGATTCTACATTGTTTGCACTACTTTTCTAACTGCTACCTACCTGATTTTGGTTTGTGTGCATATAATTTGTGTATATTACTTACCTCCTAAGGGAGTATATCCTCTGAGATACTTTTGGCATATTGTCACTAAAATAAAGTACCTCTATTGTTAGTAACTCTGAGTATTGTGTTTTCTTATGATGTAGTGCTATTTGATATAAGTGGTATAGTAGGAGCTTTGCATGTCTCCTAGTTCAGCCTACGCTGCTCTGCTATAGCTACCTCTATCAGCCTAAGCTGCTAGAACACCTCTATGCTGCTAATAAGGGAGAACTGGACCTGGCACAAGGTGTAATTACCACAAGGTATCCACTGTAAGCCAAGCCAGCCTCCTACATTGGTGTGGCAGCGGTGGGATAAGTATTTGTAACTGCTTTACCACTTTGTCATTGGTACTGTTCATGAGAAAAACATATACCAAATATTTCAATATATACACATTGAACCAAAACAGTTCGCTGTTCTACTCTTAAACTTTCTACAAAGTTTCTGAAAAGTTCTGAAAACCTTTTAAAGTTTTCAAAAAGTTTGAAAAAGTTTTTCTCTGTGCTTTCAAAAGTTCTAAAACTTTTTCTCTCTCTATCTTAAACCTTTTCTATCATGTCTGCAGTAGATCTCACTCCCAAAATTGTTCAGGCAACCTATGAGAGTTTAAACTTTAAAAGTTGGAGGAGTCTCTGCATAGAAAGAGGTTTAAGCATTGGTAAGAATCCTACCAAAGACTTTCTCTTTAACCTTCTCCCAGAAAATGACCAGAACCAGTCTGGCCCATCCCAGGAACAGGGGGTAGGAGGGGAGGGTACTCAGTCAGACTCAGAGGAGTTCCCTGAAGAGATTGGGGAGGGTTCTTCCAAAGACCTGCCACCTAGCAGGCCACCTAGTGACACTGGTAGTGGGAGCGGGTCACACATTAGTAGGGCACCTTTCACTCCTAGAGGCCAGGTTACTAGACTCCAGCCAGTTAGGGACATGTCTCTCTCTGCCAATTCCCAAATCTCCTCTGTATCTAAACATTCCCAAGCCTCCCACCCTGAGGATAACTTAATGGAAAGGGAACTCAGAAAGCTGAGGTTGGAAGAGGCCAGGCTGAAGCTTAAACAGCAGCAGCTGGCCTTAGACAGGGAATCCCTGGATGTAGAGAGGGAAAGACAAAGATTGGGGTTAGTTCCCCATGGTGTCAGTAGCAGTGTTTTTGATAGCAATCCTGTTAGACAGCAAGATTCCAGAAACCTCCATAAGATAGTCCCCCCTTACACAGAGGGGGATGACATTAACAAGCGGTTTGCTGCACTTCAGAGGGCCAGTATGGTACAGTTGGTCCCTCATAGGAAGTGGGCTACTATCTTGTGGCTACCTTTCACTGGTAAGGGTAGAGATAGGCTCCTTACTGTCAGAGAAAGTGATGCTAATAATTACAAAGTTTTGAAGGATGCACTCTTGGATGGATTTGGCTTAACCACTGAACAATACAGGATTAAGTTCAGAGACACCAGAAAAGAGTCCTCTCAAGACTGGACAGACTTTGTAGACTGTTCAGTGAAGGCCTTGGAGGGTTGGTTGCATGGCAGTAAGGTGACTGTCTATGAAAGCCTGTATAATCTGATCCTGAGAGAGCATATTCTTAACAATTGTGTGTCTGATTTGTTGCACCAGTACTTGGTAGACTCAGATCTGACCTCTCCCCAAGAATTGGGAAAGAAGGCAGACAAATGGGTCAGAACAAGAGTGAACAAAAAAGTTCATACAGGGGGTGACAAGGATGGCAAGAAGAAGGATGGTAAGTCTTCTGACAAGGGTGGGGACAAAGATAAAAAACATTCTGAGTCTTCATAAGGCCCACAAAAATCCTCTGGCGGTGGTGGGTCCAAATCCTCTTCAAACAATCAGACAAAGCCTTGGTGTTATTTATGTAAAGTAAAAGGCCATTGGGCAAGTGATTCCCCCTGTCCAAAGAAAAACACCAAACCTCCTACCACCACAACCCCAACTGCAACCTCTAGTGCCCCTAGTAATAGCAGTGGTGGTGGGAAGTCTACTACAACTAGCCAATCCAAGGGTGTAGCTGGGCTCACTATTGGCAGTGTAGTTGGGGTTGGTCTTGGTAGGGAGACCACAGAGGATGTTTTAGTCTCTGATGGTGGTACTGACTTTGCCACCTTGGTTGCTTGTCCCCTTAATATGGGTAAGTACAAGCAACTACCCCTAATTAATGGTGTTGAGGTTGAGGCCTACTGGGACTCAGAAGCCAGTGTAACTACGGTTATAGAGAAACTGGTTCACCCTGATCAACACCTACTTGGTCAGCAGTACCAAGTGACTGATCCTCATAACAACACACTTAGCCACCCCATGGCTGTTGTGAATCTCAACTGGGGGGGAGGGGTTACTGGTCCAAAGAAAGTTGTGGTAGCCACTGAATTACCTGTAGATTACTTACCAGGCAATGATTTGGAGACATCAGCTTTGTCTGAAGTGGAGGTGGAGGCTCATGCAGCAATTCTAGGCATTCCTGGGCATATTTTTGCTTTGACAAGGGCTCAGGCCAAAAAGCAAAAAGGACAGGGAAACTTGGATCCTGGAACAATGGACCAAGTGCTCCCAAAAGCTAGGGGTAGGAAGGGTAAATCCTTGCCCACTATCCCTCCCTCTCCATAAGATTCCCCTTTTGAGGAAGAGGAATCCTCTCCCTGTGCAGAACCTACACCAGATGAGCTAACGGCAGACACTGCTGAGCATTTGGGTGCAGGGGGGCCTGCTAGGGAAGAGCTGAGTGTGGCACAGCAGACCTGTCCCACACTAGAGGGTTTAAGACAGCAAGCTGTCAAGCAGCAGAATGGGGATGTCAGTGATAGCCATAAGGTGTATTGGGAAGACAAGTCTTGTATACTGAGTCAAGGGACCCTAAACCTGGAGCTGACAGGAGATTGGTCATTCCCTTGCAGTACAGAGAGTTTCTTCTTACCTTGGCACATGACATTCCTTGGGCTGGGAATTTGGGGCCGACGAAAACTTGGGATAGACTTGTTCCCCTGTTTCACTGGCCTCATATGTCAGAGGACACTCAAGAGTTTTGTCGCTCTTGTGTGACCTGCCAAGCCAGTGGCAAGACTGGTGGCACTCCAAAGGCCCCTTTATTCCACTTCAAGTGGTTGGGGTACCCTTTGAAAGGGTAGGGGTTGACATAGTTGGCCCCCTTGACCCTCCAACAGCTTCAGGCAATAGGTGTATCCTGGTGGTAGTAGACCATGCCACTAGGTACCCTGAAGCCATCCCCTTAAGGACCACTACAGCTCCTGCAATGGCAAAGGCCCTCCTTGGAATCTTTTCCAGAGTGGGTTTCCCTAAGGAAGTGGTGTCAGACAGAGGTAGTAACTTCATGTCTGCATACCTCAATGCAATGTGGAAGGAATGTGGTGTAACTTACAAGTTCACTACTCCTTATCATCCACAAACAAATGGTCTGGCTGAGAGGTTTAATAAAACTCTCAAAGGTATGATAATGGGACTCCCTGAAAAACTCAGAAGGAGATGGGATGTCCTGTTACCTTGCCTCCTTTTTGCTTACAGGGAGGTACCCAAAAGGGAGTGGGCTTTAGCCCCTTTGAACTCCTCTTTGGGCACCCTGTGAGACGTCCCCTTGCTCTTGCTAAGGAGGGTTGAGAACAACCTTTAAAAGCTCCTAAACAGGATGTTGTGGACTATGTACTTGGCCTAAGATCAAGAATGGCTGAGCACATGAAAAAGGCCAGTAAAAACCTTCAGGCCAGCCAGGAGCTGCAAAAGCAATGGCATGACCAGAAGGCTGTCCTGACTCAGTACCACCCAGGACAGAAGGTGTGGGTATTGGAGCCTGTGGCCCCAAGAGCACTCCAGGACAAATGGAGCGGACCCCATCTAATTGTTTAGAAAAAGGGTGAGGTTACCTATTTGGTAGACCTTGGCACTGCCAGGAGTCCCCTTAGGGTGCTCCATGCCAATCGCCTGAAACCGTACTATGACAGGGCTGATCTCACCCTGCTCATGGCAACTGATGAGGGACAGGAAGCAGAGAGTGACCCTCTCCCTGATCTCTTCTCCACCACTGAAGCTGATGGCTTAGTGGAGGGAGCGGTACTTGCAGATTGTCTTTCTGCAGAACAGAAAGATAACTGTATACATCTTTTAAGTCAGTTTTCTGAACTCTTCTCACTGATACCAGGTACCACTACTTGGTGTGAGCATACAATTGATACTGGAGACAGTTTACCTGTCAAAAGTAAGATTTATAGGCAGCCTGACCATGTCAGAGACTGCATTAAACAAGAGGTTCAGAAAATGCTAGACTTAGGAGTGATTGAGCCTTCAGAAAGTCCATGGGCTAGCCCAGTGGTGCTAGTCCCTAAACCTCACAGTAAAGATGGAAAAAGAGAGATGAGGTTTTGTGTTGACTATAGAGGGCTCAACCAAGTAACCAAGACAGATGCTCACCCTATACCCAGGGCAGATGAGCTCATTGATACACTGGCTTCTGCCAAGTATCTAAGCACTTTTAATCTAACTGCAGGGTATTGGCAGATTAGGTTATCAGAAGATGCTAAACCAAAGACTGCATTTTCAACCATTGGAGGGCACTTGCAATTCACAGTAATGCCCTTTGGTCTGATAAATGCACCTGCCACTTTTCAAAGGTTGGTGAACACAGTCCTGCAAGGGTTGGAATCTTTTAGTGCAGCATATCTAGATGATATAGCTGTTTTTAGCTCAACCTGGGATGATCACCTGGTCCACCTATGGAAAGTTTTGGAGGCCCTGCAAAAGGCAGGCCTCACTATCAAGGCCTCAAAGTGCCAGATAGGGCAGGGGAAAGAGATTTATCTGGGCCACCTGGTAGGTGGGGAACAGATTGCACCACTGCAGGGGAAGATCCAGACCATTATGGAATGGACTACCCCTATAACTCAAACCCAGGTGAGAGCCTTTTTAGGCCTCACAGGGTACTATAGGAAATTCATCAAGAATTATGGCTCCATAGCAGCCCCTCTTAATGATCTCACTAGCAAAAAGATGCCTAAAAAGGTATTGTGGACAGCTAGCTGTCAAAAAGCTTTTGATGAGCTCAAACAGGCCATATGCTCTGCACCTGTCCTAAAAAGCCCTTGCTACTCCAAGAAATTAATAGTCCAGACTGATGCTTCTGAATTAGGGGTTGGGGCAGTGCTATCACAGCTGAATACTGAGGGCAGGGATCAACCTGTTGTTTTTATCAGCAGGAGGTTGACCCCTAGAGAAAAGCATTGGTCTGCCATAGAGAGGGAGGCCTTTGCTGTGGTCTGGGCACTGAAAAAGTTGAGACCATACCTGTTTGGTACTCACTTTATTGTTCAGACAGACCACAAACCTCTACTTTGGCTAAAACAAATGAAATGTGAAAACCCTAAATTGTTGAGGTGGTCAATATCCCTACAGGGAATGGACTATACAGTGGAACATAGACCTGGGAGTACCCACTCCAATGCAGATGGACTCTCCAGATATTTCCACTTAGACAATGAAGACTCATCTGGGCAAGGTTAGCCTTATTGTCCCTCATTTGGGGGGGGGTTGTGTAGGAAAGTACCATCTTGCCTGGCATGTTACCCCCATTTGTATTGTATGTATGTTTGTTTTTGCCTCTGTGTCACTGGGATCATGCTAGTCAGGACCCCAGTGCTCATAAAGTATGCCCTGTATGTGTTCCCTGTGTGGTGCCTAACTGTATCACTGAGGCTCTGCTAATCAGAACCTCAGTGTTTATGCTCTCTCTGCTTTTGAAATTGTCACTGCATGCTAGTGACAAATTTTATAAATTCTCATTGGGACACTGGAACACCCTTATAATTCCCTTGTATATGGTACCTATGTACCCAGGGTATTGGGGTTCCAGGAGATCCCTATGGGCTGCAGCATTTCTTTTGCCACCCATAGGGAGCTCAGACAATTCTTACACAGGACTGCCACTGCAGCTTGAGTGAAATAACGTCCACGTTATTTCACAGCCATTTTACACTGCACTTAGGTAACTTATAAGTCACCTATATGTCTAACCCTCACTTGGTGAAGGTTAGGCCAAAGTTACTTAGTGTGTGGGCACCCTGGCACTAGCCAAGGTGCCCCCACATTGTTCAGGGCAAATTCCCCGGACTTTGTGAGTGTGGGGACACCATTTCACACGCGCACTACATATAGGTCAATACCTATATGTAGCGTCACAATGGTAACTCCGAACATGGCCATGTAACATGTCTAGGACCATGGAATTGTCACCCCAGTACCATTCTGGTATTGGGGGGACAATACCATGCGTCCCTGGGTCTCCAGCACAGAGCCCGGGTATTGCCAAACTAACTTTCTGGGGTCTCCACTGCAGCTACTGCTGCTGCCAACACCTCAGACAGGTTTCTGCCCCCCTGGGGCCTGGGCAGCCTGGTCCCAAGAAGGCAGAACAAAGGATTTCCTCTGAGAGAGGATGTTACACACTCTCCCTTTGGAAATAGGTATGAATGTCCTGGGAGGAGTAGCCTCTCCTGGCCTCTGGAAATGCTTTGAAGGGCACAGATGGTGCCGTCTCTGCATAAGCCAATCTACACCGGTTCAGGGATCCCCCAGCCCTGCTCTAGCGCAAAACTGGATAAAGGAAAGGGGAGTGACCACTCCCTGACCAGCACCTCCCAGGGGAGGTGTCCAGAGTTCCTCCAGTGTGTCCCAGACCTCTGCCATCTTGGATGCAGAGGTGTGAGGGCACAATGGACAGCTCTGAGTGGCCAGTGCCAGCAGGTGACGTCAGAGACTCCTCCTGATAGATGCTTACCTTTCTCAGTAGCCAATCCTCCTCTGTGGGCTATTTAGGGTCTCTCCTGTGGGTATCTCACCAGATAACGAATGCAAGAGCTCACCAAAGTTCCTCTGCACTTCCCTCTTTGACTTCTGCCAAGGATCGACCGCTGGCTGCTCCAGGACACCCGCATAACCGCAACAAAGTAGCAAGAAGACTACCAGCAACATTGTAGCGCCTCATCCTGCTGGCTTTCTCGACTGTTTCCTGGTGGTGCATGCTCTGAGGGCTGTCTGCATTCACCCTGCACTGGAAGCCAAGAAGAAATCTCCCGTGGGTGGACGGAATCTTTCCCCTGCCAACGCAGGCACCAAACTTTTGCATCACCAGTCCTCTGGGTCCCCTCTCATCCTGACAAGCGTGGTCCCTGCAACACAGGAGCTGGGTCCAAGTGTCTTTGACAGTCCAGTGGTCCTTCTGTTCAAATTTGGGGGAGGTAAGTCCTTGCCTCCCCACGCCAGACAGTAATCCTGTGTACTGCGTGAACTGCAGCTGCTCGGGCTTCTGTGCACTTTTGCAAGACTTCCTTCTTGCACAACCTAGCCCAGGTCCCCAGCACTCCGTCCTGCACTGCCCAACTCGCTGAGTTGGACTCCGACGTCGTGGGACCCTCCTTGGTGACTCTGAGTCGACCGCTGTCCTCAGATCTTCCAAGTGCCTGTTCAGGTGCTTCTGCGGGTGCTGCCTGCTTCTGCGTGGGCACTCTGAGTTGCTGAATGCCCCCTCTGTCTCCTCCTCCAAAGGGCAATCTCCTGGTCCTTCCTGGGCCCTGGCAGCACCCAAAATCCTCAACTGCAACTCTTGCAGCTAGCAAGGCTTTTTTGCGGTCTTTCTGCATGGAAACAACTCTGCATCCTCCAGCACGCCGTGGGACATCTTCTGACCAAAGGAGAATTTCTTGGCACCTTTGGTTGTTGCAGAATCCTCAGCTTCTTCCACCCAGAGGCAGCCCTTTTGCACCTTCATCCGGGGTTTAGTTGGCTCCTGCCCCCCCTGGACACTTGCATGACTCTTGGACTTGGTCCCCTTCCTTTACAGGTCCTCAGGTCCAGGAATCCGTCTTCAGTGTTTTGCAGTCAGTTGTTGTCCTTGCAGAATCCCCTATCTCGACTTCACCGTCTTTCTGGGGTAGTAGGGTAACTTTACTCCTACTTTTCACAGTCTTGGGGTGGGGTATCTTGGACACCCTTAGTGTTTTCTTACACTCCCAGCGACTCTCTACACACTACACTAGGCCTGGGGTCCATTTATGGTTCGCATTCCACTTTTGGAGTTTATGGTTTGTGTTGCTCCTAGGCCTATTTCTCCCGATTGCATTCTATTGTGATTCTACATTGTTTGCACTACTTTTCTAACTTTTACTTACCTGATTTTGGTTTGTGTGCATATACTTTGTGTATATTACTTACCTCCTAAGGGAGTATATCCTCTGAGACACTTTTGGCGTATTGTCACTAAAATAATGTACCTTTATTTTTAGTAACTCTGAGTATTGTATTTTCTTATGATATAGTGCTATGTGATATAAGTGGTATAGTAGGAGCTTTTCATGTCTCCTAGTTCAGCCTAAGCTGCTCTGGTATAGCTACCTCTATCAGCCTAAGCTGCTAGAACACCTCTATTCTACTAATAAGGGGTAACTGGACCTGGCACAAGGTGTAAGTACCACAAGGTACCCACTATAAGCCAGGCCAGCCTTCTACACATGTTCGTAATGAGGGCTTTAGTTTGGTTCTGCTCTTGCCATTTATCCATGCCTGGTCCTAGAAAGTTGCAACCCTGACTAATTGGCCCTTTTCCAATACTGAAGGTGATCAACCCTGTAGCGTTTAAATGAGCCCTTCCCAAAGAGCATCGAATTCATCCAGTGTTCCATGTGTCTCTAGTGAAACCTTTCCATCCCACCACCCAACCTATTCCTCCTCCTCCTGCAATAATCATCGACAAACATGAAGAATTTGAAGTCCGTAACATTCTAGATTCCTGTAGACAGCACGAGCGGTTATTTGATCTAATTGACTGGAAAGGATACCCACCTGAAGAACGATCATGGGAATCAGCAACTTATGTCCATGCTCCACAGCTAGTATGTTCTTTTCATGCTCACTACCCATCTAAACCACGCCCAGTAAGTCGACCTTTGGGGGAGGTACTGTTAGGAAGCACTCATCGTGCATTGTCTGTGTCCCTTTGTACAAAGCGCCCCATCAAAAGGTGTAGGAAAATATAGGATATTGCACTGTTCTTATGGTTAGGACTTGTCCCTTCTAGTACACCCCCTGGTGTATAGAGAATACTTCTTTGTTATTGTTTTGGTGTGAGTGTTTGTGTTGCTGATTATACAAAAAGCATGCTGGTTCTTTCTCAGTGCACAACCTATGCTAAATTCTTCCCCACAAATAAAGGCTTCAAACGTGATACTGGTTACTCATCATCCTTGTCACATGTATTTCCACCTGCTTGGCTCCTGTATCCAACAACCTGAGTGTAACATGAGTAAAAAGCTATTTAGGCCAAATCAATCATCATTTCCTTGCTTGGCTTCGAGAGTTCTGGCTCTTGTGTCAGAGTGTTTCTTTGACGATCCTTGAAGTCTTGGTGTGAGTGAGCAGATTTCCTGCAAGAAAGGATTTTGGTTCATCTCTTGAAAAAGGCAAAGCCAGGCAGTTTTACTAATAAGATTCTTATCCTGTCCTCTGTGACCCTGGGTGCTTCAACACCATTGTTATCAGATTTTTTTACAGAGAAAAAGAGAGTAATGAATGCGACTTTCTCAGGGAACGACTGTTTATAAAGGTCAACATTTATTTCAAAGAAACCGCTGTCTTTTATTTTTTGAACTTTGGAACATTATGGTAAAAGTTAATCAGGACATGTTTTTGAATTCACTATGCAATGAATGTGACATTTGTTCAAAAGAAACTGCTGCCTTTTATTTTTTGAACTTTGGAACACTATGGTAAAAGTTAATCAGGACACGTTTTTGAATTGACTATGCAGTAATAGTCTTTTTTTTTTGCTTGCTCCATTTGTTGGTAACTTATAAAGGATCCTGGAATTCTGTTGAAAGAATAGAGAGAAATGGAAAGACAATATTGCTTACGTCAATGAAAAGAAGTGAACATTAATGCAACTTTAATTTTACCTGTCCCCCCTCTTGTGCAAGTTCTATCTGTGATTCATTTCCTGGCAACTGGTTCTTTCCAAGTGACAGTGGGCTTGGCATCAGGAATGTCACAGCCAATGTTCTCAATAGACTGACAAGAGTGTTGTCTGCCCGGATTATACACATGTGCATCTACATTGCATTTCCCCAGTTTGAAGATTTGGCCACAGTGAAGGCCGACTTCTATGCAATGGGACATATCCCCAACATAATAGGGGCAATTAATGGAACACATATTGCATTTGTTCCCCCTGTCCAAATAAACAGGTGTTCAGAAATCATAAGAGTTTCCACTCTATGAATGTACAGATGGTGTGCTTGGCGGACCAGTACATCTCCCATGTCAATGCTAAGTACCCAGAGTCAGTGCATGATGCCTTTGTCCTGAGGAATAGCAGCATCCCAAATGTGATGAGCCATCTACAGAGGCACAGGGTGTGGCTAATAGGTGAGCCCTGGTTCCCACCGAGTATATGTTGGTGTATGTCTATGGTGTGGGCCATATGGGATAGTGTGTGGCTAAATGTTGTCCCTCAATATTGCAGGTGACTCCGGGTACCCCAACCTATCTTGGCTGCTGACCTCTGTGAGGAATGCCAGGAAAGGGCAAAAGAATGTTATAATGAGGCACATGGGTGAACCAGAAGGATTATAGAAAGGACCTTTGGCCTCCTGAAGGCCATGGTCAGATGCCTCCATCTAACAGGTGGATCCCTGTACTACTCACCCAAGAAGGTCTGCCAGATTATAGTGGCATGCTGCATGTTGCACAACCTTGCCCTGAGATGCCATGTGCCTTTTCTGCAGGAGGAGGAGGAGGCTGAAGATGCCCATGTGGCAGCAGTGGACACTGTGGACAGTGAGGATGAGGAGGCAGAGGATGAGGATGAGGACAACAAAACATCAGTCATCAGACAATACTTCCAATGACACACAGGTAAGACAGTGTTACTTCACATTTCATTGAAATTATTTTGAATTTCTGTGGCACTGGCATGCTGTTATTTCCCACTTCTATGCCCACTTACTGTACCCTTTGCAATTCATTTTACAGATGTTGGTGCCTCACAATAGCTCCTGGTGCGATTACTGCAGCCAGCTACAGGCCATTACCATATGCTCATTTACTGTACAGTTGAATTGCAATGTTTGTACCTGGTTAAATGAATACATACTTGAAACATTTGACATACTCCATACTTCTTTTTTTTCTAAGGGTGTTTATTGAAGTGCTAAAATATTGAGTGGCAAGTGCAACGGGATGGTTGATAATGGAGGACAGTCCAGGGTATTGTTCCAGTCTGTAGCACAGGTGCATTGTCCAAGGGGACATAGGAAGAGGAGTAATGGCACTTCAAGGTGGGCAGGGTGGGACACAAGGCTGATAATCAGGAGAGTCACATTTCCTGGCAGGGGTCTTGGCAAGTGTATCTGGCTCCAGTCTGGATCGCAGGGAACATTTGAGGGGTGGTTCACCTTCTGCAGGGGGAGGGGTGCTGGTGGCCTGTTGGTCCTGTGGCGGGGGCCCGCTGTTGTGTGACTGCATCCCTCATAATATTGGCCATGTCTGCTAGCACCCCTGCTATGGAGACCAGGGTGGTGTTGATGGTCTGCAAGTGATCCCCTGGTACTGTTCCTCCTGTTCTCAAAGTGTTCCTGTTCTCCTGCACATTGTCCAGGATCTGGCCCATTGTATCCTGGGAATAGTGATATCCTCCCAGGATCTCTGCAAGTGCCTCCTGGAGGGTTGGTTCCCTGGGCATGTCCTCCCCCTGGCACACAGCAGTCCTCCCAGTTTCCTTGTTGGCCTGTGCCTCTGTCCCCTGAACCGTGTGCCCACTGCCACTGACCCAGGGTCCCTGATTGTCTTGGGTATGAGGTGTGGCCTGGTGTCCCTGTTGAGGTGGACACACTGCTGATTGACGTGCCCTGGGGACAGAAGTGTGGGTACGCTGGGTGGGTGCTGTGGTCGTGTTTCCTGATGGGGGGGCTCTGTGGTGGTGTGTGAATGGGCCTGGGTAACCGACTGTCCAGAGGTCCCTGATGGGCCAGGTTGGGCATCCAGATCCATAAGACCAGAGTTGCTGCCATCACTGTGGGCGCCTCAGTTGGGGGACTGGATATTGCTGGCACCTCCTCTCCGCTGACATTGGCTGGGGTACCTGTGGGGATGTAAACTATGTTTTAATGTTTCTGTGTCTGACAGATTGTGCATCCATGGCTTGCCCTCTTTGGTTGTATTTTCCCTGACAGCTTACACTTGTGTAAGTAGGTATATGATGGGATAGCTGTTTCTGTCTAGATGTGCATGCTTTAGTGACAGGTGTCCATGCAGAGCTGTGAGTGGTGTCCATGCATTGGTATGGCATGCAGGGCCTGGCATTGGGATGTGTGAGATGTGATGGTGGGGTGTGTGGGACGTGGTGGAGTGATGGGAGTGAGGGGTTGTGGGTAATGTGGATGTGTGTTTTATAGTGGTGTGGGTGTGGTGTGTGTATAGGTGTCAGGTGTGTGTTATTTAAATTGTCCAATGTGGTGTTGTTTTGTTTGTGGGGGTCGATTTTGAGTGCAGCGGTATGTACCGCCAACGGTTTACCACCACTGAACATCTGCCATGGTGATTCGTGGGTCATAATGTGATGGGTGTTGTTCTGTTGGTGTAACGGTGTGAGTTTTAATACCGGCAGTTTATCACTGACCTTTGGTGTGGCAGAATTGTGTATGTGGCTGAATAGTGACGGATTGGTGTGTGTGTCATAATATGGTGAACGGATATCCGCCATTTACTGCCAATGTCATAATGAGGGTTTATATGTTGTCACTATACCCAACTGTTCCGAGAACACACAGCGAGGGTCCGGCCTATTAGTTCTAAAACCCACAGTGGGGTTTACAAAACGTGTGTGGCACCCATTGGTGTCTACAGGCCACAATAACCACCCACCAGGACGTGAAAGTGATGTATTAAATGTTCCATTCTGGACCCATTCATCGAGCTGATCTTCAGACGCGTTTAAATACTTTTGCCATTTGTAAAATTTTGCAGGAGCGGGAATATTGGGCACATTCAATTCCTTAATGTTTGCTAAGCCTCAACAACCTGTTTGTTGTACTGTTCGTTTAAAAATATAATTTGAACAGGAATCATGCATGCGGTAAATTGGTGGCAGTCAGGGTGGCGGTAAGTGGGATTTACCCCCAATTTCATAATGAGGGCCATAGTCTTTTCTATGAATGGGCTCTACAAGATGATCCATCAGTTGCCCAAAATGGAAGCAGATATTGCAGAAATGTAAGAAATATATAAATTTGGAGCTATTGGAATATCAATTTGGCCCAAATTGATAAATCAGTGAAAAAAAATTAAATCTATGACCCAAAAGGAATGGCCAGCAAGTTAGAATTCTGTGATCCATACCAAAAATTAAACCCATTTACTCAAAGCTAAACCTTCTATTTGGCTAGGTATACTTCTTTTTCCAGACTTGATTACATTTTACTCCCTGTAGCATTGATAGGAAAGGTTAGTATCATTATAAGTGCATTCCAGTACATCTCAAATCTTTCTGTTTTAACCCTAGTACTAGAGAACAGTGACATAAAGAAAATTACAAGTTACTGGATGTGTGATCATTGCAAGATTCGTATTTGATCAATCACATCCAAAAGCAAACAAAGTTGTTTTTGGAGCAATGGTAATTCAGCCCTCATTTTGAGTTTCTGGGATGCTTCCAATGTCTTTTTAAGGGGTATTTTAACTCAATACATAGGCCCTCATTATGAACATGGCGGTCGCAACTGCCATGTTCATGCTGGCGGTCAAAACACTGACCGCCAGCGTCCCCGAATCCCCGCTGGCCCGTATTAGGAACATTCCTGTAGGCCGGCGGGGAGAAACCTTGTTTCTGCCCGCCGGCCCACAGATATGCCTGGCCGAGACATTGACGGCGACTGCACGTGGAGCCGCCGCCAATGCCTCTGTGCGTCGGGTGCAGCTGCACCCGTCACGCAGATCACTGCCCGAAAATTGGGCAGTGACCTGCACGATGGGGCACTGCACCGGGGCCCCTGCACTGCCCATGCCAAGTGCATGGGCTGTGCAGGAGCCCCCAGGGGTGCCCCGGTGCACCCCTTCCACCAGCCTTTCCCTGGCAGGGAAACCCGCCAGGGAAAGGCTGGTGACTGCAGAATCATTATCCGAGGGGCAGCACCGCTCCCCTGTCGGATAATGTTTCCGACCGCCGCCAGGCTGCCTGACGGAGGCAGCCTGGCGGTGAGTGAGGGCTGCAGATGGCAGCCCTCATGGGGTTCTTTATGTGGCAGTGTGGCCCGCCATGCCGGCTGGTGGTTTTACCCATCACCGCCGGCATGGCGGGCCACACCGCCAACATCATGATGACCACCATAATTTGGAAACTCTGTAAAATCAAGACAGAAAGAATTGATATGTGATACAGTATCTCCAGAACAGACATCAAGAAGCTAAGGCTGTACTCTTCCAAAAATCACTGCTGAAAGAAATAAATGAAGCCTGAAAATGTTTTCTCAGTGGGAACTGGAGACCATGTTTAGCAACATTAATGCTTAACAAATTAGAGCAGAAGAGCAGAGCGAAAGTGAAGAAAGGTGCAATACAACAAAACGCAACAGAAAAGACATTCAAAAGATAAAGACTGTAGACAAAATTGTGATATTATCTGAAGAAATGAAGCAGGCTTTTCTTTATATTTTGAAAGCCTGTATACCTTTTCTGGTAATGGAGACCACAGCAACAGGCTGATATTTTCAGAGGATTAGACTTACCAACTATTTCAAGTATCAAGTCAGTACAAATAACAACTAACATATCAGTAGAGGAGGTAAGAGCAATTATAGGTACTCTGTAGAATGGCAAAACAGCTGGGCTGGGAGGCATACCAGTTAAAATCAGAGAGTATTGAAATCTAAAATATCAGCCCCTTTTGTCCTAGCTGCAAAGAGGTGGTCAGTTTGGTAAGTTAATGAATCCTGACAGAAGGTGATTGTATTGGATGGGATCTAATGCTCTGCTACCAATATATCACTAATTAGCCGTGATAGTAAAACGTATGCTTGCTTGCTGCTTGATTACAGTATATATCCCTTCTATAACCCACACAGATCAACTAGCCTTTATTGAAGGAAGATAGATAGGCAAAAACATTTCTTATTTCTTAGCACATACAGATACAGGAACAGCTCTCTCATGTCCACTTACAGATGTGCTGGTAGATGTAGAAGTGGTGTTTGATCTGGTGCAGTGGATTTATTGTTGCATGTCCTGTTTATATTTTTTTTTTTCATCTTTTATTGTTGCACTAAAGGCATCCACCCAGACTTCAACAGTGTCACATATAAATAAAATTTAGAGAAAATAGTTAGTTATTCCAAGAAGTCCTAGCAGGGCTGTCTGCTCTCCCCATTTCTTTTTTATTATTCATAGAACCTATGTCAAGTTTATGGGCTATTAGTACAGTACGTACAATAAAGAAGAAGATAGTGGCATCAGCAATACTACATGACATACAGTTTTTACTAGCTCCAGTTACATATGGAATTGACAAATTATTGTGTCTATCTGATTGGTATATTCATTGTCCCCTAAATTGGACAATGTACAAGTAAACAAAGTACAACTCCCCTAAATACTTCAATAAAAAAGACTTTAAGATTATCTATCATGTAACTCAGTGTTAGCTTGATATTCAAATATTACTCAAATGTTCTGCTTGTACCAAATTAACATAATTGTGGGTTAATTTAGAAATTCCTGTGTTATCAATGTCATTTAATTTGCAGATAGAAAACTCAGGGCCTCATTATGACTCTGGTGGTCTGGTGGTAAGGCTGCTGTGGTGGCAGCTGCCAAAAGACCGCTATGTTTGCGGTCATCCAACAACCCTATTAAGAGGCACACAGCTCAGACTGCCAAAAAACAGCTAATATTCCAAAACCGCCAGGACATTGGCGGAAACAAAAAAGGCGGTTCGATCACCAGAACCCACAATCTGTTGCAACCAGAACAGCACTCACAGCCAGAGACTACCAAAAAAATGAATATCTAGCTAAACAAACAATAGGCACCCATACACATTTTACTCAGCACTCATCCCACACTTGCACAGCATACACAACACACAATTTTCCAACCCACGCAATACACAACAACCGTCACCCAGTCACATCACAGCACTCACACCTCATCACTAACATTTTTTCATCCTTTTTTCACTACCTCACCATCTTTACCACCACTACCATGTCCCCACTAAAACATCCACGTTTCATTGATGACGAGTTGAGGGACATGGTGGATGAAATTGTCAGGGTAGAGCCATATCTATTCGGATCACAGGTCCAGCAAACATCAGTAGCCAGTTAAATTGAGTTGTGGCAGCACAAGGGAGGACATCAGGAAGAGGTGGAACAACCTCAGGGGAAAGGTATGTTCCATGGCATCCAGGACCAGCTGGTGGTCCTCAAGACTGGAGATGAGCTCCCACCCCCGCCCTCCCCCACAGTTCACATCATTAAAAGAGAAGGTCTTGGAGATCTTGTATCCTGAGGGCCCGACAGGAATACCTGGGGGAGTGGAGTCGGTAAGTAACAACAACATTCATGTTAGCAAACAGTATTGTCTTTTATGCTCACTGATCCTCTTTCCCCATCCCAATGACCAAACCACCACCGCCCCTCTGTCCAAATCTCCAAATACCCCTCTCTGCCATGCCAAAGTCAAGTAGACTCACCTTGGGCCACAGTGTTTGGGAAGGGCATGTGAAGTCCTGGGAACTGATAGCACAACTCCCAGAAAGCACTGTTCCACCATTAACAAAAGCAGAACAGTGCACTAAACTTGAAATGTCTTGCATGTGAAACTAACAATCAAAGTAATCCATTCTGACATCCTGAATGGTTCACCATTTAACAGTTCATGGCAATGACAGCTATGTAATGGCCCACTACCAGTACCACTACAAGCAAATCACAGCTACAGCTGTGTCCCTTACCAAACTGGCCTCTGAGAAAACCTCCCTAATATTGTCATAAACTCACCTGGGGGGACAACTAAATGGCAAACTGGATGCACTTGCAGTACATCCAGATAGCGGCCCAGGTAAAATTGTAACTCATATATTGTGTGCCAGCTCTGACACCATCATGCAAGGTTCAGCTTCTAGTTGACTCAGTGATGCAATACACCTTACTAGGAGAGAAATATACATTTTCATGTCTTTACTTGGGCAAGATGTAAGGGTATCACCAGCAATCTAAACACCAACATACTCCAAGAGCTTGGAGCATTCTATATGCAATTGCAAATCTCTGTGTCCCACATTGCACTAACCCAGATTTAGTAGCAACTGTCATTGTCATTTCAGGGGATCATGTAAAGGCAGTGTGTACATCTCACATACCATGTTTAGTTGTCTAATTTATACATCACTTGTTGTATCACTTACAACAACTGTGTGTTCCACTTCTCCTACAGGTAACCTTGCCATCCCCAACATGAAGAGGACACCAGAGACTGACACTGGCCTTCTGGTGAAGGCCCCAGTGAGGAAAACACCCCTAGATGTCTGGACACAGAGGATGAAGCTGACCCATCAGGGACGCCTGGTCAGTCAACAAGTGTCAGCCTCACCCTGCCCACAATGTATCCTCCCAGCCCTGTTGCAACTACTTCACAGGCAACCATTCCCCCCCAAACCTGTGTCCCAAGGATAGTCTCTTCTGTTGTGTGCCCCAGTACAGATACATGAGTCTCCTAATGTCATCCCTGACAATGATGGTCCTGCCAACAGTGGGAGTGGGCACACAGTGTCAGAGGCACAGGTATGTGGGGGTAGGGTCCGTGAGAGGGATAGTGTGGGCCAGCAGATGGGGCTCCAAGGGATACAACTGACCAGGAGAACACCTCCCAAATCTTGAGAGCCTACCAAAATTCCCAAGGCATAATGTGCCAGGTACTGACCCTGATGGGGGAAATTCAATAGCTGCAGAGGGACAACCACCAGGAATCCATGCAGCAGTGGCAGGCCCAAAATGCCATCCTGACTTCCATTGGTGGGGTGCTTACATGAACACTACCGTGAGTAGGTTTGGAACCCGACATCTGGCCTCTTCCAGTAGCAATGGGACTTCAGGCCCCTCTGCATCGGTGGCTGCTAGAGAAATTGATGCCAGGCCAGGGAAAGGTAATGCCTCAGATACCCCACCCTCTGTAGCAGAAGAATCCCCCAGCAAATGTAGACATCCACTCAGACATCCAGGAGGAGCAGATGCCGAGACTAAACCCACTGGCAGGAAGTGAACCTCTTTTGATTGGTTCCCCTTCTGTGTCACTGATACGCCCTGTTGACTGTTCTGCTACCTAACTCCATTTTCCTATGATGGAAGGACACTGGACTTGTGTTTCCATAGGGTTTAGCAGCCTCCCTGATAATTTCATTCACCATGATTGAACCCTTCACTGTTAACTTTGTGTCATTTTGGTTTCTAATCACTCATTTAGTTGTGCACTCCCCAATAAATACCACTTAACCACGGATCCTGTGCAAGTGTGATGTATCAACCATATACAACAGTCATGTATGACAACTATGGTGGCAAATTGTTCCTCTTCAATTTTTAACCTTTGTTGTGGACATCAAACATGCACTGGATAACCAGGATACATATTGCATTGAGACTGTAACATAGACATGACACAAATCACCCTTATTGTACATCTCTACATATTTATTTGGAGAACGCCAATCAACACATTGTGAAGTCATGCTGTGGACTTCAGTACTTCAGCTTAGATGTCATTCACTAACACCCCACAGAATACTGAATTTAGGGACGTCAGTCTTTCACAATTCTAGGAGGCAGATAGATTGGTTCAATGTATCATCAGCTAAAGCCTTACCACATATTCATACCTCATCCTTCCAAATAACCATACCCCATGAAACAGACAGAGGTCAGTACTAATCTCCCCAGTCATAGAACCTTCCACTTACCATGGTAAGGTATCTGTAAGCTTGCCACTCACCTATGTCAGTCTTCAGACACATGCACATTGGTCTGCAATGAGGAAACACACTGACAGCTATGCACAAGTTAGTTCACATACAGCACAAACCATAATGATGGTAGAGGGCCTGGATACCACATTATGACATGTATTAGACACAAATGGATACACACATGGCTCCATTTGAGCCACCTCCCATACCAAACAGGTTTTTTTGTGTGGAAAAGGACACTTCCAACCCACTGCCTGACAGTCTAGGCATAGAACTCACACACCACAAATCTCATGCTAACCAGTACCTGACTTAATCCATTTCCACTTCTCATGTCAGTCTGCAAATTCATATGCCTGTGACACTGTCTGAGATGGCCATATGAGGATGAGCCAAACAGCCAATCTGCAAATCTGTGATCGAAAAAGATAAGGTATATGCCAGAGTAGAACACATACATCACATTTTCTATTCATAACTACAAATGTGACTTTGATTGTGCATTTTCTAAATAATAGACTATATATATATACAGTTCTGTACACAACTCCAAGTAACATTTTGCATCCATATCAGAGTCATGGGATATCGAACCACTTATGGGCTAAGACCACACTATGGTGGTAAAAAGAACATTACATGGCATGTATAGCCTCAACAATACCCCATGAAACACATCAAATACCTCGAGTCAGTTGAAGTACTTATTGATGGCATCTACCCTAATGTCTACGTCTTCATCCTCATCATGCTTATACTCACTTGGCAATTCTGCATTTCCATTCACAGGATCTGCTGGCTTCCCCTCATTTGGTATGAATGGTATCTGATATCTCAGGGCAAGGTTGTGGAGCACGCAGCAGGCAACAATTATTTGTCATACCTTGTAGGGTGAGTAGAAGAGTGCTCCTCCAGACTTGTCTATGCTGCAAAATCTTGCCTTCAGGAGCCCAAAAGTCTGCTCCACAACACACTTTGGGGGTCATTCTAACCCTGGCGGTTAAAGCCACTTACCGCTGTCAGAAGACCGCCAACATACCGCCACGGCCGCGGTAAACCGCCACGGTCATTCTGACCCACAACAGGCAATCCGCCAAAATACAGACATCCACAAAAGTCCGCCACACCAAAGGCCAGCGAGAAACTGGCGATGACCAAACCTCCACCGTCACGGCAACAGAAATACGCCCACACTATCACGACACACGAATCCACGCGGTGGTCTTTCAACCGGGGTATTCTATTGGCGGTACACACCGCCGCGCTCAAAATACACGCACACTTACAAAACACAGCCACATTGGACAATTCGAAACACACACACCTGATACACATACACACACCACTCCCACACACCCAATTAAATATAAAACACACACCCACATCACCCACAAACCTCCACTCCTAGAGAATCGGGACTACTCACAGAGATATAGAGAACCGAGCACCCAGACGCGCATATTACATACACCCAGCAATATTACCACGCACTTCACACAACACACCAATACACATCACCACACTTAGCACCACACAATCCACCCCACACATCACCCACACCACCCCATGGCACCGCAAAGACAACCCAGGTTTTCTGAGGATGAACTCAGGGTCATGGTGGAGGAAATTGTACGGGTAGAGCCACAGCTCTTCGGGACACAGGTGCAGCACACCACCATTGCCAGGAAGATGGAGCTATGGAGCAGAATAGTCGACAGGGTCAACGCTGTGGGACAGCACCCAAGAAATCGAGACGACATCAGGAAGCAGTGGAACGACCTACGGGGGAAGGTGCGTTCAATGGTATCCAGGCACAACATCGCGGTGCAGCGGACTGGCAGCGGACCCCCACCCCCTTCCCCAGAATTTACAACATGGGAGGAGCAGGTCTTGGCGATCCTGCATCCTGAGGGCCTCGCAGGAGTATCTGGAGGAATGGACTTTGGTAAGTCTCATCTTCACTACTTCATCCCCCCCACCCCACCAGCATGCCAACTCATACCCCCACCCTCACACTTACTCCTTGTAAACGTCTCACCATCACAACCCACCCATCCCAACCCCAAGCCCTGCATGGGACCACAAAACATGGACACCCATCACCAAAGCATGCCCACTGCACATCCCCATCCCCCCCCAAACCACCGTCACAAAAGCCCCCACACAGGAATGCCAGCACTGGGGTACACGGGCACCCACCCATTGCACGCTATGGCACACACAGATGCAATAACCATCCATTTATACCCCTGCAGGACCCGAACGCCACGTCACCGTGCAGGAGGGTCCACAAATGTCCACTCCACCCCCAGAAGAGGCCCACAGTGATGACAGCACCTCTGTCGACCTGGATCTAGATGACCAGCCCGGCCCATCGGGGACCTCGGGACAGTCGGTTCCCCTCAGACAGCCACAGGCCACAGCAGACCTTCCCCCCTCTGGGAACACCAGCACAGCACCCACCCAGCGGGCCCATACCTCTGTCTCCAGGACACGTCAATCAGTGGTGTGTCCACCACTACAGGGCACCCAGGTTAACCCACCACCCCAACAACAACAGGGACCTGGGCAGTGGTAGTGGGCACACGGTCCAGGGGACAGAGGCCCTTGGAAACAGGGGAACTGGGAGGGCTGCAGTGCGACAGGGGGGGACAGGCCCAGGGAACCCACTCTCCACGAGGCCCTCTCCTCCATCATGGGAGCATACCACCACTCCCAGGAGACGATGGCGACGGTCCTGGCCAGGTTTCAGGAGATCCAGCTCCTGCAGGAGGAACAGTATTTGGGGTTCAGGGAGGAACTACAAACCATCAGTTCCGCCCTGGGCACCATTGTAGGGGCTCTGAATCAGGTAGTCACCACATTGCGGGACACTGTGGCACCACAAAGGGCCCCTGACACTAGCATGGACCAAGAACTGCCTACCACCTCTGCCGGCGCTAGTGGACAGGAGGCCCCGCCACAGGACCAACAGGCCACCAACACCCCACCCCCTGCAGAAGGAGAACCACCCCACAAGCGGGCCCTGAGATCCAGGAAGAAGACAGAGTAAGATGCCAAGACCCCGCCAGGAAAGGATACCTCCCTGATTGTCATCCCACTGTCCCACATTGTCACCCTGTCCATCCTTAAACTGCCCCTGCTCCACTTCCCTCAGCCATTTGGACAATGCAACTGTGATACAAATATTCTGGACTCTGCCATGGACAATCCTCCACCATCACCCCTCACCGATTTGCAACCACCCACCAATATAGAGCACTGTAATAAACACAGTTATTGCACAAAACAATCAGGAGTCGGGCTGTGATTTTGTACAAATGTATTAGACATTACCGTGCCAAAATGCTTATTTACATTGTGATGCCAACATACCACTGTCACACAGCTGTAGTCCATGGTGAAACAAAGCAGATGTCACGCAGTGGGGCCCACATCTCTGAAATCGGAAGGGAAAGTCATAACTCAGTTACCATACACTGGGGGAAAAGGACAGATAGTAGAGAGGTAGTAGTGTTTAAGTATATGATAATGCTCGTGTGTATTCTTACCTATGTGTCATTGGAAATACTGCTGTATTACTGTGTTCCTGTTGTCTATGTCATCTTCTTCGGCTTCCTCGTCTTCACTCTCCACAGGCTCCACAGCTGCTACAACACCACCATCTGGACCATCCTCCTGCAGAAAAGGCACCTGTCGTCGCAAAGCCAGGTTGTGAAGCATACAGCAGGCCACGATGATCTGGCACACCTTCTTTGGTGAGTAGAATAGGGATCCACCTGTCATATGGAGGCACCGGAACCTGGCCTTCAGGAGGCCGAAGGTCCGCTCGATCACCCTCCTAGTTCGCCCATGGGCCTCATTGTAGCGTTCCTCTGCCCTTGTCCTGGGATTCCTCACTGGGGTCAGTAGCATGACAGGTTGGGGTAACCAGAGTCACCAACTAGCCACACACGGTGCCTCTGGAGTTGACCCATCATGTAAGGGATGCTGCTATTCCGCATGATGTACGTGTCATGCACTGAGCCAGGGAACTTGGCATTAACATGGGAGATGTACTGGTCTGCCAAACACACCATCTGTACATTCATGGAATGATAACTCTTCCTGTTTCTGTACACCTGTTCACTCCTCTGTGGGGGAACCAAAGCCACATGGGTCCCATCAATGGCACCTATGATGTTGGGGATATGTCCAAGGGCATAGAAATCACCCTTCACTGTAGGCAAATCCCCCACCTCAGGGAAAACGATGTAGCTGCGCATGTGTTTCAGCAGGGCAGACAACACTCTGGACAACACCTTGGAAAACATAGGCTGGGACATCCCTGATGATATGGCCACTGTTGTTTGAAAAAGAAATGGAGCACTGACAGCACCTGACAGCACCTGCACTTGAGGGGGGATCCCTGTGGGTTGGCGGATTGGTGACATCAGGTCTGGCTCCAGCTGGGCACACAGTTCATGGACAGTGGCTCGATCAAGCCTGTATGTCAGTATGACATGTCTTTCCTCCATTGTCGACAGGTCCACCAGCGGTCTGTACACAGGAAGGTTACGCCATCTCCTCGCATGTCCCAGCGGACGGTGCCTATGAAGGACAACAGCGAGCACAGAGTCAATCAACCCACAGGTACGTAACCACAGCTTGCACATAACACAATTCTCATTCCATTGAATGGTTTGTATGAGTGTTGATGCAAGGCCTAGGTATGTGTGACGCAGTACAAAGTAAGCCATGTGGGCCCCTGAAATGGCCGCTGCCTGACCTGTGAAGTGCGACAATGGGATGTGAGGTAACTGCGCTGGCGTGGCACACCGTGGCGGTAGGCGGTCGAAGACCGCGGCGCTAAGCAGCATTGGTTAACATTGGACCCTATGGGTCTCAGGAGCCAATGACGATGTGTGTCGACGGTCGCGGTACGCACCGCCGCGGTACGCACCGCCACGGGCGTGGCTGCCATTTTATATCTGCTTAATCACTCGATACCTGATCTTCGACAGGAGAGGACCTACACTGCAAGTGCTGCTGTGACCTCGGTCTGGAAGAGACAATGGCTCATGCGACTGGGGAAAGGGCCCCTGCCTTCACTGCTCAGGATATGGAGAAACTTGTGGATGGGGTCCTCCCCCAGTACGCGCTACTTTACGGTCCTCCAGACCAACAGGTAAATACACTGGGAGCATGCTTTGTGGGCAATGCCTGTGTTGAGTGGGGAGGGGAGCGATTGAGGCATACATCAAACGACGGTGAGAGCATGTGCCACATGGCAAGGGTAGGGATGGGGGGCCACTCACATTGAGCGTGCAGAAGGTGATGACTATTTTTCTCCCCCTGTACATTTCACATAGGTCAGCGCCCTCCAGAAGATCGATATTTGGCGTGCCATCGCCAAGGACGTCCGGACCCTGGGGGTCCGCCACAGACGGGGCACCCACTGCCGGAAGAGATGGGAGGACATCCGCCGCTGGAGCAGGAAGACGGCGGAGGCTCAGCTGGGGATGGCCTCCCAACGTGGGAGGGGTGCCAGTCGAACTTTGACCCCCCTGATGTCACGGATCCTGGTGGTGGCCTACCCCGATTTGGTTGGGCGCTTGAGGACATCACAGCAGACACAAGGGGGTGAGTACACTCTCATCCTGGCGACTTTGCGCGCACTGGAGGTGTCTGGGTGGGGGAGGAGGGCTGTGGGTATCCCTAGGCCAGTGCGATTTCTGTAGGCTAGGCCCCTCCGTAAGGCATGGCCCTGTGTCCCCGCCCCCCACCTCTGTAGGGTGCCAAATACAGCTATTCATGGCCCTGTGTCATCTATGTGTGCAGATGTCGTCAATAGGCTTGTAGGCCATGTCCCACGGATTGAGTAGTCGACCCAAAGTGCGCGGCGTAGTGCAGGTGGCTTCTGTGTCTGTCCTGTCCGCCAACGGTGTCGCCAATGCATGCACTCAACATGTCTTTATTTTCTCCCCCCCCCTTTTTTGTGGTCTTCCTGTTCATGTGTGCATTAGCATCATCAGGCGGAGGAGCAGTGGCATCGGAACACGAGGGAGCTGCATCCCACATGGCCATGGAGGGCCATGCAACGGACTCCGAATTCACCAGTGGGACAGAGGGCGAGGGGAGCTCCACAGCGGGGACTCGGGCAGACATCATTGACACCGACTCGTCCTCTGAAGGGAGCTCCCTTGTGGTGGCGGCAACATCTGTGCCCCCCGCAACAACAGATATAGCTGCCACCCACCGCACCAGCACCGCCCTCCCAGCAGCCCCTCAGCGTTTGCCCCGTGCCCGCTCACCCAGGAAGGTGGGCATCTCCTTAGCCCCAGGCACCTCAGGCCCTGCCCCAGTCACCCCTGCTGACCTCAGTGAGGAGATCATTGACCTACTGAGGACGCTCACTGTTGGGCAGTCTACCATCTTGAATGCCATCCAGGGTGTCGAAAGAGAGGTGCACCAGAGTAATGCATACCTGGAGGGCATTCATTCTGGTCAGGCTGCCCTTCAGCGATCGTTCCAGACTCTGGCCTCAGCACTGATGGCAGCCATTGTACCTGTCTCTAGCCTCCCCCCTCCAACTTCCTCCACCCATACCCTATCACCTGTACCTCTGCCTATCCCAGACACACCATCAGACCAGCCTGCACACACCTCAACACCCAAGGGAAGCTCAGCCAGACATAAGCACCACACATCACACAAGCATTCACACAAGCAACATCCACATACAGACATACCAACACCCACTGCCTCCACTGTGTCCCCCTCCTCCTCGTCTCCCTCCTCCCTCCCTGTCACGTCTCCACTCACACCTGCATGCACATCATCTTCAGCCACTATGTCCATCACCAGCACACACACCAGCACCCCCGCACACGTGCACTCACCACCCCCACTACCATTTACACGTCCCCTGTGTCCTCTCCCAGTGTGTCTGTGACCCCCTCTTCCAAGATACACAAACGCAGGCAGCCACCCACCCAACAGCCATCCACCTCACGACAGCCTCCAGCCCAAGCACCTGCACCCAAAGACACCAGACTTAAAACTCCTACAACCACAACCTCTTCCTCCACTCCCATACCCACTACACCTACCCGCCCCACTGCTCCTAAAAAGCTTTTCCTGTCCAAACTCAACCTCTTTCCTCCAAGTCCCCCACCCCGTCCATGTCATAGGACTACAGTCAGCACCTCAGCCACAACAAAACCGGCCCCTGTCATCACAGTCTGCCATGGACTGTGGAGTGCCCCACCCTCCAGGGCAGCCAGTTCGGTACGAAGCCAAGGCACGGGCTGGCCACCCCCGGAGAAACATCCCAAGATCGGCAGTGGCTGGCGCGAGAGGGTGAAAACACCAGGGACTAAAACCCCTACCATGGCTGCGGCAGGAAGTGTGGAGACAGCTGGCACACCGCCCAAGGTGGGGAAGGGCCACAGGCGATCAGGGAAGGCTGGGAAGGGCAGCACGCCCAACAACACCGCCATCAGCCCAGCTGGCCAGGAGGGCCCCGCCAGCCCCATCCCAGGTGGGCAGGAGGCCACCAACAGGCCCGGCACTGCAGCCCAGGAGGGCCCCGCCAGCCACAGGACAGGTGGCAAATGACCTCCCCGCCATGGCCGGAACCGCTGAACTGGGCCCTTCATCTCAAGCACCGCTGCGCTGGGCACCACCGTCTCAAGCACCGCTGCGCTGGGCACCGCCGTCTCAAGCACCGCTGAACTGGGCCCTTCATCTCAAGCACCGCTGAACTGGGCCCTTCATCTCAAGCACCGCTGAACTGGGCCCTTCATCTCAAGCACCGCTGCGCTGGGCACCGCCGTCTCAAGCACCGCTGCGCTGGGCACCGCCGTCTCAAGCACTGCTGAACTGGGCCCTTCATCTCAAGCACCGCTGAACTGGGCCCTTCATCTCAAGCACCGCTGCGCTGGGCACAGGCGTCTCAAGCACCGCTGAACTGGGCCCTTCATCTCAAGCACCGCTGCGCTGGGCACCGCCGTCTCAAGCACCGCTGCGCTGGGCACCGCCGTCTCAAGCACCGCTGCGCTGGGCACCGCCGTCTCAAGCACTGCTGAACTGGGCCCTTCATCTCAAGCACCGCTGAACTGGGCCCTTCATCTCAAGCACCGCTGAACTGGGCCCTTCATCTCAAGCACCGCTGCGCTGGGCACAGGCGTCTCAAGCACCGCTGAACTGGGCCCTTCATCTCAAGCACCGCTGCGCTGGGCACAGGCGTCTCAAGCACCGCTGAACTGGGCCCTTCATCTCAAGCACCGCTGCGCTGGGCACCGCCGTCTCAAGCACCGCTGAACTGGGCCCTTCATCTCAAGCACCGCTGCGCTGGGCACCGCCGTCTCAAGCACCGCTGAACTGGGCCCTTCATCTCAAGCACCGCTGAACTGGGCCCTTCATCTCAAGCACCGCTGCGCTGGGCCCTTCATCTCAAGCACCGCTGGCCCATGAGCGGCAGGGGCTGGCCCGCATCTCTGTCGGACAGGGCTGCACAAAGCACTCTGGGCACCAGGCCCCCTCCAGAACCAGTGGAGACTGTTATCCACTTGTGAGACTGTGGCTTTGCACTCCCCAGGATGTAACAGTGGGAAGCCCACCCACTGTAGAGACTTGTGAGACTGTGGCTTTGCACTCCCCAGGACGTAACAGAGGGAAGCCCACCCACTGTCTGGACTTGTGAGACTGTGGCTTTGCACTCCCCAGGATGTAACAGTGGGAAGCCCACCCAGTGTCTGGACTTGAGAGACTGTGGCTTTGCACTCCCCAGGATGTAACAGTGGGAAGCCCACCCACTGTCTGGACTTGTGAGACTGTGGCTTTGCACTCCCCAGGATTGAACAGTGGGCATGGAGGCCCCTCGTGGATCTGGCGTTGTGCACTCATCTGGCTGAGGTGCCCCCCCTTCCCTTCCCCCTGAGGTGCCTGTAGTTTTGCTATCTGATGCCCCTGCAGTGTTCTCTCCGTTGGAGTCAGGTATCCTGTGTGGGATTTGCCCATGTGATTTGGGCCCATTGGTCCACGAACAATGCCTGCTACAATGCTCAGACTTGTACATTTATGTATATAAGATTTTTTGATGTGTATATATATTTTTTTGGCTGTATTACAATATATTCCAATGTTTAGAATCATTTACTTTTGTATTTGCATTCTTCCGGGAGGTTTGGGGGGTGTCACTCTGATGTGTTGCTATGCATTGATGTGTGTGTTGTAGTGGGTGAGGGTGAGGGTGGGTGTGTCGCGTATGTGTGTACTCGTAATAATTTCCCCTCCCCCTCCCCTGTGTCGTAGGTGCAGTACTCACCGTTGTCTTCTGCGCCGGCGTTCGTGCTCCTGGTAGAGGAGTAGGAACACTATCGCTGGGAGTATGTGGAGTTCGGGTTCCATGCTGTCCTGATTCCTCGTGGGCTGTATGGAGGTGAGCGTTTTCCCTTCGAAATGGCTGTTTCCGCCGTGTTTTTATCGGCGGGGCTACCGCCCCGGAAAAGGTGGCGGATTGGTAGGTTGTGATAGAGTGGGCGGTACATTGTCTCCCGCCTGTTTGTTGGCTGTGACCGCTGCGCTGTTTGTTTGTGCCGCCGTGGTGGGCGGTGTGTTGTTGTGGCGCTCGCTGTTGGCGGTTTCCGCCAGGGTCGGAATTCCATTTTTTGTCCCGCCAGCCTGTTTGAGGTTTAGCCGCAGCTTTAACACCGACCGCCAGGGTTGGAATGACCCCCATTGTCCTTCCGTGGGCCTCATTGAAGCGGACATCCCCTGCCGTGGTTGGGTACCTCAATGGTGTCAGTAACCAAGGGTGGTTTGAGTAGCCAGAGTCCTCTGTAAGGTGTAGTGACACCAATCCAAACTTTAATCTTGGACATCCACATATATGGTAGCAGGAAAAAAGGTACAGACACACATGACATACGTGACTTACCTACTAGCCAGGCCCTTTTTGTGTATACTCGTATCATTAGCAGTGGGATATTGCTCTTGCACATGATGAAGGAATCATGGACTGATCCTGGATACCTTGCACAAACTTGTGAAATGTATAGGTCAGTAAAACAGACCACTTGGACGTTTATGGATTGGAGGTTTTTCCTGTTCCTATATACCTGTTCATTGGCAGTTGGGGGAACCAAGGCTAAATGGGTGCCGTCCATGGCTCCAACCACATGTGGAATGTGTCCCAAAGCATAGAAATCTGCCTTCACATGGGGCAAATCCTTACGTTGTGGAAATCTGATGTTGCTGTCCAGGTGTTTTAACAATGCCGACAATGCAGCCTTCAAAACCAGATTGAACATGGGCTGAGACATCCCTACAGTTAGGGCCACTGTATTCTGAAAGGACCCAGTGGCCAGGAAGTGCAGCACTGACATGACTTGAACGATGGGAGGTATGCTGTTGGGACTACGAATGGCAGGCATCAGATCTGGCTCCAACTGACGACATAGATCCATAATTGTATGCCTATCCAGGCAATATATTTGGATTACATATCGCTCCTCCATGGTCGGCAGGTCTGGTAGTGGATGGTACACTGGAGGTTGTCTTGCTCTCCTCGGCCCAGGGTAACTATGTGGGACAGCACCAGAATGTATTGAATGACTGAATCTATACATCATGAGCATGATCACAACAACGTCACACATATATCTGAATCATGTCACATGAAACAGTGAATATGTGGCATTCAGCACATAGCTAGGGAAAATATGAAAGTGTACTGGATTGAAATCCCCCAAACCCTTGCATGTTGTCTAAATGGAGATATGTGTCCCTGACAGTAAAAGTTACATCAACCTAGTTGACATGTAATACATATTTGTTGCACCTATACCATCTTCAGATTGTCATTTGTAAGGTGACAACACTGTTTCATTTGCATAACTCAAAATCCCTCATTTCACTCCCTCTACTAATACATGCACATTGATACTTGTATACAGTAAGCCAGCACTTAACACATTGTCATAGATATCTGTTTTCAGTAAATGATGCAACTGTCATAACTCCATCGTACATATAGGAGCCCTAAAATGGCAGCTGCCTGACCTCCTGTACAGGACATCAGGAAGTGACCTGACTCCGCCGGTGGATGTTGTCTTTGCCGTAGGCGGTTACAACCGTGGTGGTCATTACAATTGGATCACATTGCTGCCTTTGGCGGACTTGGGCCAATGGCGACGTCTGCCAGTGCTGACGGTCCTGTACGTGGCCGAGGTAACCGCCATCTTCTGCACACTCACTTGACTCCTGACACTGCTGCCAGCAAGATCTCCATGACCTGAGCTGCTGTATACTGCCTTTGGGAGCAATCATGCCATGTCCTGCGGGTGATAGGGCCCGTGCCTTCTCTCCAGAAAAGCTGCTCAAGCTTGTGGAGGAGGTCCTATCCCTGTACGGACAGCAATATATTGTGCCCCAGAGGAGCAGGTGAGTTCAATGCAATGCCAATGGATGAAAGGTATTGTGTATGATGATGTAGATGTAATGTGCAGCAATGAAGGAGTGACTTATCATGTGTGGATAGATAGACATGTGCACATGTTCATGGTAAGACTGTTACCCCTGATAAATAGTAGGTAGTGTGTGATTTATGTATCCTAATCCACATATGTACATTGCAACATTAACATCAATGTTGGTGTGACAAATAGTTGTAGAGATGTGCCATTTTAAGGGCATTCTTGTGGTCTGGTCATATGTCTCTAGCCAAAACCTGGTACTGGGTATGCATGTTGTATGCCTTACTCCACTTCCCACGTGGCCTGGCTGCAGAGGATGGCTTCAAAAATAGTTTGTAGTGTGAGGAAGGGTATGTTTGGCTACTTTCACTAACTTTATTGTTCACCATAGTTGTTTTGGAATGGAACATGGGTATATGACTTTCTCCTTTTGTCTGTGTCTTCCATGCATGGCAACGCCCATCACAAAAAGGAATCTGATGTGTCATTGCCAAGAAAGTGGGGACCCTGGGGGTCCACAGCTGGCGAAGCACCCACTGTAGAAAGCGCTGGGAGGACCTAAGTCACTGGGCCTGTAAGACCGCTGAGGCCCAGCTGGGGATGTCCTCCCAAAGAGGAAGGGATGCCAATCGGACCTTGATCCCCCTAATGGCCCACATATCAGTGGTGGCCTATCCTGAGTTGTATGGGTGTTTGAGGACAGCACAGCAGCGACAAGGGGGTGAGTACTGGCTACACTCATTTACATCCCTCTGCCGGCTCAGTTAATGACTCTAAGCTGTGACAATGTGATTAGTGAGTGACGTAAAATGTCTCCTGTGAACACCTAGATGTAGAGTCCTCAACATTGGCACATAGGTGTGCACATTGCATTGTGTATAGGGACATATTACTCACCCATGTCATTCCTTCTGTACAGTAGCATATGATGATGCACATGTGACTGTGTCATATGTGTGCCAATAAACTGCTCTGAATACCCTGCTGGTTGTTCCATGCCACCTACAAATCCATACTCCGATTATCATGATGGTAAGTTGTTCTGGTCTTTGCCCTCTGTCCATTCCAATGACCCTTTATATATCTCTATGTGCAACATAGAGTCTGACAAGTTGAGAACAGGCCTACTATTCCTGAGGTTTCAAATGGGTGTCAACTTATTGTGAGGCTGTGATCTCAATCGGACATTTCACAAGCCATACTTGCTACACTTACTCAGACCTTTTTGGAGGTGTCCCCATTGGTAGGTGAGGACTAAACATTGGCACCTGTAATGTTTCATCAGTATAGACATCCTGCATGTGGTAAACCAAAGTGGTATAACTAGACTCCTAGTGCAACCCATAGCATTAGTATGAGAGCTCAGAATATTAGTACCATGTACATATTCTTTGGATGGTAAATGGCTACACAGCAATATCCTATTCCAATGTGTTCTGGGTATGCTAAATAGGTCACAGTGTCTTAGTAATAGGTACAATCTACACTGGTTTTTGCCAACATCATGTGTACATTGTTAGGTTCTGCCATATATCACCATTGTGGTGCAACTTAAACATACTTGCTTTTGCTGTTGTGGATATCTTTTGAATGCTTTTTGTATGGAATCCTATTGTTTGTACTGACTTAATTGTGTTGCAGGTGTGGTATTTCACCTTCACATTTTGTTCGGAATGGCATGTGTAGTCAGTCATTTGGCTTGCCTCAAGGAGTATGTCTCTATCATGGTAAGCTCAGAAGTCTGTTGTGGCATTGTAATGTTCAAATACAAATGTAAGATTGCTCATGTCTGAAGTGTGGAGAGTGATAATGCCACTTGTGTGATAGGCTTATTGATGTTGCCACTCATCATGATCAGTTGTACTGTATGTGGCCTTCATGCACATGACCGGTGAGAATTGTATTTGAGGTGTTGGTATGGTACATGGGGTTGTCTGTGGGTTAATCCTGTGGGCCAAGGTGGCCCCTATAAGTGTACATGACTTTGTTTACAGGTGTACTAAGATGAGTAGGTCAACAAAATATGTATCATCCCTTCCTACATGACTATTGGGACATGTGTTGGTGACATGTTTAGATTCTATCATACTCTAATTTATGAAAAGGTCAATATAGTTGTGGCATGTTTGCAAATGTAAATTGTGAAGATTATGGACTCTGTGACATGAAATGGTTTTGGCTTGTATGCAACATGCTGTCTTGTGTTTGGCATATGATAAGGTTCCTTTCCTGGTACATTACATCAGCTAATAATGTAGGTATGTGTGGATTTTGTGTTTGTGATATGTTGAAATTAATGTTACTACTATTCCCCATTGCTTGGTTGTTGGTTGACTATGTTGCTGTGGACAGGGACTCAGACTCATGTTGGCAAGTCAGGTTGTCATGGATTGGTTATTGTGATAGCTCTACTGATATGATGGTATTTTAGGTGTGCGATAGGTGGCTTAGCTGGTGTGTGACATTGTAGTAATGTAGGGGTGTAGATGGTATCTAGTTGTAACATGATGTTGGCACAAACCTGTTTCTACCTGGGGGTGTAGTACAAGCCACTACAAAAATCCTACCCACAGACAGCACCACTGCAGGCCCTCAGACATCCACCCCAGACACCACACCTGCAGACACCACAACCATTGACACTCCTACATGCAGCTCATCCACTATACCTGCAGTCACCACCCAACAGACAGTCATCCACCCACCACGGCATCCCTCAGCACCTCCACCCCCTCATCCCAAGACACAGAAACGCCCTCACTCACCCACCCAACAGACTCCCAACACCCACAAGCATACCTCCCACAAACATGCACCCAAGACATACACACCAACACCTCAGACAACCACTCCTTCTCCCTTCACATTCAAACCCTTTTGCTTTGACTGTCCCGTGTGTCAAAAAAGCCTTCCCTGCAGAGTTTGCCCTTTTCCCTACTCCCCCCCATCCCCATGAGACCCCTAAATGTTCAGTTTCCCTCCCCAAGTCCGTCCCTTCCACCTCCAAGGCCTCCCCTGGCACCCTGCAAATACCCATGCCCCTCACCCTGCCAAGAAGTCTACCCCTCCCCAAAAAGCCTAAATCTAAACTCCCCCTCCCAACCCACATCCCAAAGGCCCCCTCCCAAGCCCTCCTAAGCCCAACCCCTTTACTCTCTCCCCGCTCCGTGATCATTCCTGAGGTGCCTGCCTTCCCCCTTGATGCTGCTTCCTGTGGAGGTTACATGGCAGTCAGGAGTCAAGTTCGGGGCACTCATATGTGCATTGTGTGAATAGAGACTTTTGTATCTGGACTGGCCAAGGGCTTTGAGTTTACCATTTCTAAATTTTTTATATGTTTTAAGCAACCTGTTGTTGCTTTAGAGGTAACATATTTGTTATTTCTTTTCTAGTATGGAGTTTTTCCTGGTTGACATTGGTTGTGTGTTAGTATTTGTGTGTGTTTGGTGCTTGTGCTACCTGTATTGTTTGAGCAGTATGTGAGGTTGTGTACAGTGCTTTTGTCGCACAGTGATAGGGTGCGTGTTGTGTGATGGGCATGGGTCTGTTCGAAACATGTTGTTGTCATGCTATTGAATGGTGTTTGTGTTGACATGTGTTTGTTGTTGTGTTGTGTGCCTTAGTGTTCTTTGACTGTGTGCGTGTGCATGTTTAGTGCATGGTTTGATAGATGCGATGTGCTATGTGTGATGTGTATGTCAATTGGTAAGTTGTATGGTTGTGTGATTTTTTTTTATATTGTCCTCATACACCTCAGACTCCAAGCCGCCTCTATACCATATCCTGTTGCACCCTCTCAATTACGGAGGTGACCGCTGCCGGGGGGACAGAGTCTCTCTCACTTAACCTCATGGACAGGGACCCATCACTAGAGGAGGAGAGTAGAACAGTGTATAATCATTGGACTACAATGTAATATCTTGACCTATTTAATGCCCTTGTCCTTGATATCCCCTCCATTCAACCAATGGTGACCATAGTTTTTGCTTTTTTTAGAGATTCCCACCGCCATGTCCATTCTAGATGTTCTAAAAAAGAGCGTTAAGCCATTTAGTGTACATGGGGGGCGACTCTGATATCCGTTTGTGGCAAGTTTCCCTTCTAGCCAAAACTATCAATAGAAGAGCATATTCCTCACATCCCTGATCCTTAATTCACCTTCCTCGAGTAGGCCAAAGATTATTAAGTGAAGGCTTACAGAGATTTCCTGTTTTACACTACTCAAGATGGTTTTACACACCGCTTCCCAGAAGTGGTATACTTTTGGGCATTCTAGTAACATTTGTATGTCTGATGCTCTCTGAAAACCACGTTTTGCACATTTGACCACTTCCCCCTTCACCATCTTTGAACGTTTATAAGAGGAAACAAAGGCTCTGTGTAAGTTAAAAGGATGATTTCTCCTCAATTGGGCAGGCTTTACTAGCCTGAACAATGTGTAAATAGATACTTGCCATCTGTCTTCTAACTGCTCAAGAGACATGCTTTCTCCCCAGAGAACACCTGGTAACTTGAAGTCGGAGTTGGATACGTCTAAAATTTCCCAATACCAGATTGATATCTTCTTAGAACGCATGGGGTCTCTGAGTAACTTATCCTCCAACTGACTCGCTGATCCCAGACTTGCACTTATCTCCTGTGCCCAGCCTTTCAGCTGATTGCACTTCAGTCTAGAGACGTTCCCCCCGTTAGCTACGTTAGAAATCCCCGAAAAGGTCCCCCCAAAACTCCATGCCTGCCCTCCTAAGTGGCACTGCCAGTACATCCCAGAAGCACTCCAGGGTACCCGGAGAGTCTCAGACAGGGGCCCACTGGCTATAGTAGTCAATCTTCGCTATTTGCCTAAACTTGTACCACACCTTTGCCGCATCCAGTAGTATTTTCATTTTCACCTCTTCAAAGTATTTTGGGTCACCAAATTCATAAAAGGTGTTTTGCTGTCCCTTTAACAGTGCCTACCATAATCTTAAACATATCTCTAATTGCTGAAGAATCTGGGGAGGTGAAGAGCATTCTAGCATTTTTCTATTGGAATGCCCATGCATAATATTGCAGGTCAGGGAGAGCAAGGCCTCCCTTTTCTCTCGTTCCGCCTGGCTTTTTCCATGAGATCCTGGGACCTTTCTGAGCCTATATGAAATAGTTTATGGCTTGTTGAAGTTTATCCAGAAACTTTTATTCAGTTGCAGGGGGTTGGAATTGTATAGAAAGTTCAGCTTAGGCAAGATCAGCATTTTAATTAGATTAACTCTTCCAGTGATTGTGAGAGGGAGGCGAGCCCACCCTCGCATTAACTTACTACACTTTTCCAAGGCTTTCTTTAAGTTAACCGCGAGAATCTGTTCAATGTCCTGCACGATCGTTAAGCCTAAATAGCTCATTATATTTTTCGGCTGCCTATGATCCTTCTTCTGATTCCATGCCATTGCCTCCGTTTTCCCAATATTAATGTGATAATCCAAGACATTTCCAAACCTCTCCGTCATACCTACTAACACAGGAAAAGCAGTGGATAAGACAGCGGTATATACCAAAAGGTCATCAGCACATAAGGCCACTTTTTTCTCCCACCCCTTACATCAAAAAGGGGAAATCGAGGGATTCTGCCCAATCTTCCGGGCAATGCTTTCTATATGTAAATAAAACAACAGGTGGGATGGGGAGAGCCCTGTCCAGTACCTCTGGTAATCTTAAAGGATGCGGTTAACTTCCCATTCACCAATACCCTAGCCGAGTGAGCCTGATAAATTAGACAGATGGCCTTACAAAAATTCTTGCCTAAATTGTATCTCTTAAGGATCATTTCCATGTAGCCCCAATTAACTCTATCAAAGGCCTTCATTGAGTCCAAAGCTATAACACCTAAAGATTCTGTGTAGGTTGTGGCCAAATCAATAGCTCCAATCAGATTGAACATTAATTCATATAGAAATCTATTTCTAATGAGCCCTTTCGAATCTATGTGTATCAGGCCGTTCACTACTCCACTCAGCTTATCCACCAGTATTTTAGCAAACAACTTATAGTCACTATTTAGTAGTGATATTGTCCTGTAAGATTTGCATAGAGTCGGGCTCTTTCCAGGCTTCAAAATGAGAGATATAATTGCCTTGTTCCAAGAGAAAGGCAACAGCATTCTCTCCTCGAAAATCTCTGAAAATAATTGTGAGATAGCCAGAACTATGGATTTTCCTAAAGCTATATAGAACTCGACAGAGATGCCATCTGAACCTACCACTTTCCCTCTCTTACTTCCTTTCAAAACCACTCTTATCTCCCCCTGAGAAATAAGTTTATTTAAAGGGGCCGGATCCTCCTGTGTAAGACTCGGGAGAAGATCCATCCCTAACCAATCCCCAATTTCATCCTCGGCCACCACCATCTCATCTGTATAAAGCTGGGAAAAGAGCCTCTGAAAGGCATTCTCTATATCTTCTGAGCTGCTACGCTTAACCGTGACTGAGCAGACACAATTTCCTTAATGCAGTTCCGCACTTGCTCCCCCCTCATCTTCCAAGCTAACAATCTCCCCTCACTTTCTCCATATTCAAAATGAGCGAGTCTACTTGTTTCCCATTTTGGTATGACCCTAGATTGCAACACATTCTCCATCGGCTGCCTCAACCGGTTTACCCTATTCTCCAAATCCTGCCTGCCCCTATCTCTGCCTTCTTCATTAATTAATTGCTGCATTGTGGTATTTCTTGTTCTACACTGCTTATTTCATTCCTATAGTGCTTGTTCCTATGGCTGGTGAGACTCAAACACTTCCCCCTAATAACAGCCTTAAAAGTGTCCCAAACTATAATCATGGAAGCGGACACCAGGTTGACCTTAAAAAACTCCTCTGTCTCTCTCCAGAGTTGAGACATAACCTCCTCGTCCAGAAGCAGAGTGCGATCCAGGGTCTATCTCCTCAAACCTACTTCCTGAGGAAGACTGATTTTTAACACCATGGCTGTGTGGTCTGAAAGTTGAGCTGTTGAATAAGCTACGTCCTCAACTAAACTACACAGCACTTGATCCACTAAAAAATAATCAATCCAGGAGGCAAGGCCGTATTTTTTAATACAGTAGGAGAATCCCTGTTCCACACCCTCTCTTTGCCGCCACAGATACCACAGCCCAAATTCTTTCATCATCCCTTTGAGATATTGTTGAGACTTTGTGGTGCCTACCAATCTACAATTTGTTGACCTATGTAGCTTATTGTCCAGTAACACATTAAAGTCTCCGGCCATTATAATTGGATCAGGGAATTCTCATTTAAAGGGAAAAAAAATAATCTAAGAGGCTCTATATCATCACAATTTGGCACATAAAAACCTACCAACTTGAGTCGCCTGCTGCATATTTTTATTTTGACTATAATCCATCTACCCAACTTATCAGACACCATCTCCATCAGCTCTGCATTATCCTGCCATTTGACCAAAATCGCAACTCCTTTATTGTGAAAATTATGCCCTGTACAGGCAAAGCATTGCACCCATTTCTGGATAAAAAAAAAATCCATACTCTCTTCCTTAGTTAAATGAGTTCTTGGAAAATTAATATGTGCGCAGGAGAATCCCTTAAAAACTACAAGACCCTGCTACTTCTCCCTATTACTGCCCCCGGCTTCCATTAACCTTATCCAGTTGGATACTGGCTAGCTGAGATGTATGAGGTTTCTTTCTGTTTTTTCCCCATATGCTACTTGGTCTCTGATATTTTACATCTTGTTATTGTGCATCGCTCGAAGATGGGCTGGAAATGTGAGTTGGGCCACTGCACCTAGTTTTCTTACTTCCTTCAGTCGTCTCTAATCTGCCATTGCCTATTCAACGTTGCCCTATACAGATCTGACCTGATCTCGAAGGAAAAATCCTCTACTCTTAGAGATTTCATTTTTGGCGCCTTTGTCAGTATTTATTTTCTTTTAGGAAGTCTGGAAATTTAGCAACATCTTGCGCGGCTTTTTACTATTAGGATTCCTCCTGAACTGGTCTCTGTGGATCCTCTGGATATTGCTTGCAATTTCCTCCTTACTCTCTTCCAATGAGACTACATTCTTAATAAGAGAGACTACATACATTTTAAGATCGTCTCTCTCCACTCCCTCTGGGACATTCAAAACTCTCATATTATTCCTTCTGGAATTATTTTCCAGCTGTTCTAACTTCTCCTGTAGTTCCAGCTCATTTCCTTTTAGCAGTTACATTTCTTCTTTATTCTTTCTGAGTTCCTCCTTTACAGCACCAACTGACTCCTAAAGAGCCTCAATTCTGATTGCCAAAATATCAAATTTATTTTCCAGGGTCACACAAGCCTCCCTTATCTCTCCTTGGTTCACCTCAGGGACTGCAAACCCTTTTTTGATATTGTCTCAGAGTGTAAACATAGCCTCCAGAGAGGTGCTTATGATAGGGGCGGGGTGAGCTGAGGAATCTGTAGATTCTGAAGCTGGCAGAGGCCCTGAGGACCCAGACAAATCTGATACCTCAGGGTCAGATCCTTTAAGGAAGCTTGTCAAACTAGTCGAGACCCCACTGCCCTTAATAAAAGTCGCAAGATTGGTTTCTTCAGGATTTAATCTGGACAGGGAGAGGGGCAAACTGCCCTCTACTTCTATCCCCTTTATCCCATTATCACCTTCCAAGCTTCGCAGAACAAGGGGTCTATCCTCAAGATTTTGCTCCATTAAACTGGAGGCGCTACAATTCATTGCTATAAGGCCTTAAAATATGCCCTCAGTGAAGGGGTAACGCTAGGCTTAGAGGAGGTGGGTTTTGTCTACTTTTCCTTATTTTATTAGAAGTCAGAGTTTCTCCTCCACCCGAACCCCCAAATAACCTGTTTTGTGGTACTTGGCCCTCTCCTTCTCCACTTAAAACTGTGTTTTCTACCAAATACATTCTGGAACAGCTGCCTATCTTCTTCTGATGACCTCTTTGCACCTTTCCTGGGGTTGAGGTTGCTTCCCCCACCATCTGTCGCCTTACTACACTTTCAGCGTTCTTTGCTGCCTCCTCAGTCACTTTTCCAGCCACTTTTTCAGCTTTCACTGCCTTTACCGACTTTCCGACCACCTCTACGGTCGTTCTGCCGCCTGTACTCACTCTGCCAACATTTTCTCGGAGTGGAACATTTGCTGCTGCGCTTCTGCTCTTCTGGGCGTCTGCATCCCCACTGGGACCATCAAAACCTCTCCAGAGGCTCCTGGACCTCCTTGTGGGTTGTCCACACATCCCATACGTCCGCGGCAGCAGGAGCAACTGTGCACACCTCATGGTGTCACATCAGGAAACGCCAGCCAGGAGTCCAGGTACGAGCTCTAGCGAGCCGCTCCAACACCACCCGCCATGTTCTCCTCCACTTTGGAAAAGCCATGGTTGTGTGACTGTGTGTGTTTGTTGTCTGTTGGTTGTAGTTTGTGTTGTATGTGTAATGTGTCCCTGTGAGTTTTGCGAGTGCTTCCCAACGTATTGACGATGGTGTGGTTACAGTGTTGTTGTAACGTGTTGTGGTGTTGTGTCATATTGTGTGTGACTGTGCTTGTGCTGTGTTTCCGTGCGTACATGGGTGTTTTTGACATGTTTGTGTGTTGACCATAGTGAGTGTACTGTGTTTGTGCAGTTGCTTGTGTGGCTGTATGTGAGTGTGTCTGTCAGTGTGTAGTGATGTGTGGTTTTCACCCTCGCAACCCCTTCCCGATGGTACATTGGTTGAGTTTACAAACATTCACAATATACAACAGTTACAGGTAAGTGAGTGTACTTACAGTTGCTGTCGGCAGCAAAGATTACACAGTCTTTGTGTGAGCAGAGTCAGCGGGATGACGTCTATTTCTGGTTCCATGGCAGCTCTGGACTAGTATGGCTTCCTGAAGGTGAGTGTCTCCTTTTGTGTAGTTCTTTTCCACCTGGGTGTCAATGGAGGTGCGACTGTGGCGGAAACCTTGGTGGTGTGCTGCCTCATAATCTCTCTGGGGGAAACAGGGTATCTGCTCCCTTGCAGGTGCCTTCTGTTGTCCGTTGTGGTCTGACCACAGTGGCGGTGCTGGCAGTGCTTTAGCTGTTTTTTTGGGGAATACCGCCATGGTCATAATTTGGCGGTCTTCTCTGCCAGCCTGTTGGCGGTATGACCGCCACCGCCAACATGGCAGTCCTGAGACCGCCAAAGTTGTAATGAGGCCCTCAGTCTATTATACTTAAGGCATTCTAGATGAGAATAATGAGTTGAAGCAAGTTCATTTGTTACAATCACAGACAAATAACCAAAGTAATTTAATACAAATCTGTCCAATAAAACAGATTCTTAGGCCCTGGTTACAACTTGGTTGGAATTTCCTGTCCGCTGCGTAAATCCCTGTTTGCGTAGGGATCGGAATTTACAGAATACTGTAATTTCCAGGTGTGTTAAATATTTCACTCTTTGTTAAATTTCAGCAGGTCAAGCCTGCTGGAATTTAACAGGGTAAAGGTGTACAGGATTTACTATACCATGCAGATTACGGTGCAGTAAGCACATAAATCTGCTTGTTGCTCCTCAAAAACTCATATTAGATATTATTTATTACACCTGATCAACAATGAACTCCATGGCAATTCTGTTGTTCAGGAGAGATAACAGCACCTACGTAGTAATAATATTGACATAAATTACTTGTGACAGTGCACAATTTTATTGATGCAATGTACTTATCTGACTATATAACTAAAGTTAAGAACTCAGTGCTTTAGGAAACCTTTTGAAAAGAATGTAAATGAGGTGGAGGATCTATGTCCAGAGGGAGGTCTGAGAAAATTGAGGTCTGTGGCAACACCTCATCAGTAACTTCTGCAATATCATGTAAGCTATTTTCTAATGTTTATATCAAATCAGAACCTTACTACCATCCCTCTTCCTTATTTTTACACCATATAAATTAGCTGAAATGTAGCTAAATGAAGTCCCTTTCATGTTTTACTTGTTGTAGGTGTAAGGTGACAAATGCTATTCATATACACATGTTTTTTCTTGACCGGGGTTAACTGCATATTGGGATAAACTTGCAGATTACTGCTGGAGCATTTGAATCCTTCACAGGAATCAATTCTTGTTGAGTTCAACTGATCTTTGGACCCTGCTTAGGATGTTGTAGAACCATTAATACAATTTCAATACAGACCCAATTAAGTCACACAGTATGACCAAAGTGACCGTCAAAGGAAATCTCATGTCAGAAAATAAAGTTATGGGATTTATTACAAACTTAACTCAAAGTCATGTAGCCAACTCTCAAGACAAAATTATAAAGGTACAGAATCACCAAGGGTTACCCAAGATGACCAAATAGATTCAGCCAAACTAATAATAATAAATTTAAGCATTCAATAAGGAGACTACATTAGCAAGATTATCTGAGACACAGAAATCAAGCCTTGCTCAGGTTTGACAATCATCAAGTCAATTTCAAATCAGCAGAGTTAAAATTTAGCTGAGCACAGAGAAACCTTACAATTACCAAATCAGGCAAAGGCACAAAAGGCAAAAAGAACAAAAAGGGCAAAAAGAATTCAGAAAAAAATAATCTTGGGCAGTAAGCTACTTACCAAAGTGGGCAAAAGATAGGAAATCCTCAGCATATCAGATGGTCGATCAGGAGTCTTCCGCAGGGGTGAGGAAGAAAATCTCCAAGTCTCAGAGAAGCAATGCAATGCAAGTGAGTTAAAACAGTACATTTGGTTAACACGTTCTGATAAAGATGATTTTAATATGCACACATATAAATTCAACATTAAAATTCTTCATTAATATTCATGTTACAATTACTTTAAACGAAAAGGACTCTGTTAATATATTTCAATCATTATATCGCAGAACTGCATCTCTCTACTTTTGCACACATATTTTATTCATTCGATTTTAGAAATTCAGTAGTGTTTCAATACAGTCTATTAGTCCAGAATCTAAATTACATCATAGTATCAGTTTAATCCTCCAAACATTTAGTTTAATGCAAATCCCACCTGTGTCCAACTCTACAATTTAATCGAATGTACATTTAAAAAGACTTCTTAGTTCATCTTCTATGAAACTATTAGTACTTTGGTTAATATAATGTATTAACTGTTACAAATAGATGAATTCCTTGACATCAGGGACAGCACTAAAATCTCAAGCACATCATTACCTAAGTAGAGGTTGGGTATACAGATTGACTGAAATTCTGTAGTGGTATTGTTTAGTGGTAAATAACACATGTACAGGTTCTCGTACTTTGTATCGGTGTATGATAAGCTTAGCTTTTGCATTATGTAGACTACTAATGCTAGGCAACAGAAGCATGTATAGTACCCAGGTTTGAATCCTCGAAGCAACAAATATACTGTTGCAAAGAATCATGAATGTAGTAGAAAAATGTTGTGCGGTAACTGCTATTTTTATTCCTGAAAACGAAACGTAGGTTAACCTGTGACTACCAGTTATTATAAACAATCATAGTCCATGCTTTCAGTTATTTGACAATAAACAAGGTATGTGGTGTGATTACAGTTCATTCACAGACATCATTTTCTTCATGCTGATATACAATTTTTCTTTATTAACAGACGTTAATGTGGCAAATGCAGGCATCCAAAATGTAAAAATCCCATAAAGGCTAGAAGCTTAGGAAAAATGTTTGTGGTTTTACTATTGCACATTCATCTAAACTCCATCAAAAAGACTGCAGAGGTAGTTTAATCAGCAGCTTCTTTAGCATTTGGAACACTACGAGCTGCTACATCCATCTCAGTCAGGTTTTCGACCAAGGCATACTACCAAACAGCATGTTTTGAACTTTCTGAATCCATTAAAGTCTGTCTTGGTCAGGGTTGGAGTGCTGCCCACATCAATTTGGATTTGTCAGCAGCATTTGGCACTCTTTCCAATCATATCTTGCTGTCTAGAGTGGGTGATGTTGGACTTTGGGTGTTCTCCCTTCCAATGGATTTAATCCTTCTGATCAGGGACGGGGAAGTCTGAAAGAATGCAATAGGCCACTCAAACCATAGAGTCCCACAAGGCTCTGCACTGAGCTCCACTTTATTTGATGTATTCATGACACCTCTGGCATCGATAGTAGAATTTAATGACACCCAAGTAATTTTGTATGCCGATGACAACCAATTAATTTATTTATTGGGTGACAATGCCACAGGCGGGAAGTTGGCTTTAAAGTAGTGACTTTTACACATGGTGGACTAGATGAATAAGAATTGTCTTAGATGTAATTCATCTAAAACAGAGATACCCCTGTTTGGTCAGGAGTAGTCAGAAACCTAGGGTTTAAATTTGACAATATTCTTTCTTTCTGGCCACATATATTAGCTGTGGTGGGGACATGTTTGTCACTGCTACAATCCCCACAGAAGGTTTTAGAGTTTGTTCCGACTGATACTTGAAAAACTGTCATATATGCTTTCATCACATCTAGATTCGACTATGATAATGCATTTTTCCTAGGTGTGTCCAACTATTTAGTAGATTGCTTACAAATTGTCCAAATGCTGCAACCAGATTAATCTTAGGGGTGCCCAGATGTCAGTCTTTTGCTGTCCCTCATAAAGATTTTCTTTTGTTACCCATTAAGCAGCGCATTTGCTTTAAGGCCTTAGTGATAGTGTTTCGAGGATTCCATAGGCCTGCTCCCAAATATGTTTATCAGAGACTTCTTCCTTATTACCCCTCTTGACCTCATAGATCGAGAGGGTTATCCTTTTTTGAAGATGCCGAAGTGCTGCCTTAAAACCAAGGGTGGGTGATCCTTTTCTTACTTTCCTTACAAGGCTTGGAATAAGCTGACCCCCTTTCTGCGATGCATCATGGAGGAACGTCAGTTTAGGAAGCACTCGAAGACCTGTTTTTTTATTGCTCGAACCCTGCCAATATGCTGGTTTGTATCTTACATTGAGTCACCTTTGCTTGGCAGCCAGCATTTTATAATTCTTCTTCTTATTATTATTAATAATAATAATCTAGACATTCAGACACCAACACTTTTCTCTTACTGGACAATTCATAGCCCTCAAAGATGATGTTAGGGTTTGCTACTCTCCCATTTTTAAAATTGATTTAGGTTTCAATAAATCAATAAATGTTTATTAGATTTATATTGAATTGTACATCTTTTCACTTAGGTAATGTACCATCCCCACGTAGCATTCCACAGCTTCACTGTTCCCTTCTTGTACCTTCCCCTCTATAACTCCCTCCTGTATGAGATTTACCCTTGCATCAGGGTCTCCTCAGATTTATACCTTTTGCTAGGCCCTATCTATTTGCTGTCTGTAGAACTCGGTGCACTTTGCACCTGCCTACTAGCAATAAAGTGCCTGCGTTCCCACTTTCAACATGGTGAAATTGACAGACCCCTGATTAGCACATTTAACTTACCTTTAAGTTCCTAGTATATAGTACAAAGGTTACCCAATGTCTGCAAGTTAAATGCCACTAGTGGACTGAAGCACCCATTGTGCCATTGACTACAGCAACAGTGCAAATATGATTGCAGACAGGGCGGTGCGAACGGTGCGAATGGTGCGAACAGTGCAACCGCATGTGGTGATGACCTCGAGGAGTGCTGTTTTTAGAAATAACATGGGTTTAAAAGCATCTGCTTCAGAGTTCCTTGTGTGTTGGACAGTTTTCAGGCAACAATAAAAAAAAAACAAGATAGCTCTGGTGATTAATGTTGCCGCTGGAGAGAGATGAGTTTTGCCTTGTGGCAAAGTGAACTGTTAAAATCAATAAATTAACCTGAGTTCAGGCTCCTGGTAGCTATGGCATGGAGCAGACAGGCTTCACTTAGAACAATGTGTAAATTATCTTTGCTGTAACAAAAGAGTAATAAAGTTGAAATGCAGAACAATAGAAATCCCAACCCGAATTAAAAAAAGCAACTTTTACTAAACAAAACGACAGCAAAATGGCAAAACTCCAATGAGGGGAACCAGAGAGAAGAATTTTTAAAGACTCCCAGAGTGTCAGGCTGAGGCCAAACAGCAGGTTCCAGTCCAGTTGCCATTGTTCAGCTCTACAATTGCAGGGAAAGGCCTCTTGTAGTTTGTTGTATTCCTGTAGCTTGAACAGGAGGTTAGCATTATGATACCTGGAGTCCATTTCTTTGTGCACATGTTTTCCTTGCCCCTGAGGCACAGTTGTATTTCAGAACCAGCCAGAGACCACTGTGCCACCCCTTCTGTAATACTAACATCACTGACACACATATAGGCCCTCATTACAACCTTGGCGGGCGGCAGAAGCCGCCCGCCAAGGTTGAACCACCAAGCGTCCGCCTATGCGGCCGCAAACCCACCATCTGCATTTCAACATTCCCGCTGGGGATGTCTGCCGTAACATTGCAGCCGGCTCCTAATGGAGCCGGTGGTGTTGCGGCCGTGTGACGGGTGCAGGTGCACCCATCGCGCTTTTCACTGTCTGCTGTGCAGACAGTGAAAAGAAGGGTGGGGCTGTGCCCAGGGGCCCCGCGACTCCCCTTCCCACCAGCCTTTCCATGGCGGTCTCTACCGCCATGGACAGGCTGGCGGGAAGGGGAGTCGTAATCCCCAGGGCAGTGCTGCCGCTGAGGTAAAAATATGGCGAATTGTACCGCCAGCCTGTTGGCGGTACGATTGCCAATTCAACCCTGGCGGTCTTTGACCACAGTGGGTTGTAATGAGGGCCATAGTGTCAGTGCTGTCTTAAGAGGATGCTCCTGCATTTGCATGGGGGGGCATGACCCTATGCAAATGAGGTTAACACATTGTCTCTGTGCCTGTACCGTATAATGGACACAGTTTCATAGGGAGACACCATCAGTAGGCACACTAACTGTGCTGAAAAAAGGTGGTGTGCACTCAGTGCACTTCCTAAAGGCAGCCCTCTAGGGAGGGCGGAGCTAGCGGGGGTCCCATGGACCCAGTCGCTCAGAGTCGCTCACTGCACCTGCCTGCAGAGGGATCTCTGTCCTCCCTTGGAAGTGCAGGTGGGTGCTGCCTGCACAGTGAAAAATGAAGCGGCTGCTGGAAGCAGTCTTTCCATCAGTCAGCAATGCACTGCCCCATCGGCACGTGTGAGTTCGCAGCTGGATGGGGGGCACACATTGATGAAAATGGGCACTCTGTCCTGGTCTGCACCAGTCACACTTTGTTTAATGTGTGATGCTGCACAGACTGGGGAGTGTGCACTTAACACAATACTACCTCAGGTGTTTCCACTTGAACAGAGTCGATAACCATGGTCATTTTAAGAAGACCTGGAAACCATTGTTGGAAACATGATTACTGCCACACTGTCTAGGAGTATCATCTCCCATTTTCTGTCTTTGCAGGAGAACCTTGTTTCTGTAGTGTAGATTTTCCATTCGTAGTTTCCCTGCCTTACCACGTACATCAGGGTTGGAGCCGTCCCTTGTTTGAATTATTATCTCCCCTTGACAGTTCAGTTCTGTTGTAGTCTATACAATCAATTCTCTTTTCCATGGAGTGTGTGCCTGAGTGTCTGTGGTGTCCTCTTTCCTTTGAATATCAAGGGCAGTGTTCATTAGAACTGCTGTTGTAATTCAGGCTGCTTAATTGCTTTGTAGTCCCTGAGTTGGAAACCCCCACTGGACCCTCCCTTATAATGGGGGTTTGAATCTCCTGTTGGCATGCCCACCCTTAACCTTGTATGTGTGCTGTACAATGCACTACACAAGCAAAGTAGGAAAAACAAAGAGCAATTAGAACATTTCTTCTTGTTATGCCTGCCTCGAGGAGGCACAGAATTTTGGGGTGAATAACTGCCTATAGTTCTTTGTAGACAGAGATCTGTTAAAACCCATGGGTGGTTGCATGGGAATGTCCTTTGTGCCACCCATGTAAAGGAACCTTGACCCAAAGTAATGCAAGGTAGTGCATGGCATGGCTTTGTGTGACTTTGGGTCACTATCCCAAAGCAAATTGCGATTTGCCTTGGATTGTAAATCCTACAGCAACACTTTGTTTCGGATTTACATTCAAAATGTTATGTAAACCCGGCACACAGTGTTTGTGAATCTGAGCCAAAGGGATTGAAAATCCGAGGCTCTGTACTTTTGCATTTATACTCACCGAGTTCCTAGCAAAACTGGGTTTGACTTCCTTGGTTGACTCAACCTTTCTGGAATAGAAGCTACTTATGTTCAGTGAAACTCATGTCAAGCTACTCATTTTATTATTGTTGAAACTGTGATCACATCATACACGATTACGTTAGTTGCCACCATATGCACGTTTGTAGAACTATTCAACTCAGTGCCTCAGTCAAGATTGCCAACTGTAAAGTAAACAAGCATTTTCAATGCAACAGGTCTCGCATTTGCTTGAGTTAGAACTATAAGCGTTGTAAAGAAAAATAAACGCAGCGCAATCGCACTATGTAAAATGCAGCGCGATCGTGCTGCGTGGAAAATAAACAGACAAAGTAGTCCGGACCCCAGGCTGAAAACATCGAGCCTCGTATGTTTTTAGTAGTTTACTGGTGCTGTGTATGTGGGTTAAACACCGAAAAAGGCATGACGTATGCATGCCTTTCACAAATGAAAGCAAGCGGATTTTAAAAGGCAAGCCCACGAACCAATGTAAAAGACTGACGTGACATGGGCGTGGTTTGAAGCCCAAAGAGAGATTACAGAATGGACGGAGCGCTTTGCGCTCACCCTTAAAAAAGGATTCATCAATTTTGAATGCCTCTACATGGTTAATACACAACAGACATAACTGCTATGCCCTGGCACCAATGTAGTAATATTAGTGGTTATTCACCCCCACGCTACATGATTTAGCAATAAAACATTAACTTTAAATATATTTTGGAAATTCAGCAGTTTTTCTCCAAAAACATCAGCATACGAGTTCTGAAAATACAGACACTTTTTCAGCTAGTATACACACTCACAATTTTCATTATATATATTAATTCAATCAAGAAAAAACTTCAAATTTAGTAGGGTGGGTTGCATGCATATAAGCTGCTTACAGGTACCTGGAGAGCTAGCAGTAGCACACGAGGTACTCTTTGGAGAAGCCTGATCTAGATATTTGAAATTCTAAGTATTACATTATAGGGTTTGAGTCGTCGGCATGGATGCTTCTAACGTAAAAACTGCCTTAGAGTGGCTTTCCCCAATTCAAGAAGCTCTTCAGTTTGTGTGGTTCCCCAGGTTATACAGGCAGTTTATACAAAACTTCTCAACCATAAACCTGCCAACATACATTTAGTCAAAAACTGTATGCCATTTATATGAGATGGGGTCCAAGAACAGGCCTTCCAGAAACTAAACAGTGCAATAACATTGTCTCCCATATTAAGTCACCTCGATATGTTCGAACCTTTGTGGTAGAAATAGGTGCATCTGTGTTTGCAGTTGGAGCAGTCAGTTGCATCCCGGTTCGATAATGGAATGTGAGACCTGCACCATTACCTTGTCCAGTACCTTGTTTTCCAGGACCCTCTCGAAGGTGGAGAGGAGATATAAAATGTCTTGCTAGGAAAGAAGCATTTACACATTGGATTCACTATTTAGTATGCATGATTGAATCACAGTATGTGTTGTGTTGTGGCAGCGATAGCCACAACACCATGATGGACGTGCTGCGCTATGATAATGACTCACGCAACACAGTTGTTTGTTTAAATTCGTCGACGAGGTCGGAGCGGGCCTGGCACGTCTTCGCTCGAGCAGCACGGGTCCCCGTCTGCTTGCGGCGAGCGTGTCCCTGCCTCCCGACCACGCCTCTCTTTATTTATAGCTCCGGGCCGGAGGCCACGGAGCAAACCACTTCACATACAAACAGGAGGTGGAATCCATCCGGAAACATCCGGGGATTCCACCACGTCATTACGCAGAAGGAAACTTCCCCCCACACTCCAGCAAGGTGTCGGATTGTCAGTTACATCACCGACCAGCGACACCACATTCCTCCCCAAAATATGAAAAACAAACAAAAACACGTAAACAACTGTTCACTAGTCACACAGGTGATCATGCAGCAGAACAGAAGGGCATGGATTACTACGCAAGTTATATTGGGCAGACCCTGAGCGATGAGACGGCACATCCTGATTCACATCCCCAGACATCTGCTCAGCCGGGACAGGACCAGGGTCATCTTCATGTCGGTCAGTAGAACGGGAATTTGAACTGTCCACACCAGGTCCCAAAGACAACGGACCTACATCATCAGCATCACGGAAATTATCTTCACCAGTACCTCCAGAAGGGTAAAACCTTTTAAAAAAAGAGATGTTGTGGGTCACCGTCTCATTCCCACGCCGGGCTACAACAGCAGATCCATTTCGTTGCACAATTGTCCATGGGACAGAGCTGAACGGCATGTGAAACTTACTCCCCGGCAGAAATTGCTTCAGTAACACTTGATCACCCACTTTCAGATCGGACGGGACCGCTCGGCGAGCACGGCTTGCCCACTGATTAGACACACGCCTTTTTTCCTGAACTAAGTCACTAGACACAGCGGGA